>NW_006408559.1:10906100-10946230 GCF_000296735.1 Chrysochloris asiatica
CTCACCACCGGACCAATAAACAACATTCTTATCAACAGAGAAAAGATTGAAGTTGTCAAGAACTTCATTCTTCTTGGATCAACCATCAACACTCATGGAATCAGCAGTCATGAAATCAAAGGATGTATTGCATTAGGCAAATCTGCTGCACAAGACCTTTTTTAAGTGTTGAAGAGCAAAGATGTCAGCTTGAGGACTAAGCTGCACCTGACCCAAGCCATGGTATTTTCAATAACCTCATATGCATGCAAAAGTGGGACAGTGGATAAGGAAGACCATACAAGAACTGCTGTATTTAAATTATGGTGTTGGAGGAGAATAATGAAAGTGCCATGGGTTGCCAAAAGAACAAACATATCTGTGTTGGAAGAAGTAGAGCCAGAGTGCTCCTTGGAAGCCAGGATGGCCAGACTTCGTCTTTCATACTTTGGACATATTGTCATGAGGGACCAGTCGCTGGTGTTGAATCAGTTCCAAGTCATACAGACCCTGTATAGGGTTTCTGATTTCTTGATTGCTGCTTCCACGAGTGTTGATGACGGCTGCTTCCATGAGAAAGGATGCATGTGAGTTCTGGTGTTGGAGGAGAATATTGAAAGTGCCATGCCACCAGAAGAACCAACAGATCTGTGTTGGAAGAAATGCAGCCAGAGTGCTCCTTGGAAGCCAGGATGGCCAGATTTCATCTCTCATACTTCAGACACATTATCAGGAGGGACCAGTCCCTGGAGAAGGATATCATGTTTGGTAAAGTGGAGGATCAGAGAAGAGGAAGACCCCCAGTGAGATGGACTGGCACAGTGGCAGCAGCAATAGAGTCAAGTGTAATAATGATTGTGAGTTTGACACAGGACCGGACAGTGTTTCCTTCTGTTATGCACAGGGTTGCTATGAGTTGGTAATGACTTGATGGCATCTAACAACAACAACATAGAGTTTCTGAGGAGTGACTGGTGGGTTTGAACCACCTAACGAACTTGTGCTTATCCTGCAGTGCCACACCAGGACCCCAGTAAACAGGTCCATAAAGTGAATAATAATACCAGAAAGGAACGTACCCCGCAGTACAATCATCCACATGACAGCAAAAGGGCAGCATGTGTCCAAAAACAAAGCAAGAAAGTCAGGAAGGGGCCGGAAAGAAGGGTGAATGACAACGGGGAATCCAGGGAGGAAGCGGGAAGAATGCTGTTACACTGAGGAGACTGCATCCACTGTCATGAAACAAATGCATATAAATTGTTGGGTGGAAAATTAACTTGCTCTGTACACTTTCACCCAAATGGCAATTTAAAAAAAAAACAAAAAACATAAAAAGAGAAGAAGTCAAATGACACATTGCATTTAGTAAGTCTGTGGAAAGGGTCTCTTTAGAGTGCTAAAAAAGCAAAGGTGTCCTTAAAGGACTAAGGTGCCCCTATATCCCAAGGCTCAGATGCATATGAAAGCTGGACAATGAATAAGATGGAAGAATTGATACCTCTGAATTGTGTTGGCTTGCGTGTTGCTGTGACAGTCAGAAAAAAAACAAACAAATCTGTCTCGAAAGAAGTTCAGCCAGATGCTCCTTAGAAGCAAAGATGTTGTGACTGCCTCTCATGTATTTGGACATATATCAGGAGGGGCCAGTCCCTGGAGAAGGCAAGACGTGTTTGATGAAGTAGAGAGTCTTCAAAAAAGAGAAAGATTCCCCACCTCCACCTCCCGGTCCAAGAAGATGGACTGACGCAGTAGCAGCAGCATTGGGCTCAGGGTTAACAATGATTGTAAGAGTGGTGCAGGACTGGGAAGTGTTTCATTCTGTCATGCTATGAGTCAGAACTGACTTCATGGCACCAGACAACGACAACATACCTATGTGTCTCTTGTGAAGGTGTTTGACTCATTGTCCTTACCACTGATCTCCGAGTGGGCAGGGTTGAATGCTGTCTGGAGCCCCTGACTTCGCCCCTGTCTACTTTAGCTCTAGGCTTTGCTATGGCAGCACAGAAAATGCCAGAGTCTGAAAACGAATCCGCCTCCTTTAACCCTGTACCCCTCCACCCCAATAATGCCAATTCCCTTCCCACATAATTCCCACACTACTAGGAAGTGCTCCAAGCTACCCTGAGGTAGAGATGAGATGTGTGTGTGTTTGTGGGGGGGGGGGGGGGGGTGTTTTCAGTCTAGCTGCCAATGACTGGGTTATTAATGCAGATTCCACATGAGGGACAAATGCTGGAAAAGCAGACCATGGGCCAAGCAGCCGTTTGGATGGAAGTCAGCTTCTCCTTCGAGAACGGAAGGGCTGGACCTTGCCAGCTTTGATTTGCATGCCTTTCAGCTACTATTTCTAGGGGATTCAGTTCATACAACTCCAGCTTTCATTTCGGGCTGAGCTCATTGACTACAAAATAAAGAACGGAGAGAAAAAAAGAAAAAGAAATCAAGGAAAGGCTTCAATGAATATGCCGAGTGCTGCTTTGGGAAAGGAGAGATTCTTGTTAGAAGCCTGGCAAACAGGCTTCATTAGGAACCTCGTGACATGTTTGAAAACCGGAAGATTACTTCAGGTTAGATGAAAACACCAAACAGCCTTGTAAGCTTGGTACTTTGGGCCCTATCCCCAACTATTTTGTCTGCCCCTCTCTTTTCACTCTTCATGGTACTCTTTAGTAATGATGGACATTTCCCTACTAGAAAAGATGCTGAAGGAAATGTGACTTATTGGAAATTGAAATTCAGACTCCAACCCATGGCAATTTCATGTGCTCGCTGGGATTTATGGAAGCAGATCACCAGCTGTCAACCTTTACATTGGTAGCCGATTACAGGCCAATCATGCCACCAGGGATCTGAAACATTAAATCAGAACGGTGGCTCTGTTCACCCACCCTTAAAAATCCCACTTGTTTTCTCTGCTTTTATCACAACCTCATTCCCACCATATTGTCTCTCTCAAGCATGTGATCCCTCATTTTCTCTTCTGCCTAATGATTCTCTTGAAAGCAGTGGTGGTAAGCACAAGTGGACACAGGCTTCAACAGGCCTCATACCAGACTGTGAGAGTCAGAACATCCCCTTTCCTTTAGAGACCTCTGGAATTTTACATGGTTTCCATGTCAAAGGAAGCTGTTATGCATTTTTGTTTCCTCTTGGTTTAAGAGAATGGAAAGCCCCACTCACAGACCTCTCTCCCTCCTCAAAATCATTAGCTTAAAGGCTTAACCTTCCGTCTGAATTTATAAGAGGGACAGAGCTCAAAACAGCTCCATTATGCCACACAAACCTCAGTTAGGGCTGAGAAACTGACTTATAACAGTGGCTTTATAGGCATAAATGTCTTGGTTTCAGGGAATTAAGTGAAAATGCCCTAAAAAGATATTAATGAGTCATACAGAACCATTGCAGTCCTGGTGTGGCTCTGTACAATAAGCACTGGATGACTAACTGTAAGGTCGGCAGTTCAAACCCACCAGCCACTCCTCGGGAAACACTACACAAGGTTGTTATGACTCAGAACCACTCAACAGTACTTAGCAACAACAACCAAGATAGACTCATTGGTGGTACAGACAGTTAAGCACTCCACTACAGCAGACTGTGGAGACACTAGGGATTCTGTCTCAGATCATAATAGACCGATTATCAAAATACAGCAAGTCACATGAATTTTATTGTCTCCCAGTGTCTGTAAAAGTGATGTTTGTTGTTGTTATTACGCAACATGAAGTCAGTTTCAACTCACAGTGACCCTGTATAGGGTTTCCGAGGAGTGAATAGTAAGCTTGAACCTCCGACCTTGAAGTTCAAACTGACCTTGCAGTCCAGTGCATTAACTCACACACAGTGCCACACCAAGATTCCAAATGTGCAATGATTGAAATTATGAAAAAGTTTGACAAACGGTGAACGTGACCAAAGTGGGGCGCAGAGTTATGACGTGAGCACATGACAAAGTGGAGCTAAGAGATGTGTGCAGTACAGGGATGCCACACACCTTCAACGCATGAAAATGCAACCTTTGTGAAGCACATGAAAACACAGCATGCCTAGCCAAAAGGTTGATGTTTCCAGCCCACCCAGAGGAGCTTCGAAAGACAGGCCTGGAGAGCTGCTTCTAAAAGTTCCACTCTGCACCTGGACTTAGCAGGAGTCTGATTGGATTGACAGCAACGTTATAACATTGAACCACATGCGAGGAGACAGGAAAGTACGCAGCCCTGCCTTCGAAGAATGCTTACCAAAATGTTTAATCTCATTCCTATCCATTTAACAGTGATAAGTGTAAAGCCCTGCATTCTAACGCACTGAAATCAACAACCCAAGTAAGTGGCAAATAAAACCTGTTTTCACCAGGAACAGTGAAGGTTTTACTAGACTACAAGCTTAACATACATACATCAGTGGTAAATATGGGTAGAAAAACTAAAGTTAGCAAGTCAATTGGCACATTGCATTTTTGAGAAGCTCAAATCATTAGGAAGTTCTTTCTTATATTGAATTGGAACCACTTTCCTATGAATGTCATCAAATTCTTCTCGGAAAGTAATACAATTGAATTCCTGGCTTTCGTATACAGATAACAGAATACATCATTAACTCTGATTATAATGTGTGACTCTATAGGATAGGCACTGGACAGCTAACCACAAGGTCAGTGGTTCAAACCCACCAACCGATCCTCAGAAACCCTATACAAGGTCGCTGAGTTGGAAATGACTTGAAGGCACTTAATAACAACAACAATCATTTAATAGGAGCATTGGTAGCACTGTAGGATAAGCACTGGACTGCTAACCACAAGGTGAGCAATTCAAACCCACCAGGCACTCTGAGCTAACCCTATACATGGTCACTATGAGTTGGAGCCAACTCTAGAGCACTTAACAACAACAACGCATAAGGAGCCATGGTAGTGCAGTGGTTAACCGCTGAGCTGCAAACCAAAAGGTCCATGACTGGAACCCACCTGCTGCCCCATGGGAGAAAGGTGTGGCCGTCCACTTTCATAAAGATGACAGCAGTGCTAGCCTGTTGTACAGGGTTACTGTGAATCCAAACTGACTGGGTACCAGAGTTTCTTGCTTTATGGGATCAGAAGAGTATGTCCAATGGCAGACTGCTCCATAGATACAAAGATGTCTGGACTTCGTCTCTCAGAGTGGTGACGGTATAAGGTGGAGTAGGTTCAGACTCATAGCGACCCTGTATAGGGTTTCCAAGGCAGTAAATCTTTACAGGAGCAGAAAGCTTCATCTTTCTCCCATGAGATGGCTGGTAGTTTTGAACTGCTGACCTTGAGGTGAGCAGCCTGACTTGTAACCACTACGTAACCAGAGCTCCTTTCATCTCTCATACTTTGGACATACTAACAGGAGGACCAGTCCCTGGAGAAACACATCATGCTTGGCAAAGTGGAGACAGTCCTCAAACAAGAGGGAGACCCCTACAGGATGCATTGACACAGTGGCCGCAATAATGGGTTCAAACACAGCAGCACTTGGGAGAACAGAGAACTAGGCAGGGTTTGGTTTTGTTATAATGAGGTAGCTGTAAGTCAACTGACTTGAAGACATCTAACAGGAACCACCACGTAGGGTTTCTGACACAGTGAATCTTCACAGAAGCCAACTGCCTTGTCATTCTCCTGTGTAGCAGCGGGTGGGTTTGAACGCTGACCTTTCAGACTGATGTCAAATCCACGGCACCACCAGGCCTCCTTCACACATTCACATGAAACAGACCAAACTGTTCCCACAGGTTATCCTTGGAATGTGGGATTTTTAAAAACTTTCCCATTTAATACTTTTCTAAATTTTTCTGTTTGTATAAATACTGCATTCTGTGGCATTATTTTATAAGAAGACAAAACATTAAATCATTTTTATTTTTAAAAGCAGTTTGTTTGCAAGTGTTCTTCAGTCTAAGTGACATCAACACACCATGGTTTCTATTACCATGAGCCTAGGAAAAGATGAGGGGGGCACAGTGGCTTTGTAGGGTAATCACTGGACTGCAAACCACAAGGTCAGTGGTTTGAACCCACCAGCTGCTTCAAAGGAGAAAGACGAGGCTTTCTGCTTCTGCAAAGATTTATAGCCTCAGGAGCCCTATCCACACTATGAGTAGAAACGGACTCGATGGCACTTAACAGGAGACAATGGAGAAGGGAAGCACAGAGCACTGGTCGGTCCCATTGGCACTGCTGGTCACCAGACCATCACATTCTCTGTCCCCATGCCTTCAGTGGGAAGTGCCTACAATGATGTATTTTGACTTGAGTGTCAATAGCTGATGACGTTGCCAATAGCATCCAGACCTAGTCAGGTGACCTGAGTAATGCAGGAAGCTGGTTTCTTGAGCAAAGTGCCAACTCCATCTCACTGCGAGGACTTTCCCTCCTTAACTTTCTACTTCATGGCCTCAGAAAATCCCAGATGCCTTTTAAATAGAACTTCCAATCAGTTACTGAAATGGATGTATTTCATGGAAGCAGTAGTCAAGAAATCAAACAATGTACTGCATTAGGCAAATCTGCCACACAAGACCTCTTTAAAGTGTTCAAGAGCAAAAAACAAAGGTATCAATATGAGGACCAAGGTGCACCACAGTTATTTTCAATTACCTCAAATGCATGCAAAAGTTGGACAGTGAATAAGGAAGATGGGAGACAAAGTGATGCATTTGAATTATGGTGATGGAGGAAAATATTGAAAGTACCATGGACTTCCAGAAGAATGAACAAATCTATCTTGGAAGAAGTATAGCCAGAATGCTCCTTAAAATTGAAGATGGGCAAGACTTCGACTCATGCACTTTGGATATGTTGTCAGGTGGGACCAATTTCTGGCAAAGTTCATCATGCTTGGTAAAGCAGACATTCAGTGAAAAAAAAAGGAAGACCCCCAATGAGATGGGCTGGCACAGTGGCTGCAGCTATAGCAGCCAACACAACAACAATTTTAGGTGTTTGATTTCCTGACTACCGCTTCCACGAGTGTTGATGGTGGAGCCAAGCAAAATGAAGTCTTTGACAGCTTCCATCTTTTCTCCATTTATCGTGGTCCAGTTGTCAGAATTTTTGTTTTCTTTACATTGAAGTGAAACCATAATGAAGAATGTGGTCTTTGTTCTTCATCAGCAAGCAGCATTGCATCATCCGCATATCCCAGTTATTAATTAATCTTTCTCCAATCCAGACGCCAGCTTCTAGGATTATTTGCTAGGCATAGAGACATTCTTAAAGAGTTGACCTAAACTGCTATTTCATTTTAAGACGTCGGGCTACATTTTTGGTTTATGGTTTAAAAGTTGTCTTGGCACAAATGTTTCAGAGGTTAATTCAGCCTTTATGGACCCAGAAAGTCTGCTGTCCACTCAAATTTGAAATTATCTCCTGCATTTTCTGCCTTTAGGTCTGTTTTCTTTTATAGACTCTGATCAGTGCTTTCAATAATGGTAGCGAGGCGCCATCTAGCTCCTTTGGTCTCATGGCAAAGAAGGCAGCTGTTCATGGAGACCAATGAACACAACACATCCCATCTCCCTCTCCTATTGCGGACGCTCCATCTTCCTCTGTTGCTCCAGGTAAAAGAGATCACCTGGCGTGCTTCGGATAGCTGCTTATAACTGTGGGTATGTTGGATAAGAAGTAGGTGTGACTTGGCCAGGCTCTAAAGCCACCACTTCTGTTGAGACTACACTCTCTTGCATTCTCCTCAAATGACCCAATGCCCATCACTTCCGAAGCCCCTTTTGTGTCTGAAGCTGGAAAACTAGGCTTCCACCGATAAATGAGCATCCTTGGATGTTCGGTCTTTCCTGAACCTATAAAAGTACTCGGGATGATTGCCACAGCTATAAAATATCCTACTTAGGGTCATGATGGTGTGTTTTAGCATTTGGTAGGGTCATCCTCAAGAAGGAAAAACAATAACCAAGATGTGCAGTAAATCAACACTTTAAAAATCTAAACAAATAAAATTAAAAGTTTAGTCCTAGAACTCTAGGAAAATTATTTTAATTTCATTCAATTGTCTTCAAATCTTTGCTGCATGCAGACTTACTTTATGTAGCTTCAGGGTCCCTGATATTCACGACTTCTCTAAATGCACGGCATCTTGAGATTTTTCATGCTTCTATCTGGAATTTTATTTCTCTTAGGAATGGTTCCATCAATCTCCAGTAGCTGAACCACAGCATAATACGAAAATCGTCTCTTTCCCCTCCCACCCACCTCCCAAAGTGAAGACTCTTGCTTAAACATTAGACAAAAGATTTGCCTATACTTGGAATAATAAGTGAAAAAAACATACACACACACACACAAGAAAACAATATGCAGGTAGCAAAGATACCTCACAGCCCATTAGTCTCAACGAACCCCATCCACATGTCACCTCCCAGAATTGCCTACGTTTGCCAGAGCTATTTCGATCACGTAAGTGGGTAAACATAAACCATGGCTCCCGTGATAGGGCTAAGCAACAGAATTTGTATAGACTTTAAAGTGCTGAACAGCCAAGTGAGAGATAAGAGACAAAAAGAAGAATCCATACTTCATCAGAAAGGTTCTCCTTTCTTTATACTTGTCTGCCTCATGGGATAAGAAACAGATCAATGAAATAGGTTTGTGCTGATGTTGTTCCTCTCCCCATCAATACCAGTCCTTCCTGGAGAAGAAGGAAAAACAGCAAGTGTCCCTAAATGCCTTCACAAGCTTTGTGCCATGCAAGCGATGAAAGCTTTAGGCTGGTGTATTTGCATGGCTGGTATATTTGAATGGCTAATTATTGAGGAAGAGTCCTGGTGTGGCATTGTGGGTTAATGCTCTGGACTGCAAGGTCAGTTTGAACTGTAAGGTCGGTGGTTCAAACCACAAGCCAATCCTTGGAAACTTTTACAGGATCGCTATGGGTCAGAACCAACTCGATAGCATTAAACAAGTCATTGAGGATGGTTCCTCTGTGCAGAGAGCTGGGGAAGGCAGAAATATGAATGGGCTTCAAAAAGCACATGAAAAAAAAAAAAAATGGAACTGAAAGATAAAGGAATTTTTCCAGGAACTTTTTGAACCCTTCTCATACATTACCCTGAAAAATAAAACTTTGGAGGATCCTACCCCACACAGCCTGCCATGTATATGGGCTGACCTTCCTCCTTCGTGAATTGAAAGATTTATTCTAAAAATAGAAGGTGGTCCTATTAGCAAAGAAAGATCAGAATACTAACTCTTAGATGCTAATTTCATTCGATGAAATAGTGATCTTGTGGTAGTACTTTGTTAAAGAAAAGCTTTTATTATTTTAACATTTCTGGATGAAATAATAAAATGTCTAATATCCACTTTAAAATAATCAAGACAATTTTGAGATACTACACAAGCAAGCAAAGTTGAGAGAGTAATACCAGTGCATGCAGAATGTTCTTAAACTGCAAACTAACATGGTACTATGGTGGTTGTTTTCCAGCCTAGATCATGGGCGTTCTTCCTTCTAGCCATGGCTTGAGTGTCAAACACAGTCTGGGTCCAAAAGAGGGCAGCTGATGACCCATTATGTGTCCTTGCATGAAATTACGGGGCACCTCTTCCTAGAGGTGAAAGTGTGTGTGCAGCAAGGGACACTGAACATGAGGATATGCACCCACACCACCCAGGGAGGGGTGCCCCTGTGCTGGCAGCTTGCATCATGATGCACAACAAGACCTGCTCCCCAACACTTCAAGGTCCTTGTTTTAGTTTTTTTCTGGCAGCTCTGCTTGGCAGTCAAGTGTCTAGTCAGAAGCCAAATGAGGACAGCTTGCTCCCCACCAGGCCATCGTATGGTCCACAGAGAGACTCTGGCCTGAGGGCAGTTGTCTCTGCCATCCACCACGGGCACCAGAGAGCAGGTCAAATGGCAGTTATTTAAAAAACCCATTACCTAATGAGTTCCCTCTCCTGGCTTCATGCATGCCCCTGTGGCACTGCTACCCCTTAGGGAAAGTGAGGAGGGCACATCAGGGCATCTACCATTGCCACTGGCCGAATTATGTGAATGTGAGGGCAGATTATGGGAGCTGGTTGGCTAGGTCAGGTATTTCTGCTCAAGCTTTCCTTTTAAGCTAACTCTCACTCTCTTTCTCTCTCACACACACACAAACTCACTGACATCCAGCCAACTCCAATTAATAGCAACCCCATGTAGGTTTCCAAGACAGCAGGCCTTCACTGGAGCAGAAAGCCTCAACTTTCTCCAGCAGAACAAATGATAGGTTTGAAGCACTGGCCTTTGGGTTTGTCAGCTCAACACTTAACCCACTGCATCACCAAGACTCTTGAAGCTGATGCACAGAACTGTAAATTCCCCAACTCATGCCTTCAGAGAGTTAGGCAAACAAAAGATTCATAAAATAACCTATCTGGGTCCTTCATCTGGTTGTGGATGGTCAGCCTTACACCCTGTGCTTTCTGATACAGGGTCCATTCACCAGGTGGGACCCATGAGGACATAACATACAGGTAATTCACACTGAATTGTTGTCTTAGCAACCCAGTGCTGTTAGAACAGAATACCATTGGGGGTTGGCTTGAACCAACAGATTGATTTTCTCCCAGCTGAGCAGACCACAAGTTAACCGTTAGGGCACCCACTCAGGAAGACATTCTCTGTCTGCTGTCTCTGGGGGAAGGTCTTCATCTCTTCAGCTTCTATTCCCTGACTCCTTGGTGGCCTTCATGTGATACATTGCATTTATCTTTCCCCATATTGCTCTCTTAATCGGCTCCCTTTAGCTAACCAAAGATCGACTCAAAACACACCCTATACTAACCCTACCTCAAGAAAACCCATCCCTAAATAGGATACAACCAAAAGTGTAAACCCAACCCCAACAATCCACGGCCAGAGAGTCAATTCTGACTCATATTGACTCTAGAGGGCAGATTAGAAGTGCTCCATAGGGTTCTCAAGACTGCAAATCTCCACTCGTGGGAAAAAAGCCTCTTCTTTCTGCCCCAGAGTGGCTGACTAGTTTGAACCACCAACTTTTCTGTTAGCAGCCCAGCGCTTAATCCAATGTGTCAGTAATGCTTCTTAGAGCATCTATTGTTGTTATTGTTAAGTGCCATGGAGTCGGTTCCTACTCATAGCGACCCTGTATAGGGTTTCCTAGGAGTGGTTGGTGAGCTTAAACTGCTGACCTTGAGGTTCAGACCAACCTTGGAGTCCATTTCAGTAGCTCACAGCACCACACCAGGACTCCACTACCACATAGGGGTTAGAATTTATAAGTCCTTTTTTATTTGGCGGGGTGGGGTGAGGTGGAGAGTGCAGGGCACAATTCAATCCATAACAGATGTGCTTTAACTATGAAATAAATAACCAGATGTCAAAGAATTAACCATGAACAAAACAAGAATGTCAGAGTATCTCAAATGTCATCATCTCGTTTTTTGAAGCAACCATTCACACACTAATTCCAGAGTGAGGTACCTGTGCTGGCCAATGAGACTAGAGGAATGGATAAGACAAGCTCCGCCCATGCCCTAATGAAGCATAGAGTCCGGTAGAGATTATTCACTATTTCCTTTCCTCACTGTTTGGTTTTTCAGAAGAATAACCAGCGGCCGTGAAGTTAACTCTGACTCATAGCAAGCCCACGTGCCTCAGAGTAGAACTGTGCTCCATGGAGTTTTCCTTGACTGACTTTTTGAAAACAGATTGTCAGTCCTTCCTTCTGAAGTCCTTCTGGGTGGATTGAAACCTCCAATCTTTCAGTTCTCTGCCGGGCACTTTAACCATGTGCACCACCCAAGGATTCCAATTGTCAGGAGTAATCTGACTAGATTTCTGATATCCTGAAAGCTGATACCATTATAGCCCAGTTGTGATGTCAAGACAGGGGTGTGTGCTGGAAGTCTTTTACCAATTGCTGCCTGTAATTCTTTTCAATGTTCTAGAAAGTCACATGAGACTAGTGAGCACTTGCAATGTGCCTGGTCTGAGCTGAGATGGGCGGTCTCTATGGAATATGCCCAATGTCTACGAGGATGTAGCATAAACAGATAACGTAAAGTAACTCATATATGGTTTGACACTGATTGCATGGTGAACTGATAGTATTTTATATACAGGCTCAAATAAAATGTACTATTAAAAATAATGTTGCCTGGTTCATGAATGCCGTTTTTTTTTTTTTTTTAATGTGGTTATAAGAAAAAAATAAAATGACACATATACCCGCATTCTATTTCTATTTCTATTGGGCAGGACCTCTCTATACATATCAATACTCCTTGCTTATCAACTGTCTCATTATCTGACAGTTTGTGATGATAGTTATCTACCATCTGATTACTTGGCACATTAGCAGCATACATCTGGCAGTGATGAACGACAAGGTGTGAGGCAAGAACTACACTGGCTGTGACAGGTATGGTTATGTGTCATCTTGGCTACGCTGGCTGTGATGGGCACAGTTATATGTCACCTTGGCTGGGCCATGATTCTCAGTGGTTTGTTTGACAGTTATGTAAGGATGCAATTTGGCAATTGTGTAATGATGTAACTTGGCAGTTCTAGAAAGACAAAATGATCTAAGCTAAGCTCTATTTTGTGATCTGATATGGTTATCCTCCATTTCTCCATTATGACCTGGTCTTGGAAACCTAACCACACAGGTACATAAGGGGTAGGTGGACCCCTTTTTTCCATTCAGCCGGTGCCCATGATCACGGGGAAATGTGACCTGCAGGAGGCTAAGGAATTACTGGTGGAGAAACTCCAGCCAAAAACAGCCCACCCTCTTCTTTGCTCTTTGAGGGTCATCACTTGTACAGACAGACCCCTGAGATATCCAGGGTTTGGTTCCAGAGCACCCCAATAAAGCTAGTGTAGCCAATTTCACTGGGGTTACTTAGTGTATATAAAAGTGATGTTTATACTCTACTATAGTCCAGAAAATATACAATTTTGCTTTTTATTAAGTTTTGTTTGTTTGTAAGTTGCCATCTATTCGATTCCAACTAATAATGACCCTATGCACAACAGAACAAACACTGCCCAGTCTATGAAGTCCTTACAATGGTTGTTACATTTGAGCCCACTGCTGTTGGTAAACTGTATACCACAGTGTCTTTATCATGATTTGTAATAACAATGAAAATGGATAAACTTATAATATGTACCTGGTACAACTTTAATTGCTGGAAGTGAAGAGGACTTAAAATACTTGATGATGAAGATCAAAGACCACAGCCTTCGGTATGGATTGCACCTCAGTGCAAAGAAAAGAAAATCCTCTCCTATGGACCAGTAAATATCAAGATAAACAGAGAAAAGATTGAAGTTGTCAAAGACTTCATTTTGCTTGGATCCATTATCAAGACTCATGCAAGCAGCAGTCAAGAAATCAAGTGACATTTTGCATTAGGAAAATCTGCTGCACAAGACCTTTTTGAAGTGTTGAAGAGCAAAGATGTCAGCTTGGGGACTAAGGTGCACCTGACCCAAGCCATGGTACTGTCAATAACTTCATATGCATGTGAAAGCTGGACAGTGAATAAGGACAACCATAGAAGAATTGATGATTTTGAATTATGGTGTTTAAAGAGAAGATTGAAAGTACCATGGGCTGCCAAAAGGACCAACCAATCTGTGTTGGAAGACATACAGCTAGACTGTCCCTTAGAAGCCAGGATGACAAGACTTCATCTCTCATACTTCAGACATATCATCAAGAGGGAACAGTCCCTGGAGGAGGACATTACGCTTGGTAAAGTGGAGAGTCAATGAAAAAGAGGAAGACCCCCAATGAGATGGATTGGCACAGTGGCAGCAGCAATTGTTTCAATCATAGCAAGAATTGTGAGGATGGCACAGGACCAGACAGTGTTTCATTCTGTTGTAATAGGTTCACTATGAGTCAGAACCACCTCACTGGTACTGATCAATAACAATGCTATAGGCACTCAAGAAACAACACTCAACAACCACAGTATAGGAACCATTAAGACAACATTGAATTTTAAAAAAAGCAAAAACAAAAGAAAACAAAACACCTCACCCTCTGTATTTGTGGTCAATGGTTGAGTATTTCTGTGGTTACAAGAGTAGGAGGAGGCTTCTCATTTCATATTGCATACACTGGAGTCCTGGTGTGGCGCTGCAGGTTAGTGCGCTGGACCACAAGATCAGTTTGAACCACAGGGTTGGAGGGTCAAGCTCACCAGTCGCTCCTCAGGATCTCATACAGGGTCATTGTGAGTCAGAACCAACTCAACAGCACTTAACAACAACAACACATTTGAAGCTGACCCAAACCCTGCTGATTCTCAATCACTTCATATGCGTGTAAACGCTGGACAGTGAATAAGGAAGAGTGAAGAAGAATAGATGCATTTGAATTATGGAGTTGGTGGAAAATATGGAATATGCCACAGGCCGCCAGGAAAACAAACCGTCTGTCTTAGGAGGAGTTGTCAGAAGGCTCCTTTGAAGTTAGGATGGTTGAACTTCATCTCATATACTTTGGATTTGTTATCAGAATGGACTTATCCCTGAAGAAAGACATCATACTTGGAAAAGTAGAGGTGGTGGTGATGAACCTAGGAGTCGGTTCAGACTCATAGGTCATTATGAGACGACCCTGCACAGGGTTTCTGAGGCTGCAAATCTTTACGGGAGCAGAAAGCCTCATCTTTCTCCTGTGGAACAGCTGGTCGTTTCAAATTGCTGACTTTGAGATTAGCAGCCCAACTCATAACCACTACGCTACCAGAGCTCCCGGAAGACCCTCAAAGAGACCGACCGACAGAGTGACTGTAGTAATAGGTTCAAATACAGCAAGGATTGTAAGGAGGTTGCAAGACCAAGTCTGTTGTACACAGAGTGGCTCTGAGTCAGAACAGACTCCACGGCACCTAACAACAACAACGCGTTGGAGCTTGTTGAAACAGAGGGTACTATACAATCTCTGGCTAACAATGCCAAGCACCCTATCACTTTGCTCATAAATCCGACTAGAGAAACACAGAGATGTGATTATTTTCCTGGCCCCAATATTTCTCCTCTCCATCCGACCCTGAAAATCTTGGCAGATCTGATGGCCTGCATACTCTTACTCAGGGTTGGGAGTGTTGTAGTCTGCAAAGCTGATTGCAGTGTGAGAAGCTCAGTTGTTTTATGTTGACTAGACCACACAAAAGGTTCACAATTTATTCCAAATCAGAGCCAATTTACATCAGTAAATACATTTCCCACTGTGCATGACAAAGAGGTTAACATTATGCGGACATGAATAAAGTAGAAAGAAATGGACTTTTCTCAAAGAAACTTCCATAAACTAATGAGCAATTAAAATGAACTTGAATAATAAAATAGTCAAGGTATTTTAAAATAAAGGATGCTATAAAATGATGCATGACCAATTTTTAGACGCTGTATGGCCACTGTCTTCTAGAGCCCCCAGCCAAGCCAACAAGGCCAAGTTTGGTTTGCCTGAGATTTTGTGAAAGATCACACATGTGGAGGCAGGAAAGTCATGCTGGGTATTTAAGAAGCTAGTGAGTAAACTGGTCTGAATGGCACGGAGGCATCCCACGGTAACACGGAGAGAAGGTCTCAGCAGGAAGCAGATGGTATGCACAAGTAGATTCACTGAGGATCATTTAATGAGCCTGAGTCCCTGAATAGTGCAAATGGTTAACGTATTTGGTTGCTAACCAAAAGATTGAGTCCAACCCGAAGCACCTCAAAACAAAAGCCTGCTGATCTACTTCTGAAAACACGATGGTGCTCGGTGCTCCTCTAATACACCTGGAGTCAACTCAATGGTAGGAAAGGTTAAAGTAAGTCCTGGAGAGACCTTGAGGCATACTGGGCCAAACAACATCTCATAGACTTTACCTCCTTTACGTCCAAGGCAGAAAGGGAAGGGACAATGGCAGACCTTAAGAACTAGAACCCTAGAGAGGGCAGTCTGAAGAGGACCAGCCATGGAAAACTCGTGAACCTGCAAGAGCCTGGTATTGGTCAAAGTCAAAAGGATGCCAGGTGGAAAGGAGTCTGTTGATGTTTCTCATAAAGGTCCATGTCCTGGTGCACAGAGGATGGTAGAGAACGTTGGAGAATGGAGAATGGCAAATCAAACACACATGCTGGAGAGCTAAAGGTTACATCTAAAGGACACCTGTGGGGACAGGAGCTCTCCTACAGTGGGTGTTGCCATGGCTGTTAGCCTTCATTGAGTTGATTGCTAATTCATGGTGATAATGGGAAGGACATGCAACCTGGTCCCTGCCCTTCTCATCACAGGGTTTTCACTGGTTGATTTTCAGAAGCCCAGCACCAGCCCATCTTAGTCCAGAAGCTCTGATAAGACCTGTTCAACATCAGTGTAACACTCAAGCCTCCACTGACGGATGTGGTGACTTGGGCTGAGAGAAATGGCCTGGACTCAAATATCTCCTGAACAAGAGGGGAGACCACTGGACTATGGATGCTCGCTGTGCTGTGGAGGGAAGGAATCAGGGAAAGGCTAATAGGGGTCGTTTCCTGTCCTGGTGAAGTAGTGCTTAAGTGTTCAGTTACTAACCACAAGGTCGGCAGTTTGAACCCACCAGCCACTCTATGGGAGAAGGATATGGTCGTCTGCTCCCATAAAGAAACCCTGTGAGGCAGTTCTACTCTGTTCTATAGGCTGCTATGAATTGCAATCAGCTCAACAACAAAGGATTGGGTTGGGTTTGGGTTTTCCTTTGTGCGCCCCTGTGTCCTGTCCCCAGCTTGCTCTGACTCCTCTCCTCTCTCGCTCATGGGTCATGGAGGGCTCACCCAACAGTCATCCACGAAGAACTGTTACCAGCAGACACTCTATTAGGCTACAACATAAAACACCAAAGTCTAGGACTAAGGAGCAGAGATGAAGAGAAAGAGAGCACTGCCAGGATTCTTAGAAGTTAAAACCATACCGTTCCTAATCTTAAATCTTCCACATTCCCGAGGCTCAGATTAATCCAAGTTTTGATTCAATGTTGTTTGAACTAATCCCCCATCCTATATTCATTAGCTGAGTTAATACAGAGTTCCTTTTCCATGACCTAGCCCGGCTTGCAAAGCTTACTGATTACTTAGGGAGTGTGGTGGCTCTGTAGGATGAGCACTGGATTGCAAACCACAAGGTCGGCAGTTCAAGCCCACCGGCTGCTCAGCAGGAGAAAGATGAGGCTGTCGGCTCCCATAGAGATACACAGCCTCAGAAACCCTATACAGGGTTTCTATGAGTCAAAATTGACTTGACAGCATTTAGCAACAAACAACTGATGGTATGGCTAAACAAGTAAGAAAATAAAACAGTGTAGCAAGTATTCGTATGGTATTGAACTATCAAAGTTTCTTTGATGTGACTGAAAAAACAAAAAATATCTTCACGTGGGGTTTTTTTTCTGCTCCTTCCAGGAAAATCGGGATCACAGAAGAGTTAGAAGCCTCATGCAGTGAGCCGGGTTCAAATAGTGGCCGGTGAAGATCCGGTACACAATCTTGGTGGCTCAGCTCACCGTACTGAGGGCAGCTTGCTTTCAGAGAGTTCTTGCTTCATCCCTATTCCCCAGTGACTGTAAGGCAGAGCTGTTTCCTGCTTTTCTGCCCCAAACACCAGGAAGCAGCCACTCCTTTCAACTCACTTGGCATTTGGCACCATCTCTCTGCAGGGGTTATGGTTCACTGCCAGGGATTTCAAACAGTTGCATTCTGTTGGTCTGTGGTCTCTCCAGGGATTCGGGACTGATGAATGTGTAAGGGCAGTGAGAATCCAGAAGTCCTTTCCTAGAATCAATGCAGTGGCTCTGTTCCAGGTAAGAGGGCTCAGGAGCCAGGTGTGGGATTCTAGCGAGGGGCTGGGGACCCTTGGTAATACGGTGGGTTAAGCGTTGGGCTGCTAACTGCAGGGTTGGCAGGTTCCAACCCACCAGTTGCTCTGAGGGAGAAAGATGGGGCTATCTGCTTCTGTAAAGATTTACAGTCGTGGAAACCCTATGAGCACTTCTCCTCTGTCCTGCAAGGTCACCAGGAGTTAGAATGGGCTCAGTGGCAGTCGATTTGGATTTTATTTGCAGGACCCCTAAGGACTCCAGGTGTGGCGTTGCAGGATCAGCACTGGATTGTGAACCACAAAGTGGGTCATTCAGGCCCACCACCTTGGAAACTATATACATGCTGCTCCTTGGAAACTCAATACATGGTCGCTATGAGTCAGAACCAACTCGATGACACTTAACAACAATACTAAGGGTCCCTGGGGGCACAATACTTAAACATTAGGTTGCTCACCAAAAGGTGGGTGGTTGGAACACACCCAGTAGTTCTATGGAGTCTGCTCTCCTAAGGATGGTGGCCCAGAAACCCCTCAGGGGCATTTTCGCTCTGTCCTTTGGCAGTCATGAGGTGACAGTGACTGGACATCCAACAAAGACAATCATGGCACATCTGGTGGGATCACATTGTCTCTTACGGCCATTAAGAAAGAGTAGCCACAGTCTGACTCTTTTCCAATTTATCGACTCGCGGACCTACTCCGGGTCAGTTCATTACCCTTAAGCTCATAGTAAAAGGAACCCTGATGGCACAAGGGTCATGTGTTTCGTTGCTGCCCAAAAGGTTGGTGATTGAAGCCCACCCAGCAACTCCATAAGAGATGAGCCCTGACCGTCTGCTCCTGTAAAGATTATAGCCTAGAAAACCCTATGAGACAGTTGTATTCTGTCACATGGGGTCACCATGTCTCAGCCCCCTGGGAGGCCACTGAGGACCACTGATAGAAGTATTGATGGAAGAAAGAAAGTCTCTGACAAGACCACCATATATACTATATGTTTTAAAGGGTCTTTGAGTCAGCTCCAACCCACAGCGACCCTGAATAGGGTTTCCAAGAAGCAGCTGGTGAGTGTGAACTGCCAACCTTGCGGTTCAAACCGACTTTGCAGTCCAGCGCATTAACCCACAGCACCACACCAGGACTCCTATATACTGTATGTTGTTGTTGTTATGTGCTGTCGAGTCAGTTCTGACACATAGTGACCCTGCATAGGGTTTCTGAGGAGCAGCTGGTGAACTTGAACCACTGGCCTTGCAGTTCAAAACTCCTTTGCAGTCTAGCACATAACCCACAGAACCACGGAAGGATTTCTTACGTTGCATCGTTCCCCCCCAAAAGAGGAAGAAATTGTCGATAGTGTTGGAAGTCGAGCTCTGGAACAAAAGACATACACATCTACAGACAGCCCTGACCATAGACAAAAGAGTCTCCCCTGACTCCTCATGTATGTGGCGAGAGATCAAAAGCTCAAGAAACGCAGACCACTCCACTTGGCTTCTCTGCCTGACCATCAGTCCTTTGAGCCAGTCCCACCTTTCCTGCCTCCTTTCTCTCGTGTCTGGTCTTGGAACCACAGCAGTGTCTCCCCTCCCCCAGAAAAATGAACCTTTTATCAAAAAGACGACAGGAGGCTCATATTCTACAATTGAACCCAAATCCTCAAAAGCCTCCTTCAACAGGTCTAAGTTTAAAGTCTTTTCATGTAGAGTCTGTGGCCTCTTCTCCCAAATTTGTGCTTTAGCATGAGTGATGTCATTTCTCTCTTATAAAGAAACACCACCTTCCATCGAGAAAAAGATGTATGGGTGTGTGGATGGGTGGTAGGTGGGTGGGTGGATGAATGGAAGGATGGTTGGATGGATGGGTGGGTGGGTGGATGGGTAGATGGGTGGAAGGATGGATGAATGGAAGGATGAAGGAATGGATGAATGGGTGAATAGATGGATGGATGGATGGGTGGGTGGATGAGTGGATGGATGGATGATAATAGACAATAGATAAAGGAATAGAAAAAGAAATCGAGAGAGGATAGACAGAGAATGTGTGTTTAATTGTGAAGGAGTCAGACTGGGGTTGTAAAGAGAGAAGGATAAAGGGTTTTAGACAGTATTTATTAAAAAGCTCTTACAATCAGTATACTTATAAGTCAGGAGTCTCTAAAACAACTACAAAGACTTGTTATGTGTCAGAGAAAGAAATGAATCAGGGCAACTTGGGAATAAGACAGCCTCGGAAACTAAAGAGCCACAAGAGAAAGACACTTCCATAAGCAAAAGAAGGAAGGGGAGAGCTGGAAGTCACTATGGACCATCGGGGGTTGGGAAAAGACACGGAAGATAGTAAACAAACTGTTCAGCCGTCCTGCAGTACCAAAAATCCAACCCAATCCCATCCAGTCACATTCTGACTCAGGGTAGAACGCCCCTCAGAAGGTTTCCAAGGTTGTCATCTTTACAAAAACAGATCACCACATCTTACTCCCCCACGGAACAGCTCGTGGGTTTGAACTGCCAACCGTTCAGTTAGTATCTGAGTGCTTAACAACTGAGCCACCAAGACTCCTCACAAAGAGCAATCCAACCTAAAAAATCAAAGCCAGTGCCATTGATTCCAACTCACAGTGACCTGGAATTCTGTGGGACAGAGAACAACTGTCACACCATCTTTCCAAGGCTGTCATCTTTACAGAAGCCGATGGATTCATTTTTTTCCCATGGAGTGTCTGACGGCTTCAAACCATTGATGTTCCAGCTAGCAGCCAAGTGCTTAACCTCTGTGCCACCAGAGCTCCTGTCCTTGACTACAAAAGCATACACAGCCATGAGAACGAAACAATTACAGGCTGTCCCGGTGCTGGAGAGGAATTCGCTTACAGAGAGATAGGAACAGACGTAAGAAATGAGAGGGGAATAATTAGCTGATTTGGCCAATTCAGGTAAATCATGGATCTGATCACAACTCAGTGAAGTATCAGAAGGGTCCACAGTGCCCCTAGGATGGCAGCATTGGCTGAGAATGTTGGATACAAAGTTAGCAAAAATGTATAGCACGCCTACTAAGTGCAGAGCACCATGCGTGACTGCTACTTAAGTGCTGGATTCCAATGGAGAATGCCAATGAGCTTCTTTAGATCCAGAAAAAGCAGAACTGTAGGAATTCAGGACAACAAACAACCACACAAGCTGTTTTCTTGTTCTTTGACTGAAATAGAGGATCATTATTCCTTATGCTTTTTTTAAAAAAAACCTATGTTCTAATTTCAAAATACCTCTTACCCTGGCTTCTCAGAGGTACAAGATAATAATCACAATGTTAATATATGCTCCTTAAGACCCTGCTTGCTGAAAAAAAGGATCTGAAGCACTTACGGATGAAGACCAATGACTCCAGCCTTCGGTTTGGATTACACCTGAACATAAAACAATACTCCTCACAGCAATACCTATAAGGAGCATCATGATTAACACAGAAAATAATATAGTCAAGAAGGTTTCAGTGTACTCAGATACACAATCAATGCCCATGACAGAAGCACTCAAAAATGACACGGTGCATTGGGCAAACCTGATGCAAACGTCCTCTGTAAAGTATCTCTGTAAAAAGCAAAGATGCCACTTTGAGGACTAAGGTGTAAGTGATCCAAACCATGGTATTGTCAGTCTCCTTATTTGCATGAGAAAGCTGAATCGTTATAAGCTGAGCAATGAATGAGGAAGCCCAAAGAAACACAGATGCATTTAAATGAATACTGAATCTGCCATTGTGGGCCAGAAGAATGCAAATCTGTCTTGGAAGAAGTATAGTCAGAACAACGTTCCTTCAGAAGTGAGGGCAAGAGTTTGTCTCACGTTCTCTGGACACGTTGTCAGGAGAAACCAACTGGAGAAGGGCATCATGCTTGGTAAACTAAAGAGTCCATGAAAAAGAGGAAAAACTTGCAGGACACAGACTGACACAGTGGCCGCAACAATGGGTTCAAACACAGCAGTGACTTCGAGACTGGTACAGCACAGGCAGTGTTTTATACTATTGTGACTCGGGTAGCTATGAGTCAGAACAGACGTCATGGTACTTAACAACAGCAACAGGGCACAAATGTGTCTGTTGTACAAGGGATCAACTCAATGTTAAAGAATACAATAAGGATTTTGTTATTGTTTATGTTTTCAAAGGATATATCCTAAATGTATTCTTTTTTAGGATATTTCAAAATTTCTTTCTGTGTCAAATAAAAATTATCCAGAGATATAAGAAAAGTCAATATAATAAAGTAACTGCCTAAAATGTATAGCGAGAGTAATTTGCAATTTCCAAAGTATGTTCTGTATGCTTTCATATTTGACCCCAATTATTTGAGGAGGCTGCCCTGGTGTGGCACTGTAGGATAAGAACAGGACTGCTAACCACAAGGTCGGCGGTTCAAACCCACCAGTGGCTCTCGGAAACCCTATACAGGGTCACCATGAGTCAGAACAGACTCGACGACCAGGACAATAATAACATTTTGAGAAGCAAGAAGAGTTTTGGTAACATGCCATATTGCAAAGGTGAAACCTCAGCCTCAGATAAGTTCAACGTCATCACAAGATTGCCACATCGCATAAAGAGCCAAGCTGAAGCCACACACCATGTCCCTGAGCCTTAACTGCCATACTGCTTTTACTGTTAAGTCATCTTTGGAAGAAGAGTAGTCCACTACTGGTGAAAAGGAAACATCTGTTTGTTTGTATGACAGAACAAAGGAGACCTGGCGATAAGAACTTGCAGTCAGAGAACAGAATGTATAAAGTGAAGAAAACAGGACATCAGAAGTAGGAGCAAAGAGGTTGGGTTTACCACCAATTAACGCCAAGAACCCCCAGGAGCTGTGCCGTGCCTACAGTCCCATCCTCCTAAAAATGCTGATGGGTGTGTTTGCCAGGAATTCCAGAAAGTACCAGTAATTGTTGTTCATGTGGTTGGAATGAAATTTTGTTGAAAAGAATATCATAGTAGAATTTGGCTCCTATTAACTTCAGTGCCTTGATATGTGTAGGGCATTTCCTCTTGGATCATTCATTTTTGTCTAGGTTGTTGTTGTAAGCTACCACCAAGTCAATTTCTGCTCAGAGTGATCCTTTGTAATAATACAGAGTCCAGCTTCCCCGTACACTTTCCTAGGCTGGAATCCTTATGGGAGCAGACCAGGAAGATTTTGTTGTTTTCACTGTTATTAAATGCTATAGAGTTGGTTCCAACTCATAGCGACCCTGTATACGGTTTCCAAGGAGCAGCTAGTGAGCTTGAACTGTTGACCTTGTGGTTCAAACCGATCCTGCACTGAAGCACATTAACCCAAAATACCACACCAGGATTTTAGGTGGTTAGAATATGTGAGGTGCACCATTGAAAGGTTGTTGTTGTGAAGTACCATCAAGTCAGTTCTGACCCAGAGAGACACTGTATATGGTTTCCAAGGGCAACTGGTGACCTTAAACCACCGATCCTGCAGTTCAAACGACTTGGCAGTCTGATGCATTAGCCCACAGCACCACACCAGGACTCCAGGTAGGGGCATAAATATTCTAAGATAATTCAAAAGCTTATCAGTGTCAACTGTGGACAATTTAGCTCCTTCATGAAGCAACATCTAGTACTTACAAGGCCAACAGAGAAAGCACTGAACGTTCATGTTTATTTATTGTATAGCATTCACTGTAACCATATCAATAAGGCACTGTTTCTATGGGTCAGCTGCAGATGTGGACGTCACTTGGCTTTATAAAACTTTCTTTGTGTCATTTGGTTTTGTTTTTGTGGAATTTTGTCATACATGGCTCTGAATTCTACTAAATCTTTCAGGCATGAGGAACACCTGTTGGCAAGACTTTAGTCCCTGTTTCCATCCTAGGTCCTGGTGTGGAGCTGGAGGATCAACATTGGACTGCTAAGTACAAGGTCAGTGGTTCAAGCCCACCAGCACTCCTCAGAAAGTCTATACAGGGTCACGCTGAGTCAAAAATAACTCAGCGGCACTTAACAACAGCAAGTATCCTACACCCTACAGCAGTGTACAAACCCGGCTAAATCTGGCTACAAATCAAATCACTGGAGATGAAGCCCAGAAGAACAGTATCTGTAAGTTTCCCAGGGGAATCTGATGAGTTACCAACTTTAAAAAACACTACTCTATGGACCAGAGTTCCTGGGTGGTACAAACAGATAAGCCCCAAAAGGCTGGCAGTTCAAGTCCACCTAGAGGCAGATCCGAAGAAAAGCCGGGTGAATTACATCCAAAAACTAAGCCACTGACAACCCTGTGGGGCACAGTTCTACTGACACTCATGGGGTTGCCATGACTTGGAGTCAACTTGATGGAAACTTGTTGGGGTTTTGTTGTTGTTGCTTTTAATCTAGAGAAACACCCTCTTATTTACTATAGACACTGGTTGATCACTGCCTTGTGAGAAGCTCACCTAATTATTACTGCATTGTGAGAACTGAAGCCCTTCCCCAGATAAAACTAGAACTCTGATCCCACGAAACCTTCGCTTTGTAGAACTCTCACCTTACACTGAATCCGCTGCTATAAACCAAGCAATATCCCAGCATACAAAAAGTGCTTCAGACGTCCAAAACATTCTTAAATCTCATTGGTTTACCATTCATCCTTTCCATGAATTACTGAACATTTACAGAGGTCTTAGCTATGGGCAGAACACAGAAACCAAATCTTAAAAATTCAAGAGGAAAATGATGGTTTGGTTTTGACATTAAACCACGTCTCATCAGAAGCACAGCCCATATTAACACAGCTCCTATAAGTGGGGAAATAAAGAAAGCAGACACCCACCTATCTCATTCTATGAATTACTTCTACAGCATTTCCAGCAGTTTAACCATGAGACAATCACTAAGACACAAAACCAACTGCAACTGAATGCTCTGCAGACTCTGAGTTGTCTCGTACAGGTGGGTCTTTCTAAATCTCTAAGAAGGAACAATACATTTAAGAGATAAAAGAACCATCTCCCAAATAAAAGCTTTGATGTCGCACAATCGTTTGCCACCTAATTAAATTGTCTTGCAGGATGGTGTCTGAAGTGATGGAAAGCTGGACTCTTTGTCCATAGACTGTTCATCATGTTCTAAGTCCACCCCTCGAGAAAACACACAGAATGGTTGGAAGAGTAATGAGTTTCTTACAGCGTCACCGCAGTGTTGACTGATGCCAACATTTGTGCCCCTCCCCTTTCTTCTGATCTCTCTTCTCCGTTGCCTCTTCCTCCCTTTGCTCCCAGTCCTCCAACAGCCAAATATTTGCCCCATTCCTTTGGGTGACGATATGTTAACCCCCGTGGAAATCAGACACTTTTATTCAAAAGGTGGCCACTCTTGACCTCTAACCTTGGTACCTCCCACTCTGCTGCTTCCCTCCATGTTCGGTCTCCATGGAACTGAACAGCCAAGAGGAAAAATGGGAGCAAGCAGAGTCTATAGCTATTCACAGACCACCCCACCCCCCTCCAAAAAAAGAGAGCAAAAGATGAATGAAATTCATTCATCAACAAGCAGAGGATGAAGAAGAAAGCCCCACAGACTGAAAAGCCAGCAAAGACACAGGGAGGGCCGACTGGAGAGTGCCAGAGAGAGAAAGGGGGAGAAGTGGGGAGTGAGCAGTGCAAATCCTCCAAAATAAATTCTCAGCACATGACAAGCCTCCATGCCCATCTTCCCAAACTGAATTCGCTCTAAGAGAGAATATTTTGAAGCGAACATAACACAAACACAGCAAACATTTTGAAGCCATTGACCTCTTAGAGAGAACTCAGTTTGGGGAATGTCTGTTACTTAAAACAAGAACTTGAGGCTGAAGCATCATCACTAGGAGACATGGGACAGTCCTCTCTCAAAGCATCATAGAAGCCAGCCAATTAGAAGACAGGACTCCTACTCACAGAACTGGAGACTGAACTCCCATGAAATCCTGCAGTTAAGCAGAGGCAATACCTTCACACGCTAGAGAGCTAGTTACAACAGATGTATTCTTGGGGAGTGAGGAAACAGTCGTTCAGGGGTAGATTTCTCATCTTCCATGTGTGAGGCCCAGGTTTGATTCCTGGCCATTATGGTACCTGGGCAGCCACCACCCACCTGTCAGTGGAGATGTGCTAGTTGCTAGGATGCTGACCAGGTTTCACATGATCTTACAGACTAAGACACACTAGGAAGCAAAGCATGGACATCTACTTCCAAAAATTGGTCAGTGGAAACGATATGGCCCACAAAGGTCCAACCACAACCTATCACGGGGATGCCCCAGGACTAGGTAGACTACCATTCCAATGTGCATGGAGTGGCCATGAGTCCAAGCTGACTGGACAGTAGTTAACAACAATAACATCCTTTGGGTCTCTCATTGAGTCCACCCCTCTTTCAACAAGGACGTCTCATGTCTGAGAAATTCAAGGTGCGCAGGACCAAATCATAGTGTAAACAACTGATGGAAGTCAATATCGGCCAATGGCCTCATGGCCAATCAGCTGGATAAGAGCACAGAGGCCAACGCATAAGAGTGGCTCCTTTCAGTACAAAGTAGTGAGGTGTGAAGACTCAGCATTCAATTGGGACCATTTACAAAAGAGTCATCACTAAATTTCCTTTGTGGCAAAACAATCCTCTCCCCCACAAAAAAACGTTGATGTTGCAAAATTGTTTGCCACAGCATTTAACTACTTGAAATGAAGTTGTCTCTAGTGGAGGACATCATGCTCGGCAGAATAGAGGGTCAACATAAAAGAACATGACCTCCAATGAGATGGACGGACACAGCAGCTGCAACAATGGGCTCGCTGATGACTGTGAGATGGTGCAGGACTGGGCAGTGTTTGCATTCTGTGTGTGTAGGGTTGCTACTGAGTCGGAGCTGATTTGATGTTACCTAGCAACAAGATAACGTAAGTGGGGGCCCTTGTGATGTAATGGTTGTGTTGGGTGCTAAGCACAAGGTTAGCAATTTGAACCCACCCGTTCATCCACTGGAGAAAGTTGAGGCTGTCTGTTCCCATGGAAGTTCACAGTCTTTTTTGAAAACCGTAAGGAGCAGTTTTACCATGTCCTAAGGTCGGTGGTTCAAGCTCACCAGCTGCTCCTTGGAAACCCTATACAGGGTCACTATGGGTCAGAACCAAGTCAACGGCATTCAACAACAACAAACAGGGTCACTATGAATCGGAATCTACTCAGCAGTAGGTTTAGTGTTCGAGTCATAATGTAGGGAAACTGTCATCTTCTGTGTAGGCCACCCAACATAGTCTAAGCTCAGCCCCTGAGAAGACATGTAGAAGGGTCTTAATGAAGTCTCTTCTGAAGTTACCAAACACATCTTAAAAGACCCTGGTGTTGGGCTGTAGGTTAAAGCACTGGATCACAAGGTCGGTTTCAACTACAAGGTTGGCAGTTCAAACTCACCAGCTGCTCCTGGGAAACCCTATACAGGGTTGCTATGAGTCGGAACCAACTCAATGGCATTCAACAACAAGAAGAAGCAGAAATTCTGCAGAAATCACATAGTATCCTCTTTTTCCCATAAGATTTTTGAAGAATTAATCCTACACTTCAAAGCCTGCCTGTTGTTGGTTTTTAGTGTTTTGAGGGTTGTGTGTTTTATCTCATGTAAATGCTGTCTCTGAAATTACTACACCAAAGAGTACTCATCTTCTGTGATTGAAAGCCAACACTGAACTGTGGAATTTCTCATCCTTCACATCATTCCTCTCCTATGTGTAGGACATTACTCAGACTGCCATAGCTGCCCAGGCACAGTGTCTACAGGAAACCATGCTGCCCTACCTCCTGAGGCCTGGGAGAATAGTGGATTATAAGTTGGGCAGCTAACTGTAAGGTCAGCAGTTGGAATCTACCAGTTGCCCCACAAGAGAAAGATAAGGTTTTCTGCCCTGTAAAGATTTACAGTCTTGGAAAACATATTCAGGGTCACTGTGAATCAGAACCGATTCAACGGCCCATAATCACAACTACCACCACCACCTATTGACAGAATAAGTAAAAAGAAAAGGTAAACAAAATTTAGCCAGAAAATTTGGCAGTGGTCCTAACTATCTGTTTATACTTTCCATTTTATTTTCTCTCTCCTGACACATTTTTGATTATCTACATTTTCTAGAACTGTCAGATTTAGAGTCTAAGAATAGGGAGTGAAGGGAGTCACGTATCACGACTGAAGAGGAGGAAAATGCCAGCTGTCAAACAGGAAGTTCACAGGAGCTCATGTGTCAAGTAAAACACTCATGGATTTCAAGTACGCACAGAGTCAAGCACAGGGCCAGCGAACGTTCCCAACGCCACAACATGAGACAGAGAAATGAGTGGAGGCAAGAAGCCATCACAGACTCTGCTTACTGTCATTGTACTAGAAGGATATTTAGGTCAACCTGGAGCCACTTTCCAGTGACCACCACCCATCTACTCTTCCCCTCAACGTCCCCCGTCCAGTCCTATAGACTGCCGTGCCAAGCACGAAGCAGGAACTGCAATGCAGCGGCCCAGTAGACTCGACGCCTCTGGATGTGGGCCAGATTCTCATTAGGTTCTGCAGATGCTAGCCAATGCCGATTTCCAAGGCTGATCTACTCTGCATCTGCCCTTGCTGAAATACTAACTAGCCTTTGTCCTTGCAGCCACAGTCTCTAAATGGGGATTTGGGTAAAAGCAATACCAAAGGGCCCATCATTATTCACCCATTATGATGAAATGGATGGGCTTTAAGTCTTCCTGGTTGAAAGCTCTTAGAGGGTGAGCTCACACAGATTGGAAGAGTCCTGGCTTTCCCCGGAAAATCGGGTGACAAATAGAACTCGAGCAGAGGTGGGGAGGGCCAAGAGGGCAAGAGGATAAAGGGAGAATGTGTTTCCTCAAATTCACCTCACTTCATGCTGGAGTGAGATGCTGTCCAGGCTCAAGGAAGGCTGAGTATATAAATCAGATGCCCTGGCTGAATTTCCAACCCCCTGGGAGCAGTAAGAGTTAGAAATAAATGAGATCCTATGCAAATTAAAAGAAACCCTGAAAAATGCCAAACCCAGTGGCTATATACAGCTTAACCCACCTCTTTTCTTTTTTTTAAATATAAAAAAATATGAACCAGAGATAACAAAAACAGCAGTTTTTATTTCCAGGGGCTTTGGAAATACATGCAGAATGTATGTACCTCCTTGTAGTATTGACGTACCTTCACTTTGCGCCGCTAAACATGGTGGCTCCGGAAATGTTCAGATGTCAAATGCACCTGCAACATGAAATCTGGCTCATGGTTTTAGAAGACCAATTTATACTGGACTGTTGTGGTGATAGGTCACTGGGAGCCAGGATTCAACTGCACGGAGCTGCCCTGAAATCGGTCTTGACTCCAAGCCACCATGAAGGACAGAGAAACACTCCACAGGATAGCTGAGGCAGTAAATCTTTACGGAAACAGATTGTCACATCTTTCTCCAGCACAGAGGCTGGCAGATTCAAACCACCGACCTTTCAGACCTACTGCATCACATGGTTACTTTGGGTTCATGTTGTTACCAGAGGGAGAATTCTGTTTCAATTCAGAATAATTTTATTTTGTCATCTGACCATGCCCGAGCAAGCAAATTCAGTGTTCTTTTGGGATCCATCTGTCCAGGGCAGTAGACGAAATCAGCACACCTTGACCTCTTTATTGTTGTTGAGGGCCTTCCAATCAATTAGGACTTACAGAGACTCTAAGAGAACTGTCCCATAGAGTTTCCTTGGCTGTAATGTTTATGGGACCAAATTGTTGTTGTTAAGTGCCGTCGAGTCGGTTCCGACCCATAGCGACAGGGTTTCCGAGGCTGTAAATCTTTACAGGAGCAGAAAGCCTCATCTTTCTCCCACAGAGCAGCTGGTAGTTTCAAACTTCTGACCTTAAGGTTCACAGTCCAATTCGTAACCACTACGCTACCAGAGCATGGGACCAGATAGTCAGGTCTTTCTCCAATGGAGCTACTGGGTAAATTCGAACAACCAATCTTGTTTAGCAGCCAATTACTTAACTCTTCTGCCAATAATTAAAATTATAAACGGTACTACTGGATAATATCCTATTTTTAAATTAGTTGTAATCGCTGTCCAATGAAAACAAATCAAAATTAGGGTGTGCAGTATCCAATGCCCACTAGACAGCCACAGGAATCCATCCACTTCTTTCTGGGGAGCCTGGCAGCACAGTTGCTAACCAAAGGGTCAGTGGTTTGAACCCAGGAGCCACTCTGGGGAAGAAAGATGTGGCAGTCAGCTCCCGTAAGGTTTTGCATCTTGGAAACCCTACGGGGCGATTCTGCTATGTCCTATGGGGTTACTCTGAGTCAAAATAATCTTCTTGGTGCACAAAATCAGTAACATTTCTCTCTGGGGAATCTATAATGTCTATTTTTTAGGATGGCTTTGTTTAAGAATGCTTTTCTTTTTCTTTTTTTTAAATGTTTTAGTGTGAATTATGTGATAGTAAACATTCATTTTACAGCTTTTTAATGACCAGTAACAGAGCAGAGAAAACCCAAAACCCACTGTCATTACAGTGACCCTACACAGGGTTCCCAAGACTGTAAATCCTTACCAGAGCAGGGATCTTTATCCCACGGAGCCACTGGTGGGTTTGAACTACTGACTGTTCAGTTAGCATCCCAATGCCTAACCCACAGAGCCACCAGGGCTCCTAGGGAGCAGAGTAAAGGGGATGAGAAATAAACAGAGGGAAGCCTTCAAAAATGAGAAACAGAAGATGCTTAAAGACAACACTACATGGCTTACTGTTTGTCTGCCAATCTGCCTGTTTTCCACCTTTACCTGAGGCTTCCACATAAGTTAACTGTGTTTGAGCTACAACCATTAGCTCAGCTTTCAAATTCCACTTAAACACTTACCTTTTGAAAAATGTGATTGTTACCTCTCCCCCACGACCCCTTGTATTTAATTTTTAAAAAGCAAGAGGGGATACTAACACTGGAGAAATTTTCAACATCTGGCCCAAAGGACGACAAAACATTCAGTGAGGAGAGGTCTAGAAAGTTCCCTTCACTTTCTTTAAAAAAAATGAAGAATCTTGAGTTTTGGATGGAGTTATATTCTCATTTAAAACAACTTGCATAAAACAGAAAAATTATAAAGTCAAGAAATCAGTCAGTAGTAAAAATAATTTAAGTACTCTTGGTCTCAGGAATGTTGTAAGAATAATTTTTTTAAAAGAAACATGAACATCAGAAAAACCGTAAAATAATATTACGCTGTCCTATTGAGTGTTGTAGCGTTCTGGGGTGGTGCTGCAGGTTAATGGACTGCAGAGTCAGTTTGATCCAAAAGGTTGGCGGTTCAAGCTCAGAGGCGCTCCTCGGAAACCTTATACAGGGTCACTGTAAGTCGGAGCCAACTCTACGACAACAACAACAACAACAATAACACAGGTATTGTGGAGCCCTGGTCGAGTAGTGGATTATGAGCTGGGCTGTTAACTGCAAGGTCAGCAGTTCAAATCTACCAGTCGCTGTGAGGTCAGTTTGAACTGCAAGGTCAGCGATTCCAACTTACCAGCTACTCCTCGAAACCCTCAGGGTCTCTATGAGTTGGAACCAACTCAACAGCACTTAACAACCACAGCCAAGATTCAGTCTCTGAAACCCTATTTAAGGTTGCTGGGAACCAGAACCAATTCAAAGGAGCACTAATACCTCGGTTATTGTTCACAATGTTTCCAGGTCCACGGCAGGCATTTTAGTAATAACAGCCTTCGTCTCTTCTCTCAGGGCCCCCCTCTTCCCTCCCATGGAGACACAGAGTCTCAAGGTGACCTCACTTCCTTCATGTGTAAATCCCAAGATACCATTTGAATCATCTGACTTCCCATCTTCCCTCTATACTATTGACTGCTTCACCGAGCATCCACCTAACTCTCTTCGTGGCAGTCGAAAATGGATAATGAGAGTCAGGGAGAAAACAAGGCAAGCAGCAACTGATTCATCTTGTGGAATGCCCGCAATACACCTGCAATCATTTCTAGGTTCTGTATTATATGTAATTAATTGAAAGTATCAATTACACTAGAACTAAAAACCACTTTTTGACTCTCAATCTTCTAATAATTTGAGGCCGCCCACTTGCAAAGCTAGTACTCTGGGTTTGATTTACCATTAATTTGCTATACTTTAACTGAGGAAGCCTTCCGTGAGAGTTTTAGCATGGGCACCTGCTGATCAGTTGCTCAAGTCTGAGGTCATAGATTCTTGTATTTAGAGAGGGAGTCGTGGTATGGTACTGTGGGTTAATGCGCTGGACTGCAAAGTCAATTGAACTGCAAAATCGGTGATTCAAGCTCATCAGACACTCCTTAGAAACTCTACATAGGCTTGTTATGGGTTGGAACCAGTTTGATGACACTTAACAACAACAACATTGAGAAACCGGCTTAAGTAGACTAGCATCTAAGGTCCTTTAAAGTGCAAAATAAATGCTGTTTCTACTGATAAAAATCAGAGAGTGGAGTGAGTTTGTATAGATAGCACTGGACGTCAAACCATAAGGCCGATGGTTCAAGCCCACCAGTCGGAGGCTTTCTGCTCCCACAGGGTCTCAGAAACTCTATGTAGGGTTGCTATGAAATGGAGCTGACTCGAAGGCACTTAACAACAACACTGAGGTACATCACTGCTTAATCCTTGGCAACATTAAAGTATGAGGGAACGCCACAAAGTTTGTGGGAAAATTCCATTATCTCTTAATTCTACTTTCCCATGAACTTTTTGAATCTCCCTCATTTTAACAATATATGTACTATGTATTTAAGTTCAATTTTATATCAGCATATATTATCCAACTAAAATTTACCATTAAGGAGCAATGGTATAAATCAAAGTGATTTTTATACATACACACATATAAGAAAAAATGTTACTCAACCTTTGACTAACTATCTTCTAACTCTTTGAGTGACGCTGTAAGAAAAGCACTGGGCCGCAAGGTCAGCAGTTGAAACTCACCAGCTGCTCCTTGGAAACCTCATTCAGGGTCGCTATGACTTGGATCGACTCAATGGCACTTAACAACAAGCACAACTCTCTAAGTCACTGATTAATAAAATAAGATATATTTGTATTTTGTATTGCATTAAACTCTTTTATCAAAATATTTATACATTTTGAAATGAGAGGGAAAAAAGAAAAACAAAAAATAACTGTTTTTTAGCCTATTTTACAGCTGTTCTTGGATGCAATTTAGATAACTGACAGGAAGGAAGAGTTATGAGAACTGAGTTTGTTCTGACTCATGGTGACCCTGTAGGACAGAGGGGAACTGCCCCCCAATGGTTCCCAAGGCTGCCATCCATCGTATGGACACAGACTGCCATATCTTTCTCCCATGAATGGCTGATGGCTTCGAACCCTTAACCTTTCAGACAGCAGCAAGAATGTAGCTCCTTTTCCATCAGATCTGAGAACACGAACTTAGACTATGAAACATCAGACGTGCTGGTAGAAGTTACAACAGGACAACTTGGTTCTGGAGTTGGCAGAGCTCTATTGGTGGCCTTGTGATTCACCCTGACTCTCCCTTGGCTTGTTCCAGAAATGGCACAGCCCTGGGTCAGCGGTCTTTACAGTGCCTTTCTAACTGGGTGTTCTAATGGCGGCCAAGGCAGCAGCTTGCTTGGGGACCCAGCTTTGCATCGTGTTAGGAGTTGGTTCCAGAACTTAACAGAGTATCTACTTCTTCAGCTCTCCCACCTCTGCCCCTTAGACCGTCACTCAGTTCTTAAAGTAGCTGGAGGGCATTTTGATACAAGCAGCTAAAAATTTTAACTTATGGATCCTTATCAAATCCTACTCTTGGCCGACCCTTCCACAACTGTCCAAAGAGGAGGGAACTTCACTCAAAGGCTTTACATCAACTCACACAGGAATGGCTCTTCTGAAAAGTTATTTAACTGTGTGGGTTACAGAATGCCAATCTAAGTTGAAGTCTCAGCCTTACCAATTTCCTCCTGTGCACATGAGAACCCTGATTGGATATCTAGTTGGATTCAAACAAAGCTAAGGGTCTTACACTTCTAAGCAACTCTGAGATCCCCTTCTGTGCCCCTGACTGACAGAAATGTGGTCCACAGTGTCCTGTCCCCAGGCATCCTAAACTAGAGGACAGAAGAGTGGCTTTGGGGTTGAGAGACAAACCCACAGGAACATCTGAACTATGTAGAGAATAGGAGGTCCTATTGTCTTGAAGACCTTGTGTGCTTTTAGGTCTATCGGTTTGTCTCTGCTTCTGAATTTCCATATTGAAAATATTAGACTATGTTGTTAGCTTCACTTTTACATAGCAAAACACTCTGCCCAATAAATCCATGTTGGCCAATGCCAATGTAGAAAACAGACAAAAGCTAGCTGCTCTGAGTCTACCTTTACCAAAGTGAAGAACTTCTTCATTGCTTACTGCAACCACTGTTCCTTACTCACCTCCTCAGAAGTCAAGGTTGGTGAACATCTGGTTAAAATATTCTAAGTCTCCTCTTGTTCTCCAGGTGGTGGACTCTGAGATTTCCCTTTGTCTAAAGCACTGTTTTCAGCGAAGTGTGATTCTCAATCATCACCTGCGGGGGTTCTTTAGAGCTACAAGTTCTCAAGGCTCAGCTCTCCCACCTCCCAAACCTCCTCTTCTCACTCACTGTATCAACCTGGTGCTCCACAAGGTGAGTTAATTATTATTTTATCTCTGCCCCTGAGATTTTGACCAGGTTGGCATCCAAAACATTCCTGCTGTTGTTGGATGGAATCCTGTTGATTTTGAATCACAGCGACCCCTTGTGTCAGAAGTGCTCCAGAAGTTTTCATGTGCTGTAATCTCCATGGGAAGACGTCTGGGCTGCTAACTCCAAGGTCAGCAGCTGGGCCCCAGCAGCCACTCTGAGGGAGAAAGAGGAAGCTGTCTGTCCCCATCACGATGACAGTCTCAGAAAGCCTATGGACCAGTTCTACTCTTAGTGAGTTTCTAGGCGTTGGAATCAACTCAACAGCAGTGGGCACTGTGATTGCACTCTTTATGGGAGGAGGCCCTCAGGATTTTCTGCAGTGGAGCCACTGGGTAGGTTGGAACTACAACCTTTCAGTTAGCCATTGTGCCACCAGGTTCTTTCTCCACATTTTATTGTCGTTGTTGTTGTTGTAAGGTGCTGTTCAGTCAGTTCTGACTCATAACAACCCTGACTAGGGTTTCCCAGGTTTTCAATTTTTGCAGGACAGAAAGCCTCATCTTTCTTCTGTAGAGCGGCTGGTGGCCTCAAACCATTGACCTTGTGGTTAGCAGTCCAGTACTTATTCTACAGCACCACAACAGAATTCCCTCCCCCATATTGTTAAGTGCCATCAAGTCGGTTCTGACTCATAGCAGCCCAGGTTTCTGAGGAGTAACTGGTGGGTTTGAACAGCTGACCTTAGAGTTAGCAGTCCAGTGCTTCTCAGACTCCTCATCCACAAATCACGTAAGGAAATTCCTTGGAAGCACAAACCAGGAGTGTCACAGTCTCCTGATGGTGCAGTTCAGGTGACCCAGCGGAAGGCAGCTTTTCCAAAGACCAGTGGGGGTCTCCACCTTCCAAACAGGAGGGGCTGGTTTTGAAATTGAGCAATGTCAGGCATCTTCAGAGTGTCCCATGAGGTGGTCACTTTCTCTATTGGAGAAGGTGGCCGGGGAGAGAGCAAGAACTGTCAGGCCACGGATGCAAACACCACCCCCAATGCCCTGGGGGCCCAGGCTCACAGAGCAGCTCTGGGCCGGGCCTGACCTTTCCTGCAAGTGAGCCTGTTGTGGTTCTGGGAAATGTCATAAATCTCAAAGAACAGGGTTGTACTCACGAGAGGGCCCAGGTGTGTGGGGCCCTCAAGGACGTGGAAATATGCAAGGCCAGCGCTGCCTGTGCCAAACGGGTCACAGCGCTGTTCTGTGCTTGGTTTTCCCAGGCTCTGGCTAGAGCCGCTCACAATTCCTGGCTTTGTCTGTCTCCAGGCCCCGCCTTCTTGGAATACGGGCTTTCTTGCAGGTTGGATCTCTCTCTCTCCTTTTCTCACACACACCAACACACATGCTCACATGCAGAGCACTCTTGACCAGAGGAACACCTGTCACCTCCATGAGGATGTTTTGGACTCCGTGCTAGGGAACCCAGGCATCCTGGATGCAGTGGGTACAGAGTGGAGCCTGTACAATGTCCAGTGCCCAAGTCTAGAGAGCCTTCTATAATCCAGCCACTGGTGCCCCAGCTCAGGAATCAGAATGAGGTTTTTACATTTGTCCCCATGAAGGTCCAAACCAAAATCCCACTACCACTAGGTGGATCCTGACTCACAGAACCATGTATGACAGAGGAGAACTTCTCCATAGGCTTTCTGAGACTCAATTTTTACAGGAGCAAACAGCTCATCTTTCTCCCTTGGAAAGGCTGGTGGGTCTGAACCATTGACCTTGTAGTTGTGGTTGGTGGTTATGTGACGTGGAGTCAGTTCCAACTCATAGCGACCCTGTACAGGGTTTCCAAGGCTGTAAATCTTTACAGGAGCACAGAGCCTCATCTTTCTCCCATGGAACAGGCGGTAGTTTTGAACTGCTGACCCTGAGGTTAGCAGCCCGATTCGTAACCATTACTCTACCAGAGCAGTAAATAGCCCAAAGTTAACCCACCACTACATCACGTGACTATTCCCAAAAGAATTACCTATGGTTTACATAGATACCCTTTATAGGGTTTTCAAGACTATAAATTTAAACAAGAGCAAACAACCTCATCTCTCTCCCCCAGAACAGCTGGTAGGTTTGAGGCATCAACCAAGAGGTTAGTACTCCAATAAAGTTCATCCTTCAGAGCACGAGGCTCCTTCCCCAGGAGTTTGTTGTTGTTAAGTGCTATCGAGTCGGTTCCAACTCATAGCGACCCTGTATAGAGTTTCCAAGGAGCAGCTGGTGAGTTTTAACCGCCAACCTTGAGGTAAGGTTGTTGTTGTTAAATGTCGTCGAGTCAGTTCCAATTCATGGCAACCCTATATAGGGTTTCCAAGGAGCGAATGATGAGCTTGAACTGCTGACCTTGCGCTTCAAACCAACCTTGCAGTCCAGCGCATGAACTCACAATGCCATGGAATATCAATAGTTTACTGAAGGTCCAAACAATTTTAGACTTATCTGTCTGTCTTTATAAGTTTGCACCTCTGGAGTCCCTCACTCCAAGCAGAAACCATCTAGAGGGTATGAAGATGAAGTGGTCAGGGGGAGTCCCAGAGGCCTCCAATATGGCAGCCCCTACACCCCCAAACCCCTGCCCAAACACAGGATGGTCACATCACTGAGAAATCCTCAAACTCTGGAACTTGACCAACTCCCTGTCCATCCCCAGCAGTTTTAAAAGGTGTCTATCTTACAATCCTTACCCCTGGACCCCTCAGGGAACCACTGCAGTGATGGCTCACCGGTGTCATGCTCTTTCCATGTCTGAATTTTTCAGGTGCTTCTTAAAAGAATTACCTTAAATATAGTGAAAGAATTCCAGTATTCAATTTGCAAATAATGCTGCCTTGCAAGATACCACGCTAGACTGTTGTTGCTCAAGTGTCTTCGAGTCACTGAATAAGGTTTCTGAGGAGCTAACCTCAAAATCAAACACAAAGTTTGATTTTGAGGCTAGCCGTCCAGCACTTATCCTACAGCACTATACCATGCTAGACTAAAAAGCCGAAATCATAAGACACAGCTCCTCCCACAAATGGGTCAGAGTCTTTGCTGTGAGGACCTACACCAACTGAGTGGGATGGAACAAGATGACAGAGTTGGCTGGAGTGTCCTGACACCTCAAGGACTGGGAAGTCAGGTAGACCAGATGGATGAATCCAAGACGTAATCAATTTAATGAATAGGATCTGTTGGAAAGAAGTTTTGACATGAACAAGATATTTCAGCCCTTCATCATCCCATGCTGCTTCCAGTAGTAACTCCAGCAATTCCAGGGCCTTCAAAGAGCAGACCAGTCAAGTAGACATCTACTGATTCTTCCACATAGCATTTTACCCTAAGGGCTCCATTCCACTTCTTTGTGTGCTTCAAACTCATCATGTAAAATTTTAAGTCAAGGAATGGTCAGCTCTAAGTTACATTTAGTCCGCAGAGCTCCCAGTGCATTCCCAGACATAGCTTACAGCCATGTGTGTTATGAATGAAGGAGTAATGACCCAAATGAATGAATGAGTAAATGATCACGGTGCAGTACTCCTTCCCACCATTCAGTGTTTGCTTTCATTCATCCTGTGGTTTATAAACAGAGCATTGGCTTGGGATTCAGACAACTTGAGTTTGAGCCTAGCTTTTGTTAATTAATCCCTTGTGTGGTGCTGTGGGATAAAGCACTGGACTGCAAGGTCAGTTTGAACCACAAGGTCAGTGGTTCAAACTCACCAGCTGCTCCTTGGAAACCTTATGCAGGGTCTCTATGAGTCAGAACCAATTTGATGGCACTTAACAACAACCACAATGAGTTGGAGAGAGGCTCGCAGAGGTTCCAAGGCCTCCATTTCCTTATCTGCAAAATGGGATAACATAACACATTGAGTGAGGTATGAGAAGTCACCATGCACACTGAGCAACACAAAGAATTAACTTCTTAAATTCAATTCCTAGTATTTGGCACATCTGATGCTAGGGCCGTGTGTCTTTCCTGCTTGGCACTGCTCCTGGGAGAAACTTTCTGATCCATCCATGTATCTATATATCAATTTCTCTATATAACCAATCCATTCATGTAGAAGCTATGTGTGTCTGCCAAGAGAGTTTAACTGCCGACTGCTTACATTCTAAATTGGACCTACCGACCCAAGATCAAGTTCCGTTTCCTTGATGTCATAATGCTTAGTACCGTGGGGACCGAAATCCCACAAGTAGGTGCCTTTGAAAATAAGACATTCGTTTTCTCACTGTTCCCATGGCTAGAAGTCTAAGTTTAGAGCATGGCTTTAGGAAGAAGTCCTTTGTCCGTCTGTTTCAACTTCTAGAAGCTGCCAGCAATCCTTGACATTCCTGGGCTTGTAGATTTGTTAGCCTATCTTTCTTCGTGGGACGTTTTCCATTAGTTAGTGTCTCGATACCTATTCTGATCTTTTAATAACTCAGACGTGATTAGGGTTAGGACCCACTCTACTCCAATATGGCCTTATTAACATAACAAAACAACTTACTTCTGAGTAGGGTCATATTTACAGGTACCAAGCCAAAAATCAAACCCATTGCTGAACTCTCCAACCTCTCATGATTCTAACTCATAGCGACCGTATACGACCGAGTAGAACTGCCGCATGGGGTTTCCAAGGCTGTAAACCTTGATGGAATAGACCGCCCTACCTATCTCCCTCGGTGGAGCTGGTGAGTTGGAAGCACCAACCTTTTGCTTAGCAGCCAAGTGCTTGCCCACTTTCTCACCAGGGCTCCTTTTATGCATATCTTGGAAACCCTATACAGAGTCGCTATGGGTCAGACTCGACTCAACAGCACTTAGCAACAACAACAAATTGGGAAGTTATTGGGGAGACATGTTATCAGGAGGGGCTAGTCCCTAGAAAAGGACATCCATCATGCTTGGTAAAGTGGAGGGGCTGTGAAAAAGAGGAAGACCACCCTCCCCCCAATAAGAAGGACTAACACAGTGACAGCAATAGCAGGTTTATATAACAATTGGGAGGATGGCGCAGGATCGGGCGGTGTTTCATTCTGTTGTGCAGAGGGTCACTGAGCAGCAATCAAGTCGACAGCACCTAACAATATTGGGGAGACACAATTCAATCTCTAAGCCTCAATGCCTTCACCTGGTCACATCTGACTGGATCCTGTAAAAATACACTGAAGTTCCAGACATACAGCATTTATCAAAGTTCCTGCCTCAAACCAAGTTAGCTCATACGAGGATTAGCTTCCTCTCCTCTCACTTGTTCTCTGGAAACCTAAGTCTCCACAGAAGACAGGACTTCAAAGCTCGGAACCACAGAGATTTTTGGCGTTTCTCCTTAGAACGTGACATTGAACTAAGTCTCCCCAAGCAGCTGAAAGCAAACATGCCTTTGTCATTTCAGCAAGACAGGAGTCCTCACTCACGGCTTCCATGTCTCACTTTGGCTCTGCAGCTTCCTCTGTGGTCACTGAAATGGAAAGGCAGGATCTCTTCCCTATGGGCTTTTGTTTTCCATCGGTTCAGAATCTCAGAGCCCAGA
>NW_006408559.1:10946967-10962983 GCF_000296735.1 Chrysochloris asiatica
GAAAAAGGGGGAAGTAAATTGCTCCCAGTGTCTAACTCCAAAAGTCCCTTCACACCAAACACATTAGGATAAAGCGCTCAGTTGCTAACTGAAAGGCTAGAGATTCAAGTTCACACAGAGTCGTCTTGAAAGACAGGCCTGAGGATCTACTTTAAAGTATCAGCCACCAGAAATGCCATGGAGCACAGTTTTACCTTGACACACATGAGGCAGCCTTGAGTCCAAGTCTACTGGACGAAACTGGTGGTGGTGGTGGTGGTGGTTGTTATGCGCCGTGGAGTCGGTTCTGACCCATAGCAACCATATACAGGGTTTCCGAGGTTGTAAATCTTTACAGGAGCAGAAAGCCATGTCTCTCTCCCACGGAACAGGCTGGTAGTTTCAAACTGCTGACCCTGAGGTTAGCAGCCCAATTCATAACCACTTCGCTACCAGAGCATGTGCTTAATGATTTGGGAGACATAAACCTATGCAATCATGTTGGAATTAACCATTAAATCATCCTCAACTGGTGTTATTGACTTACATCACAGGGAATAAAACAGTCTTACCATTTTTTGTTTCCTAAAGTGTTTTACCATCCTCTGTTCACACACCTACTCACACTCAATTCCTCCCATGTTCACACTTAACTGACAAAAAGGTTTAGAGTCACACCTGGCTTATAAGATCTTTCTCAAAAGCAGGACATTTTAGCATCAAATTAAAAATGGGACTGTGTTTTCTAGCTACTCTACCCATTTTAAGGAGCTCTGGTAGCATAGTGGGTATGAGTTGGGTTGCTTAACCTCAAGGTCAACAGTTTGAAACTACCAGCCATTCTGCGGGAGAAAGGTGAGACTTTCTGCTCCTGTAAAGATTTATACCATCGGAAACCCTGTATAAGTTTGCTATGAGTCAGAACCGACTCCACGGCACATAACCAACCAACCAACCTACCCACTTTGTTACTGCAATTACAAACTGGATCATTTCACACAGCTAGGAATCTGTGTTCTTGCTGTTTTTTCTCTTAGAGTTTAATACCTGTTCTTACATTAATGAGTATGTAGACGAAAAAAAAAAAATCTAACTAGTTCTCATCAAGTAAACTATGACTCACAGAGACCTCATGTATGTCTAAGTAGAACTGTACCTACTGAGTTTTCAATGGCTGAGTTTTCAGAATCCGACGCCCAGGTCTTTCTTCCCCTTGTGGGTGAACTCTAACCTCTAACCTTTTGACTTAACAGACACACACATCAACTAACTTATATGATGCAGGGCATTGTGTTTGTTGGAAAGATGATTGCTATATTTGCTTGTTGAGGTAGAGAAAAGAATCTACATGATGCATTTATGGCAGAAGAGGAGCAGAGGCAGGATTCGGGAATAGGAAGGAAAACAGCTGGCAATGCACACTAGCTTGAGAAAAATGACGTTTCTGAACACCACGGGGTCTTTCTCAAGCTGTCACTCTTTATCGGCTTTCTCTTGATTTTCTGAGGCATGAACTTGTGGGCTGAATTCTGTTCCTAACAGCATTGCCATCCCACAAGCCAGCTCACTGCCTTCTCATTGTCCATTTATCCGTAGGATGCCTCGTTCTTTCTCCTCGGACATCTGCATGGGCTGGTATGCATCTTGGACAGCAAGAAGGGGAGGAAGGGGGATCTGTGTTAGACGTTCTGGCTTGATTTTTCACATCCTCAAAATGTGAAAAAGAGTCTTAAGGTGAAGTTCTACGCTGTAGTTCAATAATGAGCATTCAGCAACGTACCTGTCCACAGATGCCCTACTCAGAGTGGGCAAGCCAGTTAAGGAAATGATCCACAGTTGCTGGCTCAACCCCCATGCTTACTGCCCACCCTGGCTCCAGGCTCCAGGCAGTGCTGAATTATATAAAACACACACCCAGCCCATGAGTAATGGGGGTCAGCTCACCCATCTCTCCTCCAAACTGTACAGCTAATACCATTTGTAATCTGGCTCAGCTTGCCTAAGAACCAAAGAGATCCTTGTTTTGTATTAATAAAATCCTTTCAGCCAAATATATTTTGGATTTCCTTTTGACTTTAAAAGAGTTCTTGACCAAATATTTTTACCTTGATTTATAAAGATAGCCCGCTGCCATCGAGTCTAATCCAACTCACAGTAAGAGACCCTATATAGAGTTTTTCTAGGCTATAAATCTTTGTTGTTGTTGTTGTTGTTGTTGTTATGTGCTATGGACTTGGTTCCAACTCATAGCGACCCTGTACAGGGTTTCCGGAAGCTGTAAATCTTTACGGGAGCAGAAAGCCTCATCTTTCTCCCACAGAACAGCTGGTAGTTTCGAACTGCTGACCTTGAGGTTCACAGCCCAATTCGTAACCACTACGCTACCAGAGCTCCTTACTGGAGCAGAAATCTTCATCTTTCTCCCAAGGAGTGGATAGTGGGTTTGAATTGCCAATGTCGCAGTTAACAGTGAAGTGCTTATCCTACAACACCACCAGGGCTCCAGGCATAAAGAGAGAGTCCTGGTATGGCACTGTGGGTTAATGCACCAGACTGCAAAGCCGTTTGAACTACAAGGTCGGCGGTTCAAGCTCACCAGCTGCTCCTCAGAAATCCTTTACAGGGTCGCCATAGGTCGGAACTGACTCAACAGCACTTAACAACAACAATGTACATTCACAGTTTTATATTTGAGCCAAGGCTTTTATCCATGCCCTCCTGGTGGCACAACAGTTAACTGTGTGGTTGCTAACTGAAAGGCTGAAGAGCAACTCCGAGCAAGAAAAACCTGGCTGTTGGCTCATAGAAAGATGGCACAGCCTACAGAACCCTGTGGGGTGAGTCTACTCTGTCCCATGGACATCTATGACCAAAGAGGAACTCGATGGCATCTAATACCAACAACAACCTGATAAATGACAAATTGATTAGTGATAATATTTCTGCTGTCAAAAGTCCTCACTGCCACTGAAGGCACGCTCTTAGAGGACAGGGCTAAAGCTGTTTATAAATGGATTTCAAACATCTATGATAACAGTATCTGGACTAGATATTGACAAAAGCCTGAATGGGTGTGGGTTTTGTTAATGAACATCAGAACATGGTAGCGCTGTAAGATGAGTACTGAACGGCTGGGCTAACCACAGGTCGGTGGTTCGATCCAACAATCAGTGTTTGGGAAACCTATATGGGGTCACTGTGAGTCAGAACTGGAGTGACAGCAGTTAACAACATCATCAGAACACAGTTCACGTCTCCTGTCCAGAAACCATTTAATACTCATGTTTCAGGTATGGCCACGGTCTTTGGGATTTTTTTATTTTTTTCATTCTTGGTTTTAATGAGAAATGACATATGACGCTTAATGATGAAGTCCCTTGTGCTCTGCCTGGATCCTACCATCCTGCCACCACGGTCAGAGTTACCCCCTGCCCAACATTCAATGTTTATCACTACTGGTCAGGTTTTCGTCCACTTACACCGTAAGTCTACAGGTGAACAATAAATAAGTCACATTATTTAAGGAGACTGGGGGCACAACAGCCAAGTGCCTGGCTGTTAACCCAAAGACTGGCAGTTCATACCCATCTAGCAGCTTCTCAGGAGAAACATCTCACAGTCTGTGGAATTTGAACATGTGATCCCAGATTTAAACTGAGGGAATAGATAAAGATATGTTTCATGTTTAAAGTTGAAAAGAAAAAGCTAGCATTGTCTTGAATTAAGGTTCTAGTTATACATTTATTGATGGGGTATTTTGCTTGCTTTACTTAAAATAGGCTATTAGTGACAGCTGATGTTAAGTTCCAAGTCAGTTTTGACTCATAGCAACCCTGTCTAGACTTTCCAAGGCTGGGAAGCTCTGCTCTAAATCCCTCTCCCTTGGGGCGGCTGGTGAGCTCGAACTGTCAACCTCATGGTTTGCAGCTCAGAGCTTATCCTCCAGAGCCACCACGGCCCCTGTTAGTGACCAGAGTAAGTAAAACAATATACTTAGCATTAGTAACTAATTCTCATAAATCTAGGGTCCCTCAAGTGAAAACATAAGAAGTATCGTCTAAATTATTTTAAATGTGTATACCTGTCTTAAGGAGCTCTGGTAGCGTAGTGGTTACAAATCGAGCTGCTAACCTCAGGGTCAGCAGTTCGAAACTACCAGTGGTTCCATAGGAGAAAGATGAGGCTTTCTGCTCCCGTAAAGATTTACAGCCTCGGAAACCTTGACCAAGGTCGCTATGAGTCGGAACCAACTGCACGGCACATAACAACATACATGTCTTATTCCGGGACTTATGTCTGAAAATCAGAGAGGCCTTCTCTCTCTTCTCACACACACACACACACACACACACACACATTCTCTCTCGTTGTTGTTGCTAAAAGACATTGAGTTGGTTCTGACTCACAGTGACCATTCTTTCTCCTGAGGAGCTGCTAGTGGATTTGAACTACTGATCTTGCAGTTAGCAGTCCAACACATAACCCACCACACCACAAGGACTCCTCTCCTTACACACTTTTAATTCCTTCATAACCTTTTTCAGTAACTGGAAATGTGTCTACTTACTTGATCCCTCAATTACTGAGAATCAGCGTTCAGTGAGAGCATGTATCTCTTCTTTTTCAATCTCTAAGCTGTCAGGAGCGCAGTGGTTCTGTAGGCTAAGCACTGGACTGTGAGCCACAAGGTCAGAAGTTCAGGCCCACAAGCCACTCCAAGGGAGACAGATGAGGCTTTCTGTTTCCACAAAGAGATTTACAGCCTCAGAAATCCTATGCAGAGTCACTATGAATAGGAACCGACTCTGAGGCACTTAACAACAACTGTCAGGGCATGGCACCCTGGTGGCATAATGGTTAAGTGCTCAGCTGCTAATCAAAAGACTAGGGGTTCAAACCCACCCAGCAACTCCAAGACCTGGTGACCTTCTTCTCCTGTAAAGATCGTTGTTAAAAGCCATCAGGTGGGGGGAGGGAGGGAGACATCAAGTAAGTATGACTCATAGCAATCCTGTCTTATAGTTCCAAGGAGCAGCTGGTGGATTTGAACCAACAACCTGGCGGTTCCTCAAACCCTGAACCAAAACTCACCCTTGAAATCATTTTGTAACTAAATAACAAATTGATTAAAAAATAATGAATATTATCTGTAAGTACTATGCTCCATTAAAAATAATATGAGACCCAATGCTCAACAGTTATTTTACAAAAAATATGAGAATGTGAGGGGGCAGGGAAGCTAGATGAATGAAACGGAACAACCAGAATGGAAATAATGAGAATGTTCAAGGAAAGACTGGTGAATTCAAACCACCAACCTTGCTGTTCACACTGACCCTGTGGCCCAGTGTAGTGTCCCACAGCACCACACCAGGACTAATCCAATCTCAACCCTGATCCAATGTCAGGGAGTTCCCCAGGTGTATGGCCTTACGAGAGAGAGAGAGAGAGAGAGAGAGAGAGAGAGAGAGAGAGAGAGAGAGAGAGAGACAGTCTGTCCTCCGGACCTGGGGCCCCTACGCTGTGAAGCTCCCAGATCCAGGGGAAGATCAATGCCCAGACACAGGCAGATCTTCACGGGACACGAAGCCCACAGATGCTGAAAGGAGACAAGGACCTTTCTCAGACGCCACAAATAAAGAGAGAGCCTTCCCCTAGAGATGGCATCCTGAATTCAGACTTCTAACCTCCTACGCTAGAGACAATGGATTTGTTTGTTAGAGCCCCCCCTTGTGGTATTTCTGTCCTGACCACTCAAGAGAACTCAGACAGTAGTGATTTTCAAATTGTATTATTTGAAAGTGTATTTCAAATTGCATCAGAATCCCCTGGGGGTGTGATTTTGCTCCTAAGAAATACCTGGGTGGAGCTGAGTCCTGCAGACTTAGGAGCATTTTCATCGCCACCTCCATTCTCCAGGGCTGCCTTTCACCTTCTGGGTACAAGGGGTGGGGTATCATCATTAGTCACCATCAAGTCCTGACTCACGGCGCCCCCATGAGTTACAGAGGAGAACTGTGGTCCACAGGGTTCAATTTGTTTACTGTAATATTTACAGAAACAGTCTGCCAGACTTCTCTTCCACATAGGTGCTGTTGGCGCTAAGTGCCATCGAGTCAGTTCAATCAGACTCATAGCAACCTTGCCTCATCTTTCTCCTCAGGAGCAACTGGTGGGTTCGAACCACCAATCTTTTGGTTAGCTGCAGAGTGCTTAACCAATGCACCACCATAGTTCCTTTCTGCAGATAAGAGAGTCTTATTTTAATAGGCTTTTCCTGGCAAGAGCTTACGGGTGGGTCAAAGGATCTCTTTAAGGCAAAACCTCGCTGAAATCACCAGATTTCACCTTCCAAGGAGCACTGGCAGTGCCGTAGGATAAGCGCTGGACTGCTAAGCAAATGGCGGTGGTTCAAACCCATCAGCTGCATCATGGGAGAAACATGAGGCCTTCTGGTCCCTTTAAGACTGACATCCTCGGAAAACACTTGAAGGCAATGGGTTTGGGTTTTCATTTTGGCCCCAAGTGACTTGGACCAGGAATTGCTGACTACACTCAAACTTGGAACATTATTAAATATCGTCTCTGCCCTGAGCTCAATGGTTTTCTTAGAAAATATCTCATCCAATCACTGACCACAGGACATTTCCTGCTGCTCTTCAGTTGGGAACTGGACACCAGACAGTTTGGACTTCCTAGGCTTGCTTTCCATGTAGCAAAGCTGAACAAATAATGCTTAAGGAAGTAAAAGCACACTGATGTATTTACTCTTGACTCAGCCCTCACTAGGAAGGAAGACCCCTGGAGATAGAGAAAGAACACGCTGGAAAAGAAGGGGGTGTCTTCAACGCCAGGAGGGTGTGTGGAGATTGGGCTGGGGGCTGTGGAAAGGTGGAGAAGCAGCAAATGAAATGAATTACAAAATACACTCCCAGGACCAGGGGCCCTTCCAACAAAGAACACAAGAGATCGTTTTTTTCCCTTCCAGAGCCCAGTGCTTTGTTTTCCTCCACACATTTTAATCAATATTTATTAAGCCCTAACAATCTGGCCTTCACTGTCCCTCGGTGTTGAATTTCAAGATTAACTGTGGTTTCCAGGCTGCAGAAGTAATGACTACAGACAGGACTGGCAGTAGATCACTCATCTGAGCAATGGAAAATGAGCAGTTTCTGCAAAACAGCAGGCAGTACCGTGTGGGTGAACCAGGGTGCATCCAGCCTGCAGTCGCTCAAATTACACATGGCGCTGGGCGACCAACTGGCCTCTTCTGGAAGACATGGTGTCAGAGCATTCCAGGGGCATGCTAAATGTTGAGGAAATTGATGTACCCAAAGAGCTCTTCAGATATGGGGCAAAGCACTAAAAACATTTCCAAGGAAATTAAATTGTTGATCTGGTCTTACCTCATTCTAGTGACAGTAGGAGGGAAAAGGTATCACTGTGGCGCTGTGGGTTAATGCACTGGACTGCAAAGTCAGTTTGAGTCACAAGGTTGGTGGATCAAGCTCACCAGTCACTCCTTGGAAACCCTATGTAGGGTCTCTGTGAGTCAGAACTGGCTCAAAGGCACTTAACAACGAGTCCAGGAATACAAGAACGTTTTGAAAATCAAGGAACTTTCAGATGCTCCCTTGCATAGATGGACACTAGTCACTACTGACCATGCACTACCTGATGAAGTTCCTTCTCAACAAATGGCTTCCCCTTGACCTCAAAGTGTCTACAATGTTCAAAGAGACCCATGAAGGTTGGGCCAGCCTGTGTTCAGTTCTGAGGATAACCTCCACAATACCTTCAGGTCTGGGACACTCACCTTTTTCTCTAAATCATCTCTTCTCCACACTGCCCCTTTCTATCCATAGCACTAGAATCTTCCCTCATCCGTCACCTGCACAATCTCATTTTTCACTCTTTCTTCATACACCCAACTTTCATTAGAATGCCTGGACACCAGAGTGCTTCCACTTCCTCTCATCATATCCCATAACTGCCTACTCTCACCAAAGCACTGGCAGTTCATTCATTCATTCATCCATCAATTCATTCACACATTCATTTGTCCATGCATTCATTCATTAGTGTGCAAAGCATACAGCTCAGAACTCTATAGTTAAGTGGGAGACTGTCACTTAATAGGGCTCGCCTATGTCACAGAATAAGGAGCTCTGGTAGCATAGTGGTTACGAATCGGGCTGCGAACCGCAAAGTCAGCAGTTCGAAACTACCAGCTGCTCCGCGGGAGAAAGATGAGGCGATCTGCTCCCGTAAAGATTTACAGCCTCGGAAACCCTATTCAGGGTCACTATGAGTCGAAACCGACTCGACGGCACTTAACAACAACAACAACAACAATGTCACAGAATGGAGTCCTGGTGTGGCGCTGTGGGTTAACGTGCCAGACTGCATAGCCATGACTCAACGGCACTCAACAACAACAATGGCACAGAATGGAGTCCTGGCATGGCACTGTGGGTTAATGTGCTGGACTGTAAAGTCAGCTAGGACCACAAGGTTGGCAGTTCAAGCTCACCAGCTGCTCCTCAGAGACTCTATACAGTGTTGCTGTGGGTTGGGACTGATTCAACAGCACTTAATAACAACAACAGCATGGCACAGACTACAATAAGAGTCTATTTGATTGCCTCTATCAAGAACTCACATTGTGTCTCATCTTCAGTTCAGAAACAGGTCAAGAGATGCATTCTCTCCCTTAGACCACGCCCCCAAGCCCACCTCCAATTGAATTAGCTGCAATTCCAATAGATTTTCAGACCCTCCACTGACCAGCTGCTTCTGTCTCTGTGCAGCAACTAGACTGTGGGACAAGGACTGTGTGATGTCCGTGTCTATGCTCCTGGCATTGAACACGCCCAGTCTGTTGGGATCATGGTGTATATTTAAATGCATGAGGAGAAACAAACCATAAAAAAGACAAACCATCGAAAGTGGTGGGGCAGAAAGAGTACGCATTTGTTTTAACTCGGGGCATACAGGCCATTTTCCACGGTTGAGATGGCAGCTATGCAAAGTGTTGAAGCATGAACAGGATTTCCAGAAACTGAAAAGCTCAAGGCCTTGGGGGAGGGGTGGTACATAGAGGATTACTTTTTTAAACCTAACTGATTCTCTCCACCCCTAACCTGTTGCTTCTCGAAAAGTCATTGTTAGAATCTCCTTTCGTTGTCTTCCCTGCTTGTGGGGCACTGCCAATGATGCTGTTGTTGTTGTTGCATTTGCTATACGCTGTGAGTTGGTTCTGACTCATGGTTGTTGTTGGTTGTTGGTAAGTGCCATCGAGTCGGTTCCAACCCATAGCGACCCTGTACAGGGTTTCCGAGGGTGTAAATCTTTACGGGAGTAGAAAGCCTCATCTTTCTCACACGGAGCAGCTGGTAGTTTCGAACCACTGACCTTAAGGTTCACAGCCCGATTCGTACCCACTACGCTATAGCAACCTCATATACAACAGAAGTGGACACTGCCCAGTTCCTGCGTCATCCTCACGACGGCTGCTCGGTCTGAGCCCATTACTGTTGCCACCGTCAAGGCATCTCCTTGGGGCTCTTCCTCTTTTTTGCTGACCCCTATTTCTCTCAGGCAAGCTAACAATTTCAATTGTAAGCACAGTAGCTTGCTCTTGGGGTCTTGCTACTATTGCAAGCGCATTTCACATGACAAGGTTCTGTTTCAGCTGATTACAATTAAGTGAATATCTAAATAAAGTGACTCACACAGATTTTTTGGGTTCCCAGTGCATATAAAAGTTATGTTTCACTTCTGTTGTTAAGTGCCCTTGAGTTGGTTCTGCCTCAAAGCAAACCTGTGCCCAGCAGAACAAGCCCTGCCCAGTCCTGTTCCACCTTCCTAATTGTTGTGACACTTGAGCCCCTTGTGGCTGCCACTGTGTCAAGCCATCTCATTGACGGTCTTCCTGTTTTTTTGCTGACCCTTCACTTGACCAAGCATGATGTCCTTCTCCAGGGACTCAGTAACAGTATCATTATTTGTACAAAAGCATTATGGAAAAAGTTAGAAATACTATGACAATGCCAAACCGTGACAGAGACACAAAGTACTGTTGGAAATGACACAGAGAAACTTGGTCAACATGGGGTGGCCACAAACCTTCCATCTGTGAAAAACACAGAGCCTGCAAGCAGCAATCAAGCAAAGCACAACCAAGCAAAGGGAGCTATTCCCCAACTTGCCTTTCTAACACCAACTTCTACGCCCCGAACACCCACTTCTGCATAGGTCAGGCCCATCTGCTCTCTGGTCCCCACACACGCATTGTTTTTGGTCATCTCTCGGTCTCGTCTTTTCCTCCATCCTCCGCTGGAATGTTCCCCCTGCCTTTCTGCCCAGAAAACCCCACTTCCTTTGCCTAGACTTCCTCTCCTCCAGTTGACTGATCCACACTTTTATCATTTAACCATGTTCCACATCATTTCTTTCTCTACATGTAGGGCTGCATCCATCCCCTGATGAGGACCCAAATATGGTGCAGATAGTTTAGTGTTAAACTACTACACAAAGAGTTGGCAGTTTGAACCCAACCAGAGGTACCTGGTGGTCTGCTTCCAAAACGTCAGAGTCTGGGAAACCCTATGGGGCAGTTCTACCCTGTGTGCTCTCGCTCTCTCGCTCTCTCGCTCTCTCTCTCTCTCTCTCTCTCTCTCTCTCTCTCTCACACACACACACACACACACACACACACACACACACGGTCATCACAAATCACAACCAACTTCACAACAACTAGCAATGACAAAAACTTCTCAATAACTTAGGCACTCATCTAAGGAATTATCAGAGGTTCCTTGCTTGGGACAGACACATTCTCATTCAGCTACCAGAGGATGTAGGTCAGTACTTAATATGGATATAAGTTTTAATTTCATGAGAAATAATGTAAATTCTGGAGTCCTGGTGTGGCGCTGAGGGTTAAGGCGTTGGATTACAAGTTCGGTTTGAACCCCAAAATCGGTGGTTCAAGCTCACCAGCCACTCCTTGGAAACCCTATACAAGGTCACTCACTATAAGCTGGAACTGACTTAACAGCACTTAGCAAGATCAATGCAAATTCTATTATCAGTTTGGTCAAAATGTCACTAACTCAAAAAGATGAAAAAGAAACTTTCTATTTTCCTGTGTCTGTTTCATCATTACCTCTTCTACACAGTCAAATGAGTGCCTTTTTCCACTGGATGAGTGGTCCTCTGAAACAGCTATATTATTGTCCTCGTGTTGGCCCTTAGACACACAGGGATCCCTCTGCTCTCTGTGCCCCCTCCTGAACCACATCACCACCAGCGTCCAACCCGAGTCATGGATGGCACCTACAGGGCCGACCTCATCATACAAGGCAGGCTGTCAGGTGCGGAGACCTCCTCCCCTGGCCTTCCCCAGTTTCCATCCATCTGCACTCCATGATGGGTGTCCACTCTCCAATGGGAAACTGTACCAGGACCCGTTTCCCATCCTTTGGTCCCTATTGTATGCTCAGCTGCACTGAAGCTAGCTGCTAATTGAGTGTAGGAGACGCCACCCCAAACAACCAGGGCCTTGTGGTCTCCCAAGAGCTGAAACACATAAGCAATCCCAACAAACAATGTGGTCCAGTGGAAGGGCAGGCAAGGGATTCCCCAGACACCTTCTCCCTACAACCTCCCTCTCCTGCCCCTTCCTCAGTGTTAGTGAGCTGAGCCAGCAGGCCAGGGAAACTGAGGCTTGAGAAAATAATCTATAGTACCAACCAGTCAGAACAATTGTTTTCCATGAAGACTGTCTCAAAACGTGTACAGAAAGGCTCCAAATGGTTTGTAAAAAAATGGGACTTAAAAACTGGTTGGATTTCTCCTACAAACTTTTTGAAACCCCCTGGTATATGAATGATTGTCATGAGGTAAAAATGAACTACTCAGACAAAAGCATACTCTTGGGCATTAGCTGAGGGAAAGAGAGAAACAGCTTCATGAAACAAATACCTTCAAATACAAATATTCACTGAGCCCTTCTCATAGAACAAGGAGATGGAAAAGAAGGATGCTTGAGAGTTTTGTGGTTAGCTCTGTCTGGGCTACAATCCTCAGTAGAGCTATTATTAATGGTGGCCTTGGGCAAGTTACTTAAACGTCCTGAGACTCAGTGCCCTCCTGTTTAAATAGCCTATACCACACAGGGTTGTTGGAGGCTTTTAACTCAACTCTGAATGCTAAGTCCTTAGTATTGTACCTGCATTATAGAAGGCACTCCGTAAATATGAAAAACTTTCAAAAATTGGACTCATGGGAATACATTTGTCGAAAAATTCCATTGTCTTTTCAATCCATGTTTCCATAAACTGTTTGAAGCACCCTAAATCATCATCATTAACTTTGGTGAACTGTGTTCCAAAGACAAGGAATTAAGAGGAAAAGAATACGAGGCCCTTCAACTTCTAGGAGGAGCTAGTATTAGAGTGACAAAGATCCCTTCCTGGACTTGGAACTCCACCTCAGAGGAGCTGGTAGGACCTCAACTTTGACTTACTGATGGGGGTCCAAGGAGCAGGGCAAGGGAAGGCAATGACCAGCATGAAGACTGGATCCCAGATGTCTTTATACAGTAACAAGAGACTGGGTTCTGAGGACCTCAACATTGATAGCAGATAGATCCTCCAAGTATGAAGGACAGAACAGAGGAAAAGCTGGATCTTCAACTGCCAAAGGAAATAACTGCTCATGTGACTTTTGCTGAGGGGCTGCAATGAAACATTATAAACCAGACTGGGAAAGGCAGAAACCAGGATAAGATGATAACGTTTTATTTAACAGCAAACCTAGATTCCATGTCTACCATGTGCCTTTTGCTACACTAATGTCGTTGTTAAGTGCCATCCAGTCAGTTCTGATTCATAGCCACCCTGTATAGGATTTCCGAGGAGTGGTTTGGTGACTTTGAACCACCGATCTTGTGGTTCAAAGTGGCCTTGTAGTCCACTACAGAGCCATGGCAGGATTCCTTTGCTACGATGACAGTAGTAAAATGGAAGGGAAACTAGACACATCAGGGAGTGACAGGGCAAAAAACAATAATTTCAATGGAAACTCATCATTCATACAGTGAATAAGCCAAGATGATTTGGTCGTTGAGTATCATCTCATGGAAAATCCAAACAGAAGAAGAATAATCGTCTGATGCATCTTAGGGGAGGGAGCTGATCTTGTTAAAAGCCATCAAATCAGTTCCGGCACACAGGACCCTGCATAGCTTTTCCAAGGAGCAGCTGGTGAGTTTGAACTGCTGACCTTGAGATTCAAACCGTCCTTGAGGTGGAGTGTCCATCTTATGACACCACACCAGGACTCCAGGAGGATGGAGGGTGGTTACATAATGAAAAATGCACAACTTTGTTTTGGGAAACACCTGTCACTATTTCTATATCTTAGGCTTTCTAGTACATGTCTCTGTTTTTGCTGTTGCTTTTAAATGCCATAGAGTTGGTTCTGATTCATAGCGACCATGTTTCCGAGGAGCAACTGGTGGGTTTGAACCACCGACCTTGCAGTTAGCATGTCCAGTGCTTATCCTACAGTGATTGTGTGCTACCAAGTTGGTTCCAACTCATAGGGACCCTGAATAGGATTTCCTAGAAGTCCTTAATTATCCGTATGGGGTATTCCCTTCCTGCTATCAATAAAAGCCTTTTCAAGTTAGCTGCAGTGCCACCATCTCTTCACTTCCATCTAGAAGAACTGGCCTTCCTGAGTGGCTTCATGGTCTCCCTGAGGGTCTAGAGGACACCAGATCTCAACACAACCTCGGAAGATACATACAGATCTTTGCACATTCTCAAGGGATAATTCGTGATTTTGATTTTGCTTAAGAATAGAAAGAAGCAACCTCAGTGTCATTCTGGCTGAGTCCAGACATCCTGAAATACTTGGCTGATCGTCCTCACTGATGAGCCAGCCCCCCTCCCCTTCTATTCTGCATGTGTTTTGAATTATTGGTATGCAAGCTCTAAGGCATGAAATGAACCGAGTTCTACCCTGGAATGGGCCAGGAAAGCAGAACAGGAAGGGATGGATTTGAAATGGGAGAAAGACAAACAAAATCATGTTTGTTCTTCAAAATACAATTGTGCCATTTAATAGGAATAAGTTTTCTCTGGATTTAAGTTGGATATTTAATGTTGCCCAGCAGAACTGGGGAAGGGCAGTTGAGGGAGAGCACGCCCCTCCCCCCTGAAGTAGTTTCTACATGCAAATCCTAAGCCCTGGGCTGAAGGACTCTGCTTCATCCCAGCCTAAGTGAGTAGTCTCTTGGTCTCCCCATTCAGGTTGCCCCTCAAGACTGGGGTGCTTAAAATGGATATGGAGGTGGGTTGGTTCCAAGCACCAGGCTGGCTGTCCAACTCGAAGTCTTATATCCAAGATGGATTGCTCGGGTCCCATTTGAGGCATGGCCTCTCCACTGGACTTTACTTTGTCTCACACACTCCCTCTGTGAAGAACAAGTAGGGGATGGCTGGCTGGCCTTCCCAAGATGATGAAGCCAACAGGCATGGGAGCCCAGGAGCTTCAGAAAGTCCACACGACCTGGAGATGTCTCCCAACAACACCCCTTGTCCCAACCACCCCAGGCAGCTAGCCAGCCAGGCTCCCAGCACCAAAAGGTGTTTCCCACCATGAGTCAGTCATAGTGGGAGAAACCACAGTGCTGCTTTGGAGAATATTCTGGAAGAGCTGAAGTTCCGGCTCTCCAAGCTCGGAGCTCTCTCTATGGAATTCTCAGATGTTTGTCCCAAGGTTTCAGTTCAAGTCCACATCTACGGGTCTCTTTTCCTTTTTGCTTCTGCCCCTTGTGAGTTAATGGTTCCCCCTTCTCTGAGGATTGTAAAAAAAAAAAGACTCTTGGTTAAAATATCAGAAGCCCACAGAGTTAGCCCGCTTTCAGAAGTGTGAACTTAAAGATTTAAGATTAAGAGAGAAGCAGGTAGAAATGCGTGTCTGTCCACATATTCCTGCTTCAACGACCTTTGATCTGCTCCTCCAGACAAAATTCACTAACAACAGCCTGGACGTCTTGCTTTGAATCCCCAGCTATCACATATCGGAAGGCAAAGCCAGTGGTCCCCAAGCGTTAGACCAAAACCCGCTATGGAAGAAAATGAGCGATCATTTCAGGCCAGCTTTGGTGGGGAGCCCAATGTTGGCAGAGACAAGCAAGGAGTTGGACTCTCACCCTCTGGACCATCAGGAATGCGGTTTCAACCCCAGATTGACCTGGTTCACTTTAAACTAGAGCCAATTGTACTAGTCATTCCAAATAATAACAGAACAAAGAAAGAACTCCCCAAAGGGTGCCAACCCTGGAGGAACAAGCATCAAAGGAGCCAGTTCATCCACTCCCCGGGCAGCAGGCCCCCTACCCCAAGCCCTGGAGCAGCGCTGAGGTTCCCAGGCTCCTGGGACCTGCTATGGGGGTGAGGGGAGGCCTGGGCAGGACCAGTCATCTGTGGCTCCTGAGGAGACTCTTCTCCCTGGATATATGTGTCTGGAAGAGCCTCAAGGGTAAGACTAAAAGATGGTGTTTACTCAGCTTGACCTTGAATTAACATCCATTCAATTCCACAGGGTTGTACGGTTCCCATCTAAACAGCCACATCCTTTGAGACAAAGATTTCTGTTTGTTTAGCTTCGTGGGATTGTGTCTTCTTATTTGTTTATCTGCATTTGTTTTCTTTGCAGCTTTCTTAGAACAGTTCATAACATTAAGTTACTTGGGTGGTGGCTGTGTTCTGTGGAGTCGGTCCCGACTCACAGTGACCCTGACTAGGGTTTCTGAGGTTGTAGATCTTTACAGGAACAGAAAGCTTCATCTTTCTCCTGTGGAACAGCTGGCAGTAGTTTCAAACTGCTGAGCTTGCGGTTAGCATCCTGACTCATAAACACTATGCTACCAGAGCTCCTTATTAATTTACTCAGCATCAGATTTATCCATTATTTTCATTGTCATTATTATTTAAGATTTTCTAGGCTACAGTTCT
>NW_006408559.1:10963875-10966683 GCF_000296735.1 Chrysochloris asiatica
TTGATGATGCATGGAGGGGATTGGAACCATGGCAATGAGATGTTATACGATGGAATGAATACAAAACTAAAGTTCTCCCATGTAAACTATCATGTAATTCACAATAAAACATTAAAAAAAGAGAGAGATTGCCAGGTCTTTCTCCTGCAGAACCACTGGGCAGGTTGAGTTATCAGTTGAGAGCTTAATTGTGCCACGAGGGCTCCTTCAATTTACCCATAGCCAGCTAAATTGTCCTAATTGGAAACAAATGGCATAGCAGTGTGTTAATGTATGTCGGTTGTTGTTGTTTTTAAGAGCCACGGTGTCATAGCAACCCTGTATAGGGTTTCTGGGGAGCAGCTGGTAAGTTGAAATCTACAGACCTTGCAGTTCTAACTGACCTTATCCTACAACATAACACTAGGACTCCAAATGCGTGTCTACCCTTTACAAATACAGTAAGTTATTGCTGCCATTAAATACTGTCAAGTCTGTTCCAACTCATGAAGACCCTATATAAGGCTGGTGTGGCACTGTGAGATAAAGCACTAGTTCGCAAGGTTGGTTTGAACCAGAAGATCAATAATTTAAACTCACTAGCCTCTCCTTGGAAACCCTATACAGGGTCGTTAGGAGTTGAAATCAACTCAATGGCCCTTAACAACAACAATGGGCAGCTAGTGGGTTTGAACTGCCGACCTTGTGGTTAGCAGTTCAGTGCTTATCCTACAGTGCCATACCAAAACTTCTAAATATAGTATACATTGGTTATAATGTTAATTAAAAAGATAGACGACATAACGATGTATACACTATTTTTTTAAAGGTTTTATCCCAAAACTACAAATACATCTGAATCTTAACAATAATGCCTATTTTGAGGGGGTTTAGAAATGAATATTTTCCCCTTCTTTATGATTTTGTAAAATTTGAATAGCTTGTACCATGAACACGTCTTTCTCAAAATAAGAAAAACCTAGCACTTCTTGAGGTGTGTATTAATGTTTTCCTAATGACAAAGATAACAATGCAAACACCTTCTCATTGCATTTTCACAAGGTTAAAATTAATCAACCATCTCACAAGTCTGACAGGCATGGCGCTATGTTTGACGGTCTGTGTAACACCTCTCACCAGTAACAGGGAATGCAACAGCGAAAGGCAATTGTGTGCTCAGGAGAAAAGAGGGTGGGGGAAGCTATTGCTTTATTGCTTCAAGATTTAAGTGTCTTTGCTGGTTACAAATCCTTTCCCTCTCAGGCCTCCTCATTGGAGCTCCTTGGACCACATTGGAAGCATGGGTTGGACCTATAATGTAACGTGTTCTGTTCTAAGTGCTTGCTTTTGAAGCATGTTTTCTGTACCAAGAACTAAATTGTCCCCTGCATCAAGTCAACCACAGCCACTGTGAGGTTTTTTGAAGGCAGAGCTCCAACTCCTGGTTCATCCCTGACACCGCATCTGGCCAGCTGATAGATGCTCAGTAGCATGGCAACCCCTGATGTTCTGATGCTCACAAAAGATACAAGAACTTTAGAGAAAAGCCTGCTAGTAGGAGCAGTAATTCCATGGCCGCATTGTTGGTAAACAGGAAAGGCCATTATGAAAACAGTTTGAAAGTTCTCTGTTACCTGAGACTGTTCCCAAGGTGTGCATTCTTTATATTGATTCAACCTGCACTCTGAGACAAAAGGTTCTGGCTCCACCTCTACACAGGCCAAGGTCTTGGGTTGAGACTTACTCTATTCCCATTAATTAGTATGAAACAGGACCATCAAGTGAAGTCAGATATGTTAAAACTCAAGAAGAGAAGAGACACATTGCCATCCTTTTCATACTATGCATAAAGTTACATAAACACGTCTTCTCTCAACATCCAGATCGCCCACACCCTCTGCTGGAGAAGACTTCAGCAGAGGACTGCTCAAGAGGACCTGTTATTGTTCCAGAGGCTTCCATCAATTCTATCGCAAATCAAGTGCCTTCCTCAGTCAAACATTATGATGACTATTTGGACAAAAAGACATAAACTTGAGCAGTTTTCTTCTGTAACAAGGTGAGTTTTCACCCATGACTCTCCTCGTCTTTGTTCAGCTGTGGATATCATGGTTGGTGATGTCCTGACAGGTGACAGCTCTCACCTGTCCTCTCAAATGTGTGAATTAACTTCAACTGCTGCTGCTCCTGTGGGATCCCCAGACTGGCAGCACCGCGTTCTCCTGGGAGCTTGTTAGAATGCAGACTCTTAAGAGACCTACCGACCTAATTAGGTAGGAATCCTAATCAGAATCTGCATTTTAACAAGACTTCAGGCAGTCTGTACACACGTCAGAAAGTGAGAAGCTCTGCTCATATTATAAGCAGAGGATTGCTTGCCCATCCATCCTATAATCCTAAATTTCATAAGAATAACCAATTTAAAACCATGTTGTGTACCCTTTTTGAGTAGGCACTGAATGATTCACCGGCCAGTTTTCTGTTATCTGTTTGAATCCCTTGGACCCTTAGAGAAAGCTCTCAGGCATAAGATTTGGCAAAAAGAATTCAAAACCCTTTCAGTTCAGCCTTATTTAGGATTGTAGTTTCAACTTTTGCTTTTCTTTTTTTCTTAAACTATGACTCAGAAGCGTCTAGTCACACCTGTCATGCATCTTTCCTCCCATGGGCTTTTTCAGGTGGAACTCACCTTCTGGTCTCTTAGGCAATCTCCAGGGGTCCGGACAAAATGACAGTGACAGTCACAGAACTGGGGAGACAGGAAGACAACACTGGCCCCAATGACTTTATTAATTGTAACTAATGCCTCATATGGATGTGAAAGCTGGA
>NW_006408559.1:10967018-10972114 GCF_000296735.1 Chrysochloris asiatica
GAGTCGGTTCCGACTCGATGGCACCTGACAACAACAACAATGCTCAGACTAAGGAGCTCTGGTAGCGTCATGGTTTCGAATCGGGCTGCTAACCTTAAGGTCAGCAGTTTGAAACTACCAGCTGTTCCATGAGAGAAAGATGAAGCTTTCTGCTCCCGTAAAGAGTTACCACCTCGGAAACCCTGTGCAGGGTCACTATGAGTCAGAACCGACTCTACGGTACTTAACAACAACAACAACAACAACAATGCTCAGACTGGAATCCTGGTGTGGCACTGTGGATTAATGCACTGGACTGAAAGGTTGGTTTGAACTGCAAGGTTGGAGGTTTAAGCTCACCAGCTGCTCCTCAGAAACCCTTAGTCAAAACCAACTCAACGGCACTAACTATAACAGTAACAATGCTCAGACTAACAGCTGTCAGGTTATGAACACTGCATCATCACTGTGCACTACCCAGCCTATGAGGAGGCAGACAAAACGCCATCAGCATCACCTTCTCCATCCTCCAGCTGAACAACCTGAGGATCCTGGATATTTGGGGACATAGTCAACATCCCATCATGAACAACAGGCAGAATTAGGATGAAATGCTGGCTTCTGACTCCAATCGTTGACTCTTTCCTTTGAGCTGAGCCTCCAGGGAAACAGGAGGGACCAGAAAGGACTTGGGTGTGGGCATTTCCAACCTCAACAACTATATAGCTACAGGAACTGGTTGTCATCATGGGTTGCAAGTAACCTGTGTGTGAAAGGCTCCCCTAGATTGTGGGAAAGGTTAACTCTCATTTGGGGACCATATTGTCAAACACCCAAGCCTTAAGCATAATCACATGTTCTATGTGTTTCTTTTCACACACAAACGCAAAGGATTCTGAATCTATATCTAGAGTGGGAAGGTAGGGTTCTCTCTGCACTATAAAGGAGCAGTAATCAGAGATCATGTGAGATATGAACAAGGTAGAAAATGACTGGCGAGATGGATTAGGAAGACATTGGGAATATAGATGATATGAAAAAGGTGGAGAATGACTGGAAAGATTAGGAAGACATTGGGAATATAGATGATATGAAAAAGGTGGAGAATGACTGGAAAGATTAGGAAGACATTGGGAATATAGAAGATGAATAGAAAAGAGATGGGTAGGCTTCTTCTGGAGGTTTGAGATGAGAATGGAGATGCTTGGATACAGACAAGAAATAGGTACTGGGCAGTGTGTAAATGTGCTACATTACATGAAAAATGAAGCATCAGGATTGGAGGAAGACTCATTAAAAACCTGTAATTTTCAGATGCCACAACCTTGCTTGGCAACAGGGAAAAGGACTTGAAGCATTTAGTGATGAAGAACAAAGACTACAGCCTTCAGTATGGATTACAATTCAACATAAGACAAAACTCCTCACAACTAGACCAATAAGCAACATCAGAATAAACGGAGAAAAGACTGAAGGCAGATTGGTGGGATGACAGCTGAGGAAGGAAGACCCCACCTTTGTGGAAGAAAATGAAGAAACTGGAGGAGGGTGCAGACAATGGACAGGGCAAACAAAAAAGAGTTTTTTCTAAAGAATTACGATGTATGGTAGATGGGTTTGGAGATGACCAGAATCCTTACACTGAACCAATAGGTAATCTTGGAGACTTTGTAGTTTATCACTGAAATGACTCATAAGGCCACGTCAATCAGAAGACAGACTTAAGTAGAAGTTGGAGGGTATCGTCTTATTGACTTGAAAGGACCCGAGAAAGTTTGCTGCCATTAGACTTGCTTACTACGAATGAAGAATTCAAAAGAGCTAGAAAAGTATGTGATGAAGCGAACTATTGATCATGACACATTTTGAATTTTCTGAAACTGCACTGTCTTCTGGGTAAACTAAATGTAGTGACTGTGTTTTCCACAGAAAGGTTCTGATGTATCTAAGATGGAGAAACACAACATTTTCATGTCTTTGATTTTAGATTGGGATATTAGCCTTTCGTTGCTTGTCTTCATATTATACGTGAATCAATCATTGGTTTTTAATGATCACTAGTAAGTCAAATTACTTTCTGACTTTAGACTATCTAAATGGCACAGTAGTATTTATGTGTTAGGTCTTTGAACCATTGTATGGTACGGTAGCTGTTTAATATGCGAAATCTAAATGGAACCTTTGATCCAATGATAGCTGAGATGTGTTTCATGTTTTCTCAAGTTTCTAGACAACAGTAGTCTATGAGATTAAGATAGTGAACTGGTTTGTGTCTCTCTTTAGGAAAATACAGACTTCGTAAGAATGTTTATCTGTCTTAAAAGATCATTTAATAGTCTTCAGTTAACGAGAGTGATTTTTTCTTTTTTGAGAAACTAAAAGTTTCATATAAATGTTTCAGTGTTGGGAGGCTTTTTTGATTAAAAACCTTGGGGAGTTATACTACTATTTATCAACTTTTAAAAAGGAGAACTCATTTTTCCAGATCAGATTAAATCTTCTAAAAAAGAAATGTTTTCAGTATTAGGAATGGCACTGCTTTAAAAGCTGATGGCAGATAAGCATGTGGAGTAGTATTTTATTAACATTTTTGTTCTTAATCTTTGTGGACATGTATACTTGACTAAGATCTTATGTGGGTATGGAAACTGCTTTTATAGTTCAGACTAGACAAGTTTTGAGTGTATTTAGTCATAGTGTATTAAGTTGTTACTGTACTTAGTTCAAAATAAGGATTTCAATTTTATTTAAAGGGATCACTAAATGCTACGATATGTGAAACTGAATGTTTTGTGCACTGTTGATAACCATTATTAGTTAGTACTTGGAAAAATTCTACTTTCTTAAACTACTGATATACGGAAATTAAACAGAAGGAAAAGAGTGACGTTTTCAAGCATTTCATTTAATTTGGATCCACAATCAACACCCATGAAAGCAAAAGTCAAGAAATCAAATATGGCATTGGGTATATCTGCTGCAAAAGACCTCTTCAAGGGAGTGATTAATTCTCCAGGATCGGAGCGGAGGCCTCTGGGACCATCAATGGAGAAGAGCCGAGACCGGGACCCTACCCAGAGAAACAGAGATGCCTGAGATAGAGACAGAGATGATGACGCGGAGTGATGAAGCGACTGGGGACTTTGGACCCAGAGACAGAAAGGGACTGTGGACCGAAAACTGGGGGAGGAGGGCAAAGTGTAGGGGGCGGGTTTCTGGGATATACCCTTTGGGTGGTTGATGATGCCTGGAGGGGATTGGAACCATGGCAGTGAGATGATATATGATGGAATGAATGTAAAACTAAAGTTCTCCCATGTAAACTATCATATAATTCACAATAAAACATTAAAAAAAAAAAAAAAAGAGAGATTTCATAGGAAAAAAAACAAAAAAAAAGACCTCTTCAAAATGCTAAAGAGCAAAGATGTCACTTTGAGGACTAAGGTGCCTTGGCCCAGGCCATGATGTTATCAGTCATTTCATGTGAAAGCTAGACAAAAAAGGAAGACAAAAATCGGATGCCTTTGAACGATGATGTTGGTGAAGGGTGTTGAAATATACCATTACTGCCAGACCAAATCTGTGTTGGAAGAAGTACAACCAGAAGGTTCAGTAGAAGCAAAAATGGTGAGACTTCATCTTACATACTTTGGATATGTCATCAGGAGGACCAGTCCCTGGAGAAGTACATCTTGCTTAGCAAAGTAGAGGGTCAGTGAAAAAGACAAAGACCCTCCACAAGATGGACTGATGCAGTGGCTGTAAGTATGGGCTCAAGCATAGCAACAGCTGTAAGGATGGTCCCGGACTGCAAAGGGTTTCTGTTGTCCATCAGTTCACGAGTCAGAACCTACCTGACAACACCAAACAACAACAGTATTTAGTGGAGTGAGGGATTCGAAAACCGGCAATAAAGGTGGTTGCTTGTGAGTGGGGGACAGACAGAGAGAGTGGTGTTCAAGTTCATTTATTTATGTGTCCACTCTGAGCAGTTAGCCACTGTGCAGCATCACAGGTCCTCAGCTGCAAAGGCAGGTTCTGGAGAGCAACAAGACAGAGCTCTCATCTTCAAAGAGGGTGCTGTTGGAGTGGGAGCCGGTAATTGATGATCAGACAGGAGCTCAGAGGAAGGCTGTTTCAGAGTTGCTACAGCTGAGAAGGAATCCTGGTATGGCGTTGTGGGTTAATGCGCCAGACTGCAAAGCCGTTTGAACTGCAAGGTCGGCGTTCAAGAGCTGCTTCTCAGAAACCCTATACAGGGTCGCTGTGGGTCAGAACCGACTCGATGACACTTAACAACAAAAACAACTGCTAAGAAAGCAGGGCACAGAGGAACTCAAAAGGGTGATGTCGAAACTTAGAAGAAATCACAGATGAAGGAGTATGTGGCTTAGAAAACCCTCTCTAGGTGTCTTTGATCTGAGTCATTTGTCTTTTCACCCACATTCCACAGCTGGGGTGAGAGGATTTGCATTCTCCCTCTCCCCCACCACATGGACATTTTTCTTAGAAACAGCCTTCTGTCTAGAAGACGTTTTCCTGAGAAGAGCACCCAGAGTGAAGGACCTCACCTGTAAAAGGATTCTCCGTTATTCTAAGTAACCCAGACCGGACTCTTGAAACATAATCTCCAGGACTGCCTGCTGCTCTGCTAGGTGGCAGAGGTGAAATTAAAACCTAAAGAATGCCGAATTCCATCTCACCTCCAGGCCAAGCCACATGAAGTTGACAAAAACAAAGTAATGCCTCTGAAATCAGCATCAAGTGCCACCTCCTCCCTTGAGCCTTTCATGATTCCAACTCTGCTCTCTATAAAAATTGTGATCGCTTTGCAGCTGAAACAGCCTAGGACACAAAGTGTGTATGTACCTATTTTACCAAACTTGATGTACCTTTGTATCCCTCTCACATGACCTTACATAGAGTTACTGTCACCAGATGCCATGAGTCCATTCTGACGCATAAGAGAACAGGATAGAAATGCCTCCCAGGGTCTCCTTGGCTGTCATCTTTATGAGATCATCAGGCCTTTTCTCCCATGGAGCTGTGCTGTTCTTAAGTGCCGTTGAGTCAATCCCGACTCATAGTGATCCCATGCAGGGTTTCCGAAGAGC
>NW_006408559.1:10972476-10983555 GCF_000296735.1 Chrysochloris asiatica
CCAAAATAGCACAAAGCTCTTCAATCTCCTTCCCACACAAGACTGTGCTGAGATTATTCCTTTCAGTACACATTCCCCAAAATGTGAGACTAGAGTCTACAGATAATGGAGACATTTGGGAGTTTTCCTAAAGAAAACCAGAGGTGGAGTCAGAAGAAAGAAGTGTCACGATCAACAAATACCTAGGCATTTGGGGCAGAGACACAGAGATAGATCAAACCTCTGCTTTGACAAATGAATTCCACATTTGGAGAGTAAAGACCAAATGCACGAGATGTAAGAAAGGGGGTGGCAAAAACCTGGGGTGTGGGGAAATAAGACAGCACATCGGGGAGTTGATACGAGAAGATAATCATCAGAAAGTGGAGCTCCCAAGTAACGCTTCTGCACAAGAAAATGGGAAAAAAGCAAAAGGCCTGTGGTTTGAAGACATCACCTGTGATTTCAAAGTGTTCTTTCCAGAAACTGATTTTAGTTGCTTGGGATCTGTTTGAAATTATTTTTAGAGTAAAGGATTCCCCAAGTTACCACCTTTTATTGTCATAGTGACTCTGTAGAAAGTTTCTGAGGAGCAGCTACTGGGTTTCAACCACCAACCTTGCAGTTAGCAGTCCAGTGCTTATACTACAAGTGCCACACCAGGACTCCAAATTACCACCTACTAAACACAAAACATTTGGAATTGTGAAACTATGAACCACTAGAAAAACAAAACTGCTGTATTCCTGAAACCTGCATCCAGAGTTGTACAATGAGTATTGTTCAACTGACTGGCCACAATGACAAGAAAACCTGTACTGATGGGCTAGGACCTGGGCAGGTATAAGGATGAGCAACCTAGGCTGTGCTCCAATGCTGACGTGGAGCAATTGAAAGAAGAGTGTCATCGGCATTTACCACAGATGAAAGTGGCAGCTGCCATCACTGAGGGTCTGAGCAATAGAATTAGCGGAGTGCACTGGCCCTAAACACAGGTTTAGGTAGGCGAGGTCAGACAGATGCCAACATTTCAGCTAGCCAGATCCAACAATCCATGCATTCCAAGACATGAGCAAACATTCCTGATGAGTGTGTACAAAAATGGATACAGACCACAACAACAATGCGGAGAGAATTGTGCAGGATCCCGTAGGGATTTATTGCCTGGGAAACAATGGCAAATTATTTTTATAACTTATAAAAGATGATTTAGGAGATGAGAGTTGTAGGTTGCGGAAACAGGTAACCGCAAAATTTGGAAGAAGTGAGAGCAAAGAGTGGTCAGTGTCGTAAGAGGGCGTTTTGGTGTTTATTACGAGCAGTTCTTCGAACTGAGGCCCATGTGTCAATTACAATGACTTATTTCTTTCAAGATTAGTATAGTTCAGCAAAGGATTCTTCCTTTCTTACTATATACGAAATTTTTAAAATAAAAATCCTCACCATAGGACAAATAAACAACATCCATATAAATGGAGACGACATTGAGGTTGTCAAAAACTTGCTTTTGCTTGGATCCACCATCAACAATCACAGCAGCAATCAAGAAATCAAACAATGCATTGCATTAGGCAAATCTGCTGCACAAGACCTTTCAAAGTGTTCAAGAACAAAGATGTCTGTTTGAGGACTTAGATGCGCCCAACACAAGCCATGGTATTTTCAATAACCTCATATGTATATGCAAGTTGGACAATGAATAAGGAAGACCGTAGAAGAATTAATGCATTTTGAGTTATGGTGTTGGAAGAGAATATTAAAAGTACCATGAACTGCCAAAAGAACAAATAGCTCTGTGTTGGAAGAGGTACAGCCAGAGTGGTCCTTAGAAGCCAGGATGGCCAGACTTTGTCTCGTATACTTTGGACATATAATCAGGAAGGTCCAGTCTCTGGAGAAGGTTATCATGTTTGGTAAAGTGGAGGGTCGGAGGAAAACAATGAGATGGACTGGCACAGTGATACGCCAATGAGATGGATTGGCACAGTGGCACCATCAATGGGCTCAAACGTAGCAATGACTGTGAGGTTAGTCCAGGATTGGGTAGTGTTTCGTTCTGTTGGGCACAGGGTCGCTATGAGTCAGTACCGACTCGATGGCATCTAACAACAACAAATGAAATCTGGCAACTAACAATTCTGTTTTTAGGAAACTCATTCTGATGGTCTTTTTTTTTATTTAAAATGTCCTTTTAAAGCCACTCTGAAGAAATAACTGAAAAAGTAAAGCCCAGTAGAAGACATCAAAATGCATTTCTTAAATGATTTCAAATAAGGCTTGGCACCGCGTTGGGGAAGGCGCGCTCTTTGTGACGTCTCCTCTCGGTTGTGGGGCGTAAAACCAGGTCTCTGCCGTGAGGGCAGTATATCAGACAACCAGACTACAGGGACAATTTTGATGGTGATGACTTTGATGATGTGGAGGCGGAGGAAAGACTAGATGACCTGGAGAATGCCGAGGAGGAGGGACAGGAGAACGTCGAGATCCTTCCGTCAGGGGAGCGACCGCAGGCCAACCAGAAGCGGATCACCAAGCCTTACACGACCAAGTCCTAGCAAGCCTGCGTGCTGGGCACCCGAGCCCTCCAGATCGCGATGTGTGGCCCCATGATGGTGGAGCTGGAGTGGGAGACAGACCCCCTGCTCATCGCCATGAAGGAACTCAAGGCCTAAAAGATCCCCCTCATCATTCACCGCTACCTGCCAGACGGGAGCTATGAGAACTAGGGCATGGAGGAATTCATCATCACCGACTGAGCCCCAGCTGCCTTCCCGCCCCACCTTGACCTCTACCCTCCTGTCCTTCATCCGTGTAAATAATAAACTGCTCCGCCTTCCAAAAAAAAAATATATATATATATATTTCAAATAAGACCCATTCATTGTATTCCTGGGCTACCCCTTATAGCAGAGGAACTTACAATGAATGTGATAAGCAGAGTCACACTCACAGTATTCACAATATCAGCATAGTTATAATGCTCTCTGCTACGGCTTCATTACCCTTACCCTTTTAAACCACGGGATCTTTAACTTTTATTTATTATATGCTAAATAGGAAAAAGAAACTTGCTCTATTTTATGATCTAAAAAGACTGCAATGATACCATAGAGCTATACCATATGCAAAACGGACATTAAGTGGACACAAAAGTGGCCCTTAGGGTACAAGCTCGAATTGGCCATAAACATCAAGAGTGTGAAGAAGCTTTTAAAAAACTGAGGCCATGGCAAATATTTCACTCAAGCTAATAGGTTCTGGATGTGAACAAGCAGGCCCATTTGTGAATATTATTTTACCCCAGGGCAATGGCATGGCCTTGGGCCAACGGGAAACCCAAGTTCAAAACGCCTTTGGTTACACACCAAAGTAGCAGGCAATGGGGAAGGCATATTCTCCCTGGGCATCACAGCCAAAGTTAGGGAACAAAGGTAGTTGGGGGCTCCGACTCGGGTTGATGGGTGCTCCAGAGAAATCCTATGAATTCAGTTGACTGCATTCTGACTAGGTGTTCTGGTGGCTCTGGGATTGAACAATTGACTGCTAATCAGGATTTGAACCCACAGTGGTTCCATGGGAGAAAGATGTGCCAGTCTGCTCCCATAAAGACTGTTGTTGTTAGGTGCTGTGGTACAGTGCATATACTTATGTGTTGCTTCAAGTAGTCTTTAAAGTGTTCAAGGACAGATCTCCACTTGAGGACTAGAGTGTGCCTCGCCTAAGCCATGGCATTTTCAATAGCTTCATTAACATGTGAAAGTTGAACAATGAATAAGGAAGACCATAGACAAATTGTTACATTTATTGTGATGTTGGAAAAGAATATTAAAGGCACCATGGAATGCCAGAAGAACAAAGCTGCATTGGAAGAAGTACAATCAGAATGCTCCTTAGAAGCCAGGATGCCCAGAGACGTCGTCTCTCATATTTTGGACACATTATCAGGAAGAACCAATCCCGGGAGAAGGACATTATGCTTGGCAAAGTGCAATGACAGCGAAAAAAAATGTGAGAGCCCCAACAAGATGGACTGGCACAGTAGGAGTAGCAATAGGCTCACACATAGCAGCAATCGCAAGGATGGGCCAAGCAGTGTTTCGTTCCGTCGTGCAGAGGGTCACTATGGGTTGGAACCTATTTGAAGGCACCTAACAATAAACTGTGGTCTTTGTGACTCTCACTAAATGACTGGGTACTTGGTTGATTTGTTGGTTGTGTGCTGTTGAATCAGTTCCAACTCAGCAATCCTGTATAGGGCAGAAAGATTCTTTCTCCCATGGGTGGCTGGTAGATTAAAACTGCTGATCTTGCAACGTGTAACCCACTACGCTACCAGAGCTCCTGAATGATTGGATTGTTGTTGTTGTTGTTAGGTGCCATCATGTCAGTACTGACTCATAGCGACCATGTGCACAACAGAATGAAACACTGCCCGATCCTGGGCCAGCCTCACAATTGTTGCCACACTTGAGCCCGTTGATGCTGCCACTTGGCCAATCCATCTCGCTGGGGAGTCTTCCTCTTTTTCTCTGACCCCCCACTTTACCAAACATGATAGCCTTCTGCAGTGACTGGTCTCTCCTGAAAATATGTCCGAAATATGAGAGACAAAGTTTCGCCATCCTAGCCTCCAAGGAGCACTCTGGCAGCACTTCTTCCAACACAGATCTATTGGTTCTTTGGGCTGCCCATGGCACTTTCAATATTCTCCTCCAACACCATAACTCAAAAGCATCAATTATTCTACAGTCTTCCTTATTCACTGTCCAGCTCTCACATGCATATGAGGTTATTGAAAATACCATGGCTTGGGTCAGGCGCACCTTAATCCTCAAGCTGACATCTTTGCTCGTCAACACTTTAAAAAGATCTTGTGTAACAGATTTGCCTAATGCAATACTTCCTTTGATTTCTTGACTAAATGATTGGGCGGGAGCATGCAAATCAGATATAGGGACTCTCATGCTGTGGTTAGTTAGTTTTGCCATCCCACTGGGTTTGAAAAAGAGTCTCCTCATTAGCAAAGACAGACTATTCTAAGACCATCAAGAACGAAGAGCCACAAGCTGAGCCTGAGATCCCTACCTGGAAAAGTGTGGAGGCAGAGGCAGCTGCACAGTGAGACAGAGCAGCTCTTGAACCAAGGAAAGCAGAGTGTGTAACAGTCAGAAGGATGGCTTGCAGAATGTGCCCTTTGCACATTTACAGACCGGCTAAAGGAACTTTGTAACAGTGTCTGAGCAGGGCAGAGGCCAGGGGGCCACAAAGCTGAGAGGCTGCAGTATGGCAGGGAAGAAGCATTCTTGACTGGAGAATTGCTTCATCCTGAGTTGTTTCTGATCCTGAACTGTACCCTGTTCACTTCCCCAATACACCCCATAATCTTGATTACTGTCCGTGAGCCTGGTGTGGCCATTGCAGTGGATTACCAGATATGAAGTCGAGAGAGCTCTGGGAGGAATGCTTAGTGGCAGAATAGGGCAACAAAAGTTGTAGCATGAAGTCATGCTTGACCTCCACCTCATAGGAATCGGCCTTGGGCTGATTTTGAGTTTGTTTCTCCTTCCCCCTTGTGAAGCCAGAGAGGTTAGACACAGCCTCCTGACATTTCTGTAGGTGTTAAGTCGGTTCCAACTCGTAGTGACTCCATGTACAATAGATAAAAACACTGCTCAGTCCTGTACCGTACTCACAATCGCTGCTACGTTTCAGCCCATTGTTGCAGCCTGTGTATCTATCAATCCATCTCACTGAGGATCTTCCTCTTTATTGCTGACCCTTTTCTTGCACGATCTTTTTCTTCAGGGACTGGTCCCTCCTGATAACATGTCCAAAGTGAGATACCAAGTCTTCCTATTATGGTTTCCAAGGAGCCCTCTGGATGTACTTCTCCCGAGTCACATTTGTTGACTCTTCTTTCAGTGCAGGATATACTCAATATTCTTTGTCAGCACAATTCAAACTCATTAATTCCTCAGGCCTTCCTTATTCATTGACCAGCTTTGGCATGCCTAGGACGTAATTGAAAACACCATGGTTTGAGGCTGGCACACCGTAATCCTCAAGGCAACATACTTGTTTTTGAACACATTAAAGAGATATTTGCAGCAGATTTGCCCATTGCAATACATCTTTGATTTCTTCCTTGTAGCTTCCATGGACATTGATTGTGGGTTCAAGTAAAACGAAATCCTTGACAACTTCAGTCTTTCCTCCATTTATCATGATATTGCTTATTGGTCCCAAAAGAAAAAATATTTCTCTTTCTTTATGTTGTGGTGTAATCCATACTGAAGGCTGTAGGCACAGATCTTTATCAATAAGTGCTTCAAGCTTTAAGCAAGATTGTATCATCTACATATCACAAGTAGAAAATGAGTCTTTCTCCAATCCTGATTCTGAGTTCTTCAGACAGACCAGTTTCTGGGATCATTTGCTCAATATACAGATGGAATAATTATGGTGAAAGGATACAAGCCTGGCCAACACCTTTCCTGATTTAAAACCATGCTCTCCCCTTGTTCTGGTTATGTACAGGTTCCACATGAGCACAGCTAAGTATTCTGGGATTTTCCATTATTTGCAATATTACTCATAATTGGGTATGTGCCACACAGTTAAATTCTCTTGTATAGTCATTTAAACACAAGTAAACATCTTTCTAGTGTTTTCTGCTTTCAGGGAAGACCCATCTACATCAGCAATGATATCTCTTGTTCCCAGTCCACATCTGAACCCAGCTGGATTTCTGACAACTCCTTGTGGATGTTTTGCTGCAACCACTTGTGAATTATCTTCGACATAATTTTACTTGCATGGAATATAATGTTATTGTCACTAATTTCTGCATTCATTCTATTACCTTTCTTTAGTATAGACACCTATATGGCTCTCTTCTAGTAATCTGACCAGGTAGTTGTCTTCCAAATGTATTGGCTGCAGCACTGTATCAGTTTGCTGAACTATCTTAATCAATTCCTGAAGCCTTGTTTGTCTCCAATGCTTTCAGTACAACGTGGATTTTTTCCATCACTACTATCAGCTCTTGATCATATGCTACCTCCTGAAACGCTTGAATGTCAACCAATTCTTTTTGGGACAGTGACTCTGTGTGTCCCTTTCCATCTTCTTTTGAAGTTCCTTGAGTTATTCAAAATTTTTGTCCACAGAATCCTTTAATATTGCAACTCAATGATTGAATTTTTTTCTTCGGTTCTTTCAGCTTCGGAAATACTGAGTGTGTTCTTCTCTTTTGGTTTTCTATCACCAGGTCTCTGCACTCATTCCATTTTAATATTTTACGCTGTCTTCTCAAGCCACCCTTTGAAATACTCTGCCCAGCTCTTTTCCATCACTTTTTTTTTTCTTTCACCTTAGCTACTCTATGTTAAAAAGCACATTTCAGATTCTCTTCTGAAATTTGGGTCTTTCTTTTATTTTCTGTCTTCTTTACTGACCTTTTGCTTTCTTAGTGTAGGATGTCCTTGTTCTCATTCCGCTACTCTTCTGGACTTTGGTCATCAGTGTCCAGTGCATCAAACCTAGTTTTGAGATGATCTCTAAATTCAGGTGGAATATACTCAAGGTCGACTTTGACTCTTGTGGACTTGCTTTCTTCAGTTCAACATGAGCTGCTGATAGTCTGTCCCACAGTTGGCCCCTACCTTGTTCTGACTGATGATGCTAAGCTTCTTCATTCTCTCTTTTTATGGATGTAGTCAATTTGATTTCTGTGTATTCCATTCATAGACATACACATGTATTACCGCCATTTTGGATGTTATGCGCAAGGCATTTGCTATGAATAAGCCTTTGATCTTGCAAAATTCTATCATGTGATTGCCAACACTGTTCTATCACCAAGTTTATATTTTTCAACTACAGATACTTCCTCTTTGTTTTTAGCTTTTGCTTTCCAATCACCAGTAATTACTAAAGCATCTTGATTGCATTTTTAGTCCATTTCCAACAAAAGAAGTAGGTAAAAATCTTCAATTTCTTCATCTTTGGCATTAGTGGTTGGTGCATAAATTTGAATTGTTGTTGTAAAGTGTCATCGAGTTGGTTCCAACTCATATAAGCTCTGTATAGGGTTTCTAAGGAGTGGCTGGTAAGTTTGAACCACCGACCTTGTGGTCCAGTGCTTTATCCTACAGCCATAGATACTATCTTATCACTGTCAATATTTCAGGATAGATGATTTATGATGATTAATGTTATGCCATTTTTCTTCAGTTTGCCACTCCTGGCAAATCAGAAGGCCATATGGTTGTCTGATTCAAAATGATCAATACCAGTCCGCTTCAACTCACTAATGTCTAGGATGAACTCCTGGTATGGCGCTGTAGGATCAGCACTGGTTTAACCACAAGGTTGGCAGTTCAAATCTACCAGCCGGTCCACCAACTCAACGGCAGTTAACACCAAGCAACCACAACAAACCCTAGGATATTGATCTTCAAGCACTGCATTACATTTTCGATGACTTCCAGTTTTCCTTGATTCCTTCTTCGTTCATTCAATATTGATGTATTATTGATTGTTTGAATCTGCTTCTTGTCATCTTGAATCATGTCATGTCAGCTAATGAAGGTCCCCAAAGCTTTGCTCCTTCCACATCATTAAGGCAGTCCTGCTGTTACGCGATAGGATAAGCATGGACTAACTGCAAGGTCAGCAGTTCAAGCCCATCAGCTGCTCCTCAAAAAACCCTATGTAGGGTTGCTATGTCACTGTAAGTCATAATTGACTCGATGGCACTTAATAACAAACAATTAGTTTGAAGAGGCAGCTCTTCCCCCGTCGTATTTTGAGTGCCTTCCAACCTGAGGGGCTCATCTTTTGGCACCAAAAGAGACAATATTTCACTATTATTCATAAGGTTTTCACAGGTCGACCTTTTCAGAAGTAGATTGCCAGACCCTTTTACCTAGTCTGTCTTAGTTGGGAAGCTCTATCATGGGTGACACTGCCAGTATTTGAAACACTGGCAGCATAGCTTTCACCCCCACAGCAACACGGCAGCCACCACAGTATGATAAACTGACAGACAAGACGATGACATAAAGATTGTAGCTTTGGAAACTTCATGACGCCGTTCTATTGTTCAGTAAGGTCGCATGGCTTGGAGTTGCAAACCAGTCAACAGCAATGGGTGTGAGTCTTGGTTTGTTTGTCCCTTGCCTTCTGGCCATCTCAAAGTCTTAGATCACCAGGCTGGCCTCAATTTGGACACTACCTTCAGGAGAGAGGTCAAAGGCAACTCTCCCCATCACCATGCCGCCATCTTAAGTGCATTATAAAGGAGACCTGGTGGCACAATGGTGAAGTGCTTGGCTACTAACAGAAAGGTCAGCATTTCTAACCTACCAAGCTGCTCCACAAAAGAGACCCGGCCGTCTGCTCCCATAAAGACCACACCTCAGAAGGCCCCATGGGTCAGCTGTACTCTATCATATGGGGTCATCAGATGAATTAGAGAGCACCTAATAACAAATGTATGTTGTTGCTAAGTGTCGTCCAGTCAGTTCTGACTCATAGCGACCCTCTATAGGGCTCTGAGGAGTGGTTGGTGGATTTGAAATGCCAGTTTGCAATTAGTAGTCCAGTGCTTATCCTACAGCACCAGACCAGGTGTGTGTTGTTGTTGTTGTTGTTAAGTGCCATCGAGTCGGTTCCAACTCATAGCGACCTTTTATAAGGTTTCCTAGGAGCAGCTGGTGAGCTTGAACCGCCGACCTCGCAGTTCAAACGGCTTTGCAGTCTGGCGCATTAACCCACAGTGCCACACCAGGACTCCACCAGGTGTGTAGAGATCTGGAATTTATAGTCTGAATTCTGACATTTGGTGGGCTGTTAACTTATTACACCATTTTGAACAAGACAACTAAATTGTTTCCTAGAGTACATTTGATTAGGAACAGACTATCAGAACTCAGCATGCAGTGTGAATTCATGGGGGAGTGTCAATTAAATGAGACGACAAGAGCAGTATCAAAGAAGAAAACCATTTTAATTCAAGATGTTTCTAAGTTTTCATTTTTTTATGCAAGTGATTCAAATATTTGGAGACTTTATTTCTTGCAGGTTACTTCCAATGAACAGGTTTTGTGAAATTTCAAACCAAGTCATTGTCATCATTGAATGAAAATGTCCATTAAATTTTTTTCCAAGAGTTCTATAAACATATTATATATGAAGATCAAGTAAAGAATGTGAAAACTTTCAATAAATGAGTAATCCCAAATTGCATGGAAAGAGATCTAAGAATGCACAGAACTTGTATTATCCTCATCTCTGTATTATTAATTTTAAACACAGTTCATAAAAGCTCATACAGTAATAGTGAAGTGGTTAGAACATGATGCATGTGTATCCAACAAGGCAACAAGGCAACAGCGAGAACAGAACCAACGTGGCTACATTCGACTTCAGATGGATGTCCCTCAGAGGACTTTCCCTAATTGAGAAAAGAAAGTTCTACAGTGTGTCTGTAAGCAGTGGACTGGAAGGGTAGCTTTCTAAAGGTTTAAACTACAATGAGAGTCGGTTTTCAGAAGAATGCCATGAGTGGGTTTTTGTTTTACCTGGTCTTGTTCCGGTTTGGTATTTGTTTCTAATTAGCTAGCAAAGTATCTCATACTCTAATTTAACTGTGAAAGTATCAATACTTGGACTCTGAGTTAATATGTGTCCGGGGAGGGGGGGGGGGAAGAACCATGCTACTCTTCCCTCTGGATTTAACTAAAATGTGAATATTGGTAATGATTTAGTCTCATTTTGTTAAACAGGAACATGCTGAAAATGGGAAATAAAACTTGATGTTCTACACACTGAGGTTTCTCTTTTGTTTCACTACCATCACTGTGTAATATTTCTAGGAAATCCAATATAAATTCATTTCATCCTCAGATGATGAAGGTATAATTGGGTTCTGCAGTCTCATTAATTCCATGTTTGGCTTGGGAGCATGGAATTGCTTCATTGTGTGGTTACCTTAACAGCTCTCCTTGGTAGTGGTTTTGAATCTCCGACAGACAGACAGACAGACAGACACACACACACACACACACACACACACACACACACACACACACACAC
>NW_006408559.1:10984325-11006826 GCF_000296735.1 Chrysochloris asiatica
AATCTCACCTAGAAACCCCCCAAGAGTCATCAGCTGGCAGACCCCTGGACCTTCGGAGAACCAGAAGGTGGGAAGCCCGAGCCTGGTGCGCCCAGCCTCCACACCTCCGAAAGAAAGCCCAGGTCACAAAGGGCCCTTCACCCTCCAGCCCGCCCGCCGAGGTCCCAAGCAGCAGGCAGGGGCGCTGCCCGGTGCGCTCCCCAACAACAAAAGCCTCTTCCTCTTTCCCCTCTCTGCTAGCACCCGTGTCTCCGCACCGACCCCCGACATGGCCTTCAGGAAGCCCCCTCTCCCACGCCTCCAGCGCACTCGGCGGTCCCCACCGGGGACCCGATGGAGACACCTGGGCGCGCCCGGCCGGCCGGCACTCACTCGGAGTAGCGAAGGTCCCCGGAGCGCGGAGCTACCTCGGTGGCGCGGGCGCGGGGTCCTCTCGGAGCCCAGATGCTGGCTGCTGCCGCTGCGCCGCGCGCCCTCCTCGCGGTGGCCTCCCCGCGCGTCCCCTCTCGCTCTCTCCGCACCTGGGCGCGCGCCTCTCTGCTCTGCGACCGCGGCGCTCGGGTTGGAGGGCGGGGACGAGCCGGCGGGCGCGGGGACGCGGGCGGCGGGGCGGGGACGGCGCGCTGATTGGGACGCGCGCTCCCAGAACCCAGGCCCTGACAGCAAAGCGCCTTTGTCTTGATTTTCATTTTTTTAGCAAAGAGACACGATGTCTTTCCTAAACTTTATGCATCTTGGTTTTATTTTTTTCTTTATTGTTTTCTTTGTTTAGCAAGAGACAGAATACCAGGTATCTTCCCAAACTTCATACATCCTTCCTTATTTACGTAGGTGCCTGTACATGCCCCAGTGGACCCCGGAGGAGAGCTGGAGTGGCAAGTGGATGGCATTTCAGATTACCGTTTGGACCCCAGAGACTTTCTGTAAAGATGATGTTGGAGGTGAAAACCCAGTTTTCAATCCCAGCCTCCCTTCTCACCCTCCCTCCACTAGCCCAGGTTGTCTGAGCTTATCAGTCCCATCCTGCCAGGATGTCAAAAACTCTCAGCACCTGTCACAGAGAGTGACAGATGTCTGAACACTCCCAATTAACTGCCACTTCCCTTTAGGGAGCTCTTTCCATTTGGGGGCTCCCTTGGTGCCTTTAGTGGTCTATTTAGTGACAGGCTTTTGACATTCAAGATTTCCAGGGACTCCTCAATGTAGTGGCAACTCTGAGCTGTGTGTGAACTTCCTGGCATTTCCATTTCCTTCACTTGGGGAAAGATGCTGAGGGGTGTTTCTGTCACATATAGATGAATATTCATGACGCCAAGAAGATAAAGGTAGTGAGGTGATTAGAAAGGATGAGACACACTTGTTACAACATCCTTAAAACAGAAAAGGGGCTGTTTTCTGCCACTCCAGTTGTTCCTCATGGCGATAATGTCACGTCCTCTCGGTTTACTAGCAGATGGCTGACGCTCCAAAACGTGGCTGTAGAACACTCACATTTCTCCTCAGAGTTTTGACGCTACCTCTTCTCCATCCAAACAATCACTTTCACTCACTCTTAATGTTTACACTTAGATCCATCCCTAATTTCCAAAGTAGAAGACTGTTTTGTGGTTTAAGTGGCTTTTAGGAACTGCAGGCGTTCCTGTTGTTAAATATGTGGACAAATGTCTCCTGAAGGAGTTGCCTATAGACAGAGAGGTGTTCCAGGTAGAGCTTTGAATGAATGAATGCATGGATGTGTGAACCTTGTTTAAGGCGAGAGAAACAAACAGTGTCCATCGAGTGGGCTCAGACTCATGGTGACCCCATGTGTGTCAGAGAAGACCGGTGCTGAAACATTCCCAGGCTGAAGTCCAGCTGATCTGAATCTATAATCTGAAATCATGTAAATTATACCACGATGTCCTAAGAGTGTGCTGGGAATGAGGCTGCTGATTTTGTCATGACAAATACAAGGACTGGAGTGATCAGCATGAAGTGAGGAAAGGGGAAGGGAATTGAAGAGGAATTTGCCAGCATACTTCCTGGGTTAACAGCCTGCCAGGAAGCAGAGAGTCTTGATTACCACTCTGAGCCCTTCGGTATCCCTGAGATGCAGAAGGACAGTTTGTCACACTATCACAGTTGGATAGAAGATCCATTCATACCGTCCTCGCCTCTCTGAAATATTTCAAAGTCAATGAAAAATGTTTAATTTGTTGTTTTGATTGCTATGACAAAATGACAAAGTCTACTTCTAAATTAGATCTGGTTTTGGAATGCAGTTTGTTTTTTTTTCTACAGTGGTGAAGTGGATTAGGTGTTGGGCTGTTAATCGCAGGGTTGGCAGTTCAAATCCACCAGCTGCTCCAAGGGATAAAGATGAGGCTGTCTGCTCCTGTAAAGATGAACTGTTTCAGAAACAGTTCTCTTCTGCCCTGTTGATGTCATTGTTCAGTGCTGTCTAGTCGGTTCCGATATATAGCAACCATGTACAGGGTTTCTGAGGAGCGGCTGGTGGATTTGAACCGCTGACCTTGCAGTCCAGTGCATTATCCTGCAGCACCACACCAGAACTCCATTCTGCCCCACAGAGTCACCAGGAGCCGGAATCCATTCAATGACAGAAGGTTATGTATTTTCCTAATTAAAAATCAACCAAACACAATTCAACTAAAAATGGCTGAAATCATTCATGAGTTTATCTAACATGTTACACAGGTTGGTAAAGCCAGTGTTTTAACCCTTTCATGACCCATCAACATTTTCCACCTCTCAGATCTCTTGGGAAACCGCTACCCTAGTTGTAGTTTGTTGTGGAGTGGTAAGCCTTCAAAATTTACCTGAATTGAGTAACTTCAAACCTAAGTTAAAAACTCTTATTTCAAACTCTTTTAAGATTTCTACTTTTGCATTTCTGAAGAAACCATTTTCAATCTTTCAGTCAAAAGTTGACTGCTTGTAAAACAAAGCAAGCAAAGGTCAAGATGTCAAGAATTGCTTTGTGCCTGATAACAATGCTCTCACAGCTGGCTCCAGAGACACACCTTCATCTACAGGAAGAGAGAAGATGGAACTGATCAATCATACTAAATGAAGCTGGAGTCTGCAAGTAACTTTGTGGCTAAGATAAGTACATATCCTGACTCCCCAAATTTCACAGACTAGGGTTTTGTTTTGTTTTTGTTTTTATTTTGGTAAGTTTTTGACTAAGGTAGAGGTTTGGCTGCTGACAAAATTCTTGCTTGAACAAAGAAGGTAACAACTTGAAGATGCTCCAAATTAAACATATTGATGATGTTTATATTTGTAGTGTATCACACTCTTTGTAACTTTCTCTCCCTCCTCTAAGTGCCTGCAAGTACACACCCATCGATTACTTTACCTTTTAAAAGCCCACACTGTCCTCCTGCAATCGGGAACATTACACATCTTGCATGTTGTTATGTGCCACTGAGTCAGTTCTGACACATAGCGACCTTGTATAGGGTTTCCAAGGAGTGGCTGGTGAGTTCAAACCACCAACTTTGTGTTTAAACAGACCTGAAGGTCCAGTGCTTATCCTATGGCGTCATACCAGGACTATGTCTGGAGTGTGTCCCCCTTTCAAAGTGATTCTATGCCTTCAATCAAGTATTTGTTTTAATTTCTTGCTGAGTATCAGTGTTTTCACTAAGATCATTTACAGGGGCTTATTTCACTGTGTGAACCTGAAAACATGGGCCTCACCCCAACACCCTACCACCAAAGTCCATCTGGGACATGTGTGACTCACATAATTATATCAAAATCCTAATTACCTCAGAAAGCATTTCCCCCTTTGAGTTCAGCCTTCTATTACTGAAAAAGAATTGTATCAGCTAAAAAGAAGAAGAAGAAAAAGAAAAAAGAAAAAAAAATCAAAGCATAAAATAATTTGGTCATGAAAGCGTTTAAGTCTGCAAAGGCCAACTCTTCCCAGTGGTAGATTCTGCTTAGTCAGTTGGTGAGCTAGGACTCTTCACGAAGGGTAGCAGGAGCTTCGAGAATATTTGATCCCCGATACAACTGTAAGCCGTGGGGTTTTCATGGAAGCTGATTATTAAAGTACAGTGTAGGCCTTTCTTCTTAGGCTCACTTAGTCTGGAAGATTCCTGAACCCTGCTGAGCATTACAGCAACACATATTCCTTCAGTGACAACAGGTGGAGCTGAGCAGGAGGTGCATAGGCCAGGGATCAAACCGGTCATCATCATTAAGTGCCATCAAGTAGATTCTAATTCGTAGCGACCCTGTATAGGGTTTCCAAAGAGCCGCTGGTAGGTTTGACCTCGTGGTTCACAGTCCAGTGCTGATCCTACAGCACCGTACCATCAGCTTCTGGTCTCCCACCTGAAAGGAAAGAATTCTACCACCAAAGCCTTGAAGTAACCAAACCAATGTCATCAAATCAATTCTGACTCATCACCCACATATGCTTCAAAGTAGAACTGCCTCCATAGGGTTTTTAACGGCTCTAATGGAGCCATTAATGGTGTGGTTTTGTGGGTTAATGTGCTGGACAGCATGGTGGGTTTGAACCCCAAGGTCTCAAGTTCAAGCTCAGCAGTCGCTTCTCGGAAGCCCTATACAGGGCTGCTAGGAGTTGGAACCAACTAGACGGTGCTTATCAACAACAACAACAACAATGGCTCTGTAGGATAATGCACTTGACTGCAAGGTCAGTCTGAACCACAAGGTGAGTGGTTGAAACTCACCAGTGGCTCCTTGGAAACCTGATACAGGGTCACTATGTGTCAGAACCAACTCGACGGCATGTAACAACTGCCTTTCTTTTGAGACATCTCAGGGTGGCCTTGAACCATCAACCTTTCAGTGAATAACCGAGTGCTTAACTGTTTTTAACACAAATTTAAAGTTAATGTAACTCCAAGTCAAACTGAGGGTAAATCAGCATTCCAAGTCACACAGCTACCAGTCAGAGAAGAAGTGGGCCAGACTGGATGTAATCAGCAGTATCTGCCACAATTCTTCTCTGGAATTTAATAAATTTGCACAGGATTATAACTACATAGCTTGACTTAACCCACTCAACCACATTCTTCTTGCCAAGAGCTGCTAAAATCAAAGTCCTACTAAGGTTGTCCTTGTCCAGCTTTCACAAACATATGAGGTGACTGAAAATACCATGGCTGGGTCAGGCGCACCTGACTCAAAGTAACATCTTTGCTCTTGATCACTTTAAACAGGTTGTTAGCAACAGATTTGCCCAATGGACTACTGCTTTTGTGAAAATTGATCCAAGTAAACGGAAACACTTGACAAGTTCTGTGTTTTCTCTGTTTACTTATTGGGCCAGGTGTGAAGATTTTTGCTTTTCTTGTTTTTAGTTGTAACCAACCCTGAAGGCTGTATTCTTGGATCTTCACCAATAAGTGCTTCAAGTCCTCTTAGCTTTCAACAAGCAAGGTTGTGTCATTTGCAGATCATAGGTTGTTAAAAGAGTCTTCCTCCAATCCTGATGTCATGTTCTTCTTCATATAATCCATCTTCTCAGATTATTTGTTCAGCATACAGATTGAATAAATACAGTGAAAGGATACAGCCCTGATGCACACCTATCCTGATTTTAAACATATCCTCTTGTTCTGTTCAAACAACTGCCTCCTAGTCTAATGTACAGGTTCCTCATGAGCACAATTAAGTGTTCTGAAATACCCATTCTTATGATCCATACAGTCAAAAGACTTGGCATAGTCAATAATGAACAAGTAAACATTTTTCTGATATTCTCTGCTCTCAGCCAAGATCTGTCAGACATCAGCAATGATATCCCTCATTCCACATCCTGTTCAGAACCCAACTTGAATTTTTGTCAAATGCTGTTGGTGTGCTTCAATGATTTCAAAATCATCTTCAGCAGAATTTTACTTGCTTGTGATATTAGTGATATGATTTTATAATTCCTGCATTCTGTTGAATCACCTTTCTTCGGTATGGAGGGCATAATTGTAGTTCTCTTCCAGTCAACTGGCTAAGTAACTGTCTTCCAAATTTCTTGGCACAGACAAGAGAAGGTTTCCAGTATTTCATCCATTTCTTGAAACATTGCAGTTTGTTTTCCGTTGATTCCTGGAACCTTAATTTTCACTAATGTCTTCAGTACAGCTTGGACTTCTACCTTCATCATCATTATTATTATGTTAATCAAATGCTACCTCCTGAAATGCTTGAATGTCAATTCAGGTTCTGGTACATTGACACTGTGTAGTCCTTCCATCTTCTTTTGATGCTTCTTACATCATTCAATATTTTATCCATGTTGTTAGGTGCTGTCAAGTGTACTGTGATTCACAGAGAACGCACAACAGAACAAACTCTGCCTGAGCCTACACCATCCTCATAAGTGTTGCTATGCTTGAGTCCATTGCTGCTGCCACTGTGTCAATCCATCTCATTGCGGGTCTTCGCCTTTTTCATCGACCTTCCGCCTTATCAACCATGATGTCCTCCTTCTCTAGGGACTGGTCCCGCCTGACAACATTTCCAAAGTATAAGAGACAAAGTCTCTATAATCTTGCTTCTGAGGAGCATTCTGACTGTACTTCGTCTAACACAAATTTGGCTGTCTATGATACTTTTATTGTTTTCACCCAACACTACAATTCATATGCATCAACTCTTCTATAGTCTTCTTCATTCCTTTTGCATATGAGGCGACTGAAAATACCGTGGCTTGGGTCAGGCTCACCTTAGTCCTCAAACAGACTTCTTTGCTTTTAAACACTCTGAAGAGGTTTTGTGCAGCAGATTTGCCTAATGCAATCCGTCTTTGGATTTCTTGGCTGCTGCTTCCATGAGGGAACGTGATAAGACCAGCCATCTTCAAGACTCCTTCTGCTCTGAGTAGGAGATTAGACATTCTCATGTCATTTTAGGAACTTAACGGCCCTTACCAAACTCAAACCAAACCCGTTTCCATTGAGCTGAATCTGACTCTTAGATAGGGCATACAGACTCACTTCATTTTATAGCAATTCACTTTATTTCGCTTTGCACAGACAGCACTTTCTACAAATTGACTTGCTTAATGTCAACCCTGTGTCAAGCGAGTCTGTTGACATCATGACTCACTTTATTGAGTGATTTGCTTTATTGTGGTGGTCTGGGACCAAAGTACAATATCTCCAACATATGCTTGTATTTACAGGAACACAACATGATTTCTTTTCATCCGCACGCACCCCACCCCCTTAAACATTTCCTTCTTCAAAGGCTACCCACCACGCTCCTCTCTTTGAATGGTGTAGACTTTGCAAGTCTTTCCAATATTGCCACTGTAAGGTAAGCACTCAACCACAAGGTCGGTTTGAACCACGAGGTCAGTAGTTCAAACCCACCAGCCACTCCTCCTTGGAAATCTTATACAGCGTGGCTATGAGTCAGAACCAACTTAATGGCACTTAACAACAACAGCAATGAATACCTGGTGTGGTACTGTAGGATCAGCACTGAACTGTGAGCCTCAGAGTTGGCAGTTCACACCTACCAGCTTCTCCTCAGAAACCCTACTCAGAAGTCCAAACTGACTCAACAGCGCTTAACAACAACAACAATGGATCCAATAAGGAAAAGTATCAATATCATGACTTCAGAGTTGACTAAGTGGCGCTGTGGGCTAATGCATCAGACTACAAAGTCGTTTGAACTGCAAGGTCGGTGGTTCAAGCACACCAGCTGCTCCTTGGACACCCTACACAGGGTTGCCATGGGTCAGAATCAACTTGACGGCACTTAACAAGAACAATAAGGAAATGGATTCCTGGTGTGGCACTGTAGGATCAGCATTGGACTATGAACCACAAGGTTGGCAGTTCAAATCCACCAGCTGCTTCTCAGGAACTACACAGGGTTGTTATGAGTCAGAACCAATTAGGACGGCACTTAACCACAACAACAATAAGGAAAATGACAAGTTTTCACTAGGATATTTATGTGCTGCCTTAGGGTTATCTTCCTCACAACTGATTTCTGAAAATGCGTGTATGTTATGCTTGAGATGAACTGATCTCTCCCTAATGGCAACACTGTAGGAGACTTTCAAAAACAACTGTCAAGGTTATACATATGTAATCAATTTAAATCTTCCTCCCTCCTATCAGTTAACTTTTTTTTAAAGCAGAATCAGGCAGAGATGTGTGAGTGAGACATCTTGTCAGGATGTTTTGGGGCCCTGAGTTTACTTTAAGACCGTTTGCTATTTAGTAATTCATGATCTTGGTTTTATTTTGGAAATGACTTTTAGTTTCCACTGGCATGAGTATTCAGTGAAGATTATTAAGATTTGAGGCCAGACTTTATCCTATGGAATTCAGCAGAAAAATTTCCAAGACTTAACCATAATGGTACTTTAGGACATATTATTACAGATGGATTCTGCAAAGCATATACCATTCACACAACCTCAAATGTACAATCGCACACATACATGTGTGTGCATGTGCATGGAACACACACTCCCAAGGAAAGGCTCAAAGAAAATCTGTCAACAGATGATAGATTACATATGGCTTTTTGCTAAGGGCATGTGTGCTCAGACACACACACACATCTAGGAATTGAAGGGAATTTACCCACACATTAAGGGTACTGAAATTGCTCCTTGAGATGAAATTTCAGGCTAGTCATTAGTTCATTAGAGAGAGGGAGAAGGGAGAGGGACAAAGCAAGAAAAGTCTTAAGATACTGACTCCCTTGTTAGTCCGGGTAACTTGCAGTATCTTTTGTCGATACAGCAATTTTCCTTTCAAAGACAAACCAGACTATCCATTTCCTGCTAAATGTGCATAACGAAATAAATGCAGATGTTGGATAACTGAGTTGGAAGCAGGGATTGGCTTCTTACTCCTGGGGTTCATGAGCTCTGAGTTTACAGGGATTTCTGCTCCTGCTCTCTTCCCTGTGTCCCCCCGCACTCCCTTCATGGGTTTGGACTGTGCATGGAAAAAGAGATTCTGTGACTAATATCAATGAGACAAAGACATGAAAGCTATCTAATCCCTGGGCCAGGCGCCAGCCAACCCACTGTACGGGGCCATTGGCCAGAGCCCACTGTATCCCGGGACTTCAGCCAACCAGGGTTGGATACAATGAGTTTCACAGCCACCTTGTCAGAGCTGCCACCGAGTGTTGGGGTACTACCAGCCTTTGATAAGAGTTCCAACTTTCCCTCTAACATTTCTCCCCAACAATAATAAAGCTTTTTATCATTATGATTATTTATAAAGCGGTACTCTCTTGAAGACTGCTAAGTGCTCTTACAGACCCAAACCCATTCATCTTAATGCTTCCAGTGAACAGGGTTAGGGCTGGTGGCCAAGACAGAGAAATCAATATTCTCTTCCTGTTTTGAGAGAGAGAGGGAAGGGTAGAAAAAAAGGCATTACTTTATGCAACAGTTCATTCCATTATTGAAATTTCTAGACAAAAGTCTCCCATGAATATTCTTTCTTAAATTAAATGCACTTCTCAGGAATGAACCCAACCTGGCTATGGGATTCCTAATGAGTTGTTTACTTAGAATGTCTTCTCTCCTCTTAAGACCTGGGGCCTTTGAAAAGCCAAACACTTACACAAACCATTACTGTTGGCACCTCTCTTTGAACTTTCTGGATGTTTCAGATTTAAATATTGATTTCTTTCTCTCATTCCTGCTACCTCTTCACAAGGGCAGAAGGCAGCTGTCAGGAAGTGAGGAATGTCAGGCCAGGAAAGTACCCAAGAGAATATGAAGGCCGTTAAAATGTTGCTGTTGTTTTACCAGTTACTTGGTGTTGTTCTCTGCAGCTCTTGAGGAGCTAGCAGAACACTGGGTAGCAAGAAGGCTTGATCCTCCACTGGGGAAATGTTGGTTCTGGTTTCCATTAGAGTTTCTGAATTATTTAGTGGGGATAGAGTGCTCCTGTCAGCCATTTTCTAAGTGATGTCTCTCAGTGTCCTTCACCTTTGATGGACATAGAAACTGTCTTCTCATGAAAAAAGCTAACACCATTTTGCAATGTGTTCATTTCCATTTCAAACCACTTAGGGGCGGGGGTGGTGGTGGTGGGGGGAAACCTTACGTGCTATAATGGTTAGGGTTCTGTATCAACTTCACTAGGCCAGAATTTCCAGAGGTTTAGCAGTTGAGATGTGCTTATTCCATGATGACAAACCTAGTTCAGACAAAGTTAGCTCTATGATAAGCCGCTATGAGCAGCCAATCAATTGAAGGGATACTTCCTTGGGGGTGTGGCCTGTTCCCAATACAATGGACATGGGGGTGGACTCTTTCTCTCTCTTCCTCAGGGGATCTGGGACTCTGAAATTATAAAACATTTCCTTGGTAATAAACTTATATACATATGGAGTCCTGGTGTGGGTAATGGGCTGGACTGCAGAGTTGGTTTGAACCTCAAAATCAGTGGTTCAAACTCACTAGCTGCTCCTCGGAAACCCTATATGGGTTGCAACCAACTCAACAGCACTTAACAACTATATATATATATATGTATACATGTATATATGTATATATGTTTCACTGATTCTGCTTCTCTAGAAAACCTGGCCTAAGACACTTGTCAAAATCTAAGTTGAGTACATACACATCTAGCATGCCTAGTGAGGTCTATCTGAATGAAAAATTTTAAATAATAGCTATTGTAAACACCTCAGTTAATCACAATGAATTCTCATTTTCACATGTAGAATTTTCAGATTTTTCATTCTCTTAAGGTGAACATGAAGAGCAGTGTTGCAAGATGTTAAATTCCCAACGCTCACATTGCCTCATTGACAAGTCAGTTTATATTTTGAGTGGATTGAGATGTTTGACTGGAAACCCCCGACAAGAAAATTAAAGCTTGGGGAGAAGGAGGAACTCAGCATAGAGAGACATGTACACCCCATTCGATCTCTGGATATGCACAATTGAACGATCAAAACTGAAATTCAACTGACCACTTGTTAGAGATTTGTCACTTTTCATTACATAGCATGTGTTTGGGTTCTACAGAGATACAGAACAACAGGATATGTGCAAATATATAGAATACAGAGAATGTATGTTCTGTTGTAACTTCCAAAAAGAACAAACAAATCTGTCTCAAAAGAAAAACAGCCAGAATGTCCCTTAGAAGAGAGAATGGCGAGACTTTATCTCTCATATTTTGGTCATGTTGTCAGGAAAGACCAATCCCTGAAGAAGGACATTATACTTGCTGAAAGTCAGGGTCAGCAGAAGTGAGAAAGACCCTCAACAAGATGGACTGACCCAGTGACAACAACAATGGGTTCAAATATAACAACAATTGTGAGAAAGGCACAGGAGCAGGCAATGTTTTGTTCTGTTGTGCACAGGGGCACTATGAGTCCTGGTATGACACAGTAGGATGAGCTCTGAACTACTGACCACAAGGCAGGCAGTTCAAATCTACCCGCTACTTGAAAACCCAATACAAGGTCACAATGAATCAGAATTGACTCAACAGCACTTAACAGCAACAACATCAACACTCATCTGTAGTTTGTTGTCTGGTGGTGGTTTACATGTGCTATGATGCTGAAGCCTAAGCCACCGGCATTTTAAAAACCAGGAGGCTCACCCATGATAGACAGACTTCCGCTGAGCTTCCAGACTACGGTGGACTAGAAAGAAGAGGCAAACAACTTTTGAATGTTTAGCCACTGAAACCCTTACGAATAGCAACAGAAAATTGTCAGATATAATACTAGAATTGACCATTTTGAATGTAACAATCATACGGCTTTCTATCTGGGAGAGACTAATTGCATAGAATGGTGTCACATTCATCATAAAAATCATCATTTTAAGATCATTGAAGAAGTACAGTGTTGTCTATGATACGATAATATCTGTATGCCTACAAGGAAGATCACTCAACACCACTATTATTCAAAGTAGTGCACCAAATACTTAAGCCAGTGATTACGAAATTGAAGAATTCTACCAACTTGTTCAGTCTGAAATTGATCAAACATGAAATCAAGCTGCATGGACAATTATTGGTAATTGGAATGCAAAGGTTGGAAAAAAAGAGGAAGAATCAGTAATTGGAAAACACGGCCTTGGTGATAGAAATGATGCGAGATGGTAGACTATTTCAAGACCAATGATTAATTAATTACAAATACCTTTTTAAAACAATATAAAAAATGACTATACACATAGGCCTAACCAGATGAAATACACAGAAATCAAACTGACCACATCTGTGTGAAGAAGCAGACAGTGGGGAAAAAACATTATCAGCCAAAACCAGGCCATGGGCAGGTTGTGAAATAGACCATCAAATTGATCATATGCAAGTTCAGGCTAAAGCTGAAGAAAATCAAAACAAGTCCACAGGAGCCAAAATACAACCTTGAACATGCCACACATGAATTTAAAGATCATCTCAAGAACAGATTTAGTGCATTAGACACTAAAGACCAAAGACCAGAAGAGTTGTCATCAACTGGAAGAAAGCAGAAGGTCATTAAGAAGACAAAAAAGGAAATGACCAAACTGGATATCAGATGAGACTCTGAAACTTGCTTTCCAATGTAGAGATGCTAATGCAAATGCAAGAAATTAGGTTAATGAACTGAATAGAAAAATTCAAGGTCAAGTATTATAGAAATGTGCAAAGACCTAGAGTTAAAAAATCAAAAGGGAAGAGCACACTCAGCATCTCTCAAGATGAGAGAACTGAAGAAAAAATTCAAGCCTTGACTTGCAATATTGAAAGATTCTATGGGTAAAATATTGAACGATACAGAAAACATCAAAAGAAAATGGAAGGAATACACAGAATCACTGTACCAAAAAGAAATGGTCAACATTCAACCATTTCAAGAGGTAGCATGTGATCAAGAGCCAATGGCACAGATGGAAGAAGTCCAGACTTCACAAAAATCATTGGCAAAGAGCAAGGCTGCAACAAACTGATGCAAGCACTGAAGGTACTCACTCATGTATACCAAGAAACTTGGAAGACAGTTACCTGACCAACTGACTGAAAAGCATTTTGTGCCCAAAGTGACGTGACCTACAGAATGCAAAAATCATCAGATAGTATCATTAATATCACACGCAAGTAAAATTTTTCTGAAGATAATTTTAAAATGGCTGCAACAGTGCATTGATTAAGAACTGCCAGAGGTTCAAGCTAGATTCAGATGAGGATGTGGAATGAGAGATACCATTGCTGATGTCAGGTGAATCTTAGCTGAAATCAGAGAATACGAGAAGGATATTTACTTGTGTTTTATTGACTATTCTAAGGCTTTAGACTGTGCAGATCATGATGAAATATGAATAACACGGCAGAGATTTGGTATTCTAGAATAATTAATTGTGTTCATGAGGAATCTGTACATAGACCAAGAGGCAGTCGTGGAAACAGAACAAGGGAACACTGAATGTTTTAAAATCAAGAAAAGGGTGTGCCAGTATTGCATTCTTTCAGCATACTTATTTAACCTTTATGCTGAGCAAATAATCAGAGAAGGTGGATTATATGAAGAAGAATTTGGCATCAGGATTGAAGGAAGACTCATTAATAACCTGCGATACGCAGATGATACAGCCTTGCTTGCTGAAAGCAAAGAGGACTTAAAACACTGAAAAAGATCAAAGACTACAGCCTTCTGTTTGGCTTGCTCCTCAATGTAAAAACAAAACCAAAAAAATGCTCACAGCTGGGCCAATAAATACCATCATAATAAACAGAGGAAATATTGAAGTTGTCAAAGACTTCATTTTGCTTGGATCTGTTATCAATCCTCATGGAAGCAGCAGTCAAGAAATAAGACATCGTATTGCATTTGGCAAATGCTGCAAAAGACTTCTTTAAAGTGTGGAAGAACAAAGATGCCAGTTTGAGGAGTAAGATGTGCCTGACCCAAAATCATGATATGTTCAATAGCCTCATATGCATGTGAAAGTTGGACGATGAATAAGGAAGGCGATAAAAGAATTAATGGATTTGAGCTATGTGTTGGAGAAGAATACTCAAAGTTCCATGGACTTCCAGAGAAGAAACAAATCTGTGTTGGAAGAAGTACAGCCAGAATACTCTTTAGGAGGCAGGATGGTGAGATTTGGTCTCTTATTATTTGGATATATTATCAGGAGGGACCAGTCTCTGGAGAAGGACATCATGGTTGGTAAAGTGGAAGGTCAGCGAAAAAGAGGAAGACCTCCAATGAGATGGATTGGCACAGTGGCAGCAGCAATGGGCTCAAACATAACAATTGTGAGGATGGTTTTGTTCTGTTGTGCATTGAATCGTTATGAGTTGGAATTAACTCGATGGCACTTAACAACAACAACAAATTTACATCTATATTTTTGTATGTTTATTTGTATTTCTATCAAGAAATTAGATGCATTTTAAGTAACTGGTTCATGTGTTTTTAAGGTCTAATAAATCCAGTATCTCTTGAGCTGGAGACTGACTGAAAACTCAGGGTGTTGTCACTGTTTAGTGCTGTCAAGTCGATTCCGACCCATAGTGACCCTGTCTAGTAGGATGTTTTCATTACAGTCTGGGGTGGAAGCCCTTCTTCTTCAGGAAATCTCTGGTGTTTTTTTCTTTCTTTCATTCTTTTTTTTTTTTTTTTCTCTCCTAAGACCTTCACATGGTCAGATGAGGCCCACCCACACTATGGTGGATATTCTACTTTACTAATGTCAGCCAGCTATGAATGTTAATCACGGCTACAAAATACCTTCACAGTCACATCTAAACTTGATTTGACTAGACAAATGGGGACCCTAACCTAGCCAAGTTAATGCAAAAAAAGTTAACTATGACAGCATGCTTAGAAGGCTTAGGAGATGAATTTGAAGAGAAGAGCACATGTCAGTTCTATAAATCACCCTGACAACATTATTAAGGAAGTTGTTGTGAAGTACCGTCGCGTCGATTCCGTCCCACAGCGAATCTGTTTAGGGTTTCTGAGGAGCAGCTGGTGAGCTTGAACTGCCGACCTTGCAGTTCAAACAACTTTGCAGTCTGGTGCATTAACCCACAGTGCCACACCAGGACTCCATTAAGGAAGTTAGACTTAGCTTCATGGTTATAGGGATGTTTGAAGCCACGGTGTACTCCACAGTCATGTGCACATTTGAAGAGCCTGACTCTACACTCTGACTGGAGACAGTACAAAGGGGGAGGATAAGCTTGATTGTCCCACGAGATAATTGTTGTTGTTGTTGTTGTTAAGTACCGTGGAGTCAGTTTCAACTCATAATGACCCTGCACAGGGTTTCCGAAGCTGCAGATCTTTACGGGAGCAGAATGTTTAATCTGTCTCCAGCAGACCAGCTTGTAGTTTCGAACTTCTGACCATGAGGTTAGCAGCCCAATTTGTAAATAATGGAGACCCGAACACAGAGATGAGTCATGAGGATGGAGAAGCAATAATCACCAAGGATCCATGGAACTAGCTAAGTGTGGGGACAGGAAGAAATACACAAGACTAGCATCTAGGATTCTGGCTCTGTGGATGGGGACCCTAATCTGTGAGACAGAACAGGATTAGATGTTTGGAAAGGAATCTTCCTTAAGGCATGTTGGGTTCACAAACTCATTGAAATCCAAGTGGAGAATGAATTATTTAACACGATTTAGAAGACTGACTATGTTAAATTCAACATTCATGTATTTTCCACAACTAATTCAAAATGATGGGTCAATTGCTTTAACTAGTCCATTTATAATACCTCTTGAAGTCAATTTGTGCAAAAACTCTTAATTTTATGACAAAAATTTTTCCAAATTAGAATTTGTCCCTTTAAAGTGGGTGTGTATCTGTTTGATGTTTCCATTCTATATGCAAAGTGAAAATTGAAAAAAATTTGCTAATGGCTAAGGCTCTGTGGGTTAATGCACCAGACTGCAAAGCCGTTTGAACTGCAAGGTTGGTGGTTAAAGCTCACCAGCTGCTCCTTGGAAACCCTATACAGGGTCTCTATGGGTCAGAACCGACTCAACGGCACTTAACAACAACAACATAGAAGATAACCATATTTTTGTGGCTCCTAAGGGACTTCTGGTGTGATGCTGTAGGATCAGCAGCAGTTCAAAGCTACCAGCCAGTGCCACAGGAGAAAGACGAGACTTTCTGCTCCCGTAAAGATTTACGGAAACCTAATGCAGGGTCGTTATGAGTCAGAACTGGCTCCACAACACACCACCACCACCAGTGAGTATATAGTTAACTTAAGGCCGTTTTTTGCTATTGTCCATGACCTGCAAATTAGTGACATAAATTGTACTTGTTTTGTTGTGTATCTTTGTAAGTTTTCCCTCTTGTTTTGTTTTAACTCTCTGTATCTAAAAGGGAAAGCATAAGTGTTCGCTTCCCTTCAATTCTAGATCCAAGAATGTCTAAAGAACCACCACTTAACCAGAAAAAATGACCAACAGCCCAATCAAAACATGAGCAGAAGGCTTGAATAGATGGTTCATTAAAGGGCGTATTCAAATAGCCAGTGAGTTGACATTTCTCTGGTATTGTCTTGGTATCTGTAGGATTGGGTGCCTGTTTACAGTAATACATCCTCACCTCCAATCCTGTACCATTCTCCCCCAACTTGATTGCATTCTGCTAGTTGTGGTCTCACCCAACTTAGATGAGTGAGAGATATTATACGTCAATCAAAGAGTGCATTCATTGACTGATGTATAATCTCTCAAGTAATGGAATAACTGGAAAAACTTTGGCACCAATGGTAATTTTGCCCAGAAAGGAAAACTGAGTATATTTGAGAATCAAGTATAGGATAAAAGGTTTCCTGAAAAACTAAAATTAAAAACAAAAAAAAAAAAATTAAAGACTTTCAAAAATGACCTAAGATGCCAGCTGAGATCAAGAAGATGATTAAAACATTAAACATTTGTTTTTCCAGTTAATTCAGAGGTATGTAATAATAGTAAACTGTGATTGCCGTGATGTGCTGGGCCCTAGAACAAGAGATTTGCAAATATCACAAATCATTCTTTCGACAAGTCTGTGAAGACATAAGATGGCGGTTTCCCAGGTTAAGTCAGACAACTAGAATTGCTCAAGACAGCGTTGGAATCAGATCTGACTCAGAAGGTAATCTGGTCTCTTTCTTCTTTATCATCTTCCTGTGGTTTTCATCACATCTTTGTCAGATCAGATAACTTCGTGATCTGATAGAAATGAATTTTCCTAATTATTTGCTTTCCAAAATTATAAACTAGAAGAACATCATGATGAAATTAAAATGAGAAGCTATATTTATAGCCCTAAGGGTGGTCACCCTCAGTAATTAGAGTCAACTGGAAGTCCACTACAGTGAAACCTCTGAAAGCCGGAACTCAACGGGACAACCTTGTTTTTCTAAGTCTCGCAAGACTTCCACCATTGGCAGTGTGCACTCTTACCACTTTAATATTGGTTCTTTTAGTGGACAACATTGGAGTTTTCCATTTCAGCTGGTTTCCACCTTACACAAGGTTCTGGCTTTCACACGTTCTAAAATATGCCTTTGACATCGACAGTGTATGCAACAGCTTTAGAAGCTCATCTGACTTCAGATTCTGAGATTAGTGAACCCCCTACTTAGCTACTCAGATTGACATAAAGGGGTTCAGGAGTTAACAAATAATCTGTGGAGTCTGTCTCCCCCAAGAGCTTAATGTTGCATTGTTTTTGTTGTTGTTAAGAGCCTTCAAGTCAGTTCTGACCCACAGGGACCCTGTATAGGACTTCTGAGGTGCAATGGATGGGTTGTAACCCTTGACCTTGAAATTAGCACAGCACCACACCACAACTCTAAGATAGTCATGTTGCTGTTGTTTTGTACCGTCAAGTTGGTTCCGACCCATAGTGACCCAGGATAGGGCTTCTGAGAAGTGGCTGGTAAGCTTGAACCGCCGACCTTGGGTTCAAACTGACTTTGCAGTCCACTAACTCACATTAACTCACAGTGCCACACCAGGACGCCAAGAGCTTAATACAATTAATTAAGTGTAATTCCTTCAAATCCCTGAGTAATTGTTTTTTTGTTTGCATGTTTGTTTTTAATTGGTTCAAATTTTTAGTTGTTGTATTGAATGTTCACAGTAAAACATTTATCAACTCATCCATTTCTATGTGTACAATCTGGCAACGTTGATGGCATTGTCTGAGCTGTATAAAATCATTCTCACCCTCCTGTTAAAATGGTTTAGAAATCCTGGTTCCCATTAACCCACTGCCCACTAAGCTTCCTATCCAGCTTTCCAGTTGCTGTCCCACTTCCATGCCATCTAGCCAGTTCTTAAAAGAGCACAGGCCCAAGGCAGACAGTTTCTACTAGTTTAGCTACCCTACTGATTGGTTCCATGAAAAAGAGAGCGAGAAATAAAGAAAACAAACGGGTGCGCAAGTACCCTCAAGGATGAGACTAAAATTCCCAGCATAACCATCATGTCTTGTGACTTGAAGCAGAGTTCTCAGGTCAGGCATTTGGGGACTGAAATTCTCTGTTGTAGACAGCAACCACAGGCACAGATTCTGCTTTGATGAGAAAAGTGCTGGAAGCCCTTCGGCTGCTCTTTCTCTTCTCAAAGACTCAAATATAAGAGATCCATTTCCCACATGCACAAGGCCCTGGCCCAGGAGGCTTTAGATTAACGTAAGCACAAAGCAATAGTAATAAACGAACTCACACTAAATTAGCATACAAACAACCCCAGAAACTGGATTATATGAAGAAGTATGTGGAATCGGGATTGGAAAAAGACTTAGTAACAACCTGTGATGTGCAGATGATACAACCTTGCTTATTGGAAGCAAAGGGGACTTGAAATGCACCTCAATGTACAGAAAATGAAAAGCCTCACAACTGAACCAATAAATAGTATCATAATAAATGGACAAATGAGTCCTGGTGTGGTGCTGTTAGATACGTACTGGACTGCAAAGTTGGCAGTTCAAACCCACCAGCCACTTCTTGGAAACCCTACACAGTGTCTCTATGAGTCAGAACCAACTGAATGGCATTTAACAACAACGAACAGAGAAAAGATTGAAGTTGTCAAAGACTTCATTTTGCTTGGATCCATAATCAACACTCATGAAAGCTACGGTCAAGAAATCAGACTATGTATAGCCAAATCTGCTGCAATGCTGCAAAAGACCTCTTCAAGTGTTAATGAGCAAAGATGTCATTCTGAGGACTAAGATGCACTTAACTCAAGCCATGGTATTTTCAATTGCCTCACGTACTTGTTGAAGTCAGACAATGGATAAGGAATATCGGAGAAGAATCAATGCATTTGAGTTACAGTGTTAGAGAAGACTATTGAAAGTACCATGGACTGCCAGAAGAATAAACAAACTGTGTTGAAAGACGTATAACCAGAATGCTGCTTAGAAGCAGGATGACGAGACTTTGTCTCTCATACTTTGGACATATTGTTAAGAGGTGCCAGTTCCTGGAGAAGGACATAATGCTTACAGACGTGGCAGATCAGCAAAAAAGAGGAAGATCCCCAACAATATGGATTGTCACAATGACAGCAACAATAACCTCAAATGTAACAATTGTGAGAAAGACACAGGAACCTGCAGCGGTTCCTTCTGTTGTGGATAGGGTCAAAATTGAATTGATGGCAGCTAACAACTGGCGCTGTGGGTTAATGCAAGATCGGCAGTTCAAGCTCACCAGCTGCTCCTTGGAAACCCTATACAGGGTGGCTATGGGTCAGAACCAACTTGGTGGCACTTAACGACAACAACAATGATAATGTTCCAGACAGTTTTAAAAGTGGACAATTTCCTTGAGAGTGTTGGAGACGAACAGAGTCAACATGGTACAGATGCTGGTCAGAACGTTAAGATGTGAACTCTATTCCCAGTTTAACATTTCTAAACTTTATTATTCTTTTTTTATTGCCAAAATAGAGGGATTGGAAATGAACAATAAATGCTCTGAGTGTACTCCAATTCCAGGCTTCTGTGACCTTACAGGGTCGCTATGGGTCGGAACCGACTCGATGGCACATAACAACAAAACAACAACAAAACAACAACATGACCTTATAGTGTATTGTAGTTTGAGTCACTCTAATGTCACAAATTCAATTATCTGTTGGACTGAAAAAATAATGTAACGCATGCCTCTCCAATAAAAGGAAGTGGACCACAAATGGTTAGGCCAATCGGGCTGTATCTTTTCAGATTATTAAGACACTGATTCAATCATCGATTGCTGTGTTTCAAGCCATCCAAAGCTTAATGGCTTTAAAAATAAGCAATCATTTATTTTATCACAATTCTGCAGTTTGAACAGGGCTCTTCAGGGCACTTGTGTTTTACTGCATTTGATATCTACAAGGACTAGAATGTCTAATGTATATGGGCTTCTTCATCCTATGTCTGATGGATGCCTCAGTTGGGACGGTTGAAACAGATGGAGGGGTCATTGATTATCTTTCTCGCCTTTCTTGGGCTTTCTCATAATAGGACTGACTTCTAAGAAGGAGCATACCAGCAGGATAAACCTCTGTCATACAAGTGCTTATCAAGCCACCACTTGGAACACAAGAGCTCAAGTCTCATTAATTCTAACATCTAGTTGGCTCTGGGTCAGTTTCAATGGCTGCATTTTCTCCTCTTTATAGATCATGCGTTTGTGCTGTTTTGGATGCCTGGTCCATGTGGGAAGGAAAAACACAGAGCAGTAGCACCATGAGACAAGGCTCATGGGAGCCACCAAGAAACTGTCAACTGAAGACTACCAACATGGGACTGCTAGTTCAAACAATTCACGCCAGCCATGCCATTCAACCAACTTCGAAACCAGGCTCCCCAGTCTGTGTTCATTCCTCTGGAAACAAAACAAAAAATTCAGTAACACTAATAACTCCCAGGGAGGTTCATTTTGTTTGTGTGGATCTACTAAATGGAGCAATCATCACATTATCCTACCATGGATTATATCAATATTCAGGGTCTGTTTCTCATCCAACCTCTACTGACAACTTCTTTTAGGCAAGATAAGTAGAATGGAAAATACGAGTTGGGTTGGGAAATTTCATTCTTTCCACTGTTTTCTTAACAAACTAAGTAGATTTTCCACATTTGGTGTGTGTTTCTGAGCAAAAGCTATGGTGGGAGCCTAGTTCTGTTTGCCTGTGAGAGGCATGATTATCACTGGCAGTCCAAGCAGCTGGGACCTCTTCCTGCCACAAGCCAGCAGCCCATTGAACCACTGATTTTTCTATACAGATAATTGAAAGCAGCTTGCATGCCCATATTTCAGACCCATCATCAGTACAGATGAAAAGGCCTTAATTCATGGGACTACGTCAGGGTCCTTATTGCAATCCTTAGGTTTGGACTGAAGAAGCATTTTCCTTTATATGGAGAGACAAGAAAACTAAATTCAGAGAAACGGAGCCAAATGTAATTTCAGCGCTGAGATGAAGAGTTATGGATGGAGGAGGTGGGATGACAGACTTCAAGCAAGTGGCTAGATGAAGAAGCAGAAACGAGCTCTTTGGGACATCCACAGGACAGAATTGTATCAGAGTAACAAATTTTGTGAGAGGCTTTACTGCTATGGAGGTCTCTTCAGCAGTCTGGCTTTATGTCATCTGTGCTTGGAAACTTGGTGATCCTCAGAAGAATGAATATACTTTGAAGCACAACAAAATCAAAATAAGGAAATGACCCGAAGGTTTTACACCGTTGGCATGGGTTGTGACGGTACGTATGTCTGAAAAGCACAACCCAGTAGTTTCTGCTTAAATCAGAAGTGCCCACAGACTGATTCTAATGGACACTGGATGAAGGACAAGTTGATTTATTTTTCCATTTCCATTTGAAACTTTTAGATGTATTTATTTCATATTATTTCTCAAATAAAGTTTTCAGATTTCTCCCTTTTTCATCAGTGCAATTTATCAGTGTCATTGTTGGATTATCTTTAGCTTTGGAGACATTTTTGTTTGAGAAGTTTTTGAACCTGGAGAAAGAAGGTAAATGATTGGGGCAAACTTTAGGACTTCAATGTCAAAATCAGAGCCAAGTGGATTAGGTAAAGTGCCTAAGCTACTCCTGGTGACATCCTCCAAGTCCTTGACCCTTTATCTGTTCTGACTTACAGCCTGGAGAACATATTAAGAGTATGATAAGCAAGTTGTCAAAATTATCATATCAAAAATCATTCCCGACATGTCTCCAGAGCTGCAATGTATTGAAACTTACTATGTGCTACAAATTGCTTTAAATGTTTTTCCAGACAATGTCTCATTTAACATCCACTACAACTTGAGTCCGGAGTCCTGATGTGGCTCTGTAACATACACACTAGACTGCTAAGCACAAAGTTAGTGGTTCAAACCCACCATCGGAAACCCTAGACAGGGTTGCTTTGAGTTGGAACCTACTCAATGGTACTTAACAGCAACGCAACTGTATTTGGTTGGTATTACTAGTTCCTAAGGAGCTCTGGTAGCGTAGTGGTTACGAATCAGGCTGC
>NW_006408559.1:11006996-11033256 GCF_000296735.1 Chrysochloris asiatica
GACTCGATGGCACTTAACAACAACAACAACAATGCTCCAGATGAGAGTCCTGGTGTGATGTTGTAGGATAAGCACCTGACCACAAGGTCATTTTATACCACAAGGTCAGTGGTTAAACCCACCAGCAGCCCCTCAGAAATCCTATAGAAGTTTGCTGTGAGTCAGAAGTGAGTTAGTGGCACTTAACAACAACAACAAAGAAAATGAAAAGGATGCAATTGGTATTCCAAATACCGACAGGTGGGGACAGGTTTCACAGAGCTTCTAGACAAAGACAGACCAGGAAGAAAGACCTGAGGATCTGCCTCTCACAATTAACCAACAAGAACCCTACAGGTGAAAGAATACAGCCCAGTACTCAGACTTTCTTCCCTTAGATGCACCTCCAGGAGGCGCCCAGCACTGAAGGACACCATGTTTGGTAAGGTGGAGGGAGGGGAACTCCTCCACGGAGTGGAATAACACAATGACAACAACAATGGACTCAAACATGTCAACAATCATTAAGATTGAGTTATTGCTGTTGTTGTTAGGTGCCATGGAGTCAGGACTGACTCATGGTGACCCTAAGCACAACAGAATGAAACACTGCCTGATCCTGGGCCAATCTAGCACTGGACAATGTTTTGTTCTGCTATTCATGGGGCCACCATGTGTTGAAGGCAATTTAATAGCAACTTACTGGACTCCTGGTGTGGTGGTGTAGGAGAAGCATTGGACTTCGAAACACAAGGTCGCTGGTTCAAACCCACCAGCTGGTCCTTGAGAACCCTGTACAGGGTCGTTATGAGTTGGAATTGACTTGAGGACTCTTAGCAACAATAATTGGCACATTAACTGCAACACGTATATGTGTATACAAGTATATGACGAAGTGTGTGTATGCTTTTATACACACACTTCACCATATACTTTTATGCAAGATATGATGAGCTGATTCCAGCTCATAGTGCCCCTGTATAGGGTTTCCAAGGAGTAGGGGGTAGGTTTGAGCCACAGACCATGTTTGTTGTTGTTGTTGTTAAGTGCCGTCGAGTCGGTTCCGACCCTGTACAGGGTTTCCGAGGGTGTAAATCCTTACGGGAGTAGAAAGCCTCATCTTTCTCCCGCGGAGCGGCTGGTAGTTTCGAACCGCTGACCTTAAGGTTCGCAGCCCGATTCGTAACCACTACATATATTTTATAATTATTGGGGGGATATGTTGGCCATTTTTTTGTGTTTTGTCTTTTGTTTTGCAACTTTAAAGGCCAGGTAATATGAACTCTAAGTATTCTGGGGCAAATAGAGGGATAGAGTAACTACTTCGCCTAGACAAATTGCTTTTCACTTCTATTTCTTTTATAACTCTATGAAGTTTAGCAATTTATAAATTAAAATCTATCAAATAAGGCCTACACCAACTAAAAACTTTCAAAAATAAATGTGAAACAGAGATATTTCCGGACATACAAAAGTTGGAAGAATTTCATTTTCTTTCAGTACCTTAGTCTTCTCACCTGCATTTTTTTGATGAGCGATCTCATCCCTGGAGTCCTGGTGTGGCGCAGTGGGCTAATGCATCAGACTGCAAAGTCGTTTGAACTGCAAGGTCAGTGGTTCAAGCTCACCAGCTGCTCCTTGGAAACCCTATACAGGGTCGTTATGGGTCAGAATCGACTCAACGGCACTTAACAACAACAACAAATCTCATCCCTACCTTTCTCCAGGCTGCTTTTCCTCTGACTGTTTTTAAGATTTTCTTTTTACAATGGTTTGAGTAATATGACTGCAAGGTTCTTTGCTGATGTTTTCTTCGTGTTTCTTCTCGTGGTTGTAGTTTGTTGAGCTGTTTGGATTTGTGAGTTTACCATTTTCATCCAATTTACAGAAGTGTTGACAATGGTTTCTTCGGTTCTTTTTCCTCCTTTCTCTCTTTCTAAGACTCCCATGACATGCAGAGTAGGGTGTTTTTACTTGTCCCACCATTCACTGACACTTTTTAAACATTCTTGCTTTTCTCTGTGTGTTTCCTGTTGGATATTTTCTATTACATCTTCAACTCCGCTAATCTTTTCTTCTGCATTGTCTAATCAACTGTAAATTTTGATTACAGTGTATTTTTCTAAGGTAAATCTCTAAAAATGCACTTGAATCTTTTTTATATCGTTGGCTGGTGTATTTCCTTAACTCTGAACATCTGGAATAGCAATACGATAATGATTTCGATGCCATGTTCTTCTCGTTTTGACATCTGGCTGGCTCTGAGTCAGTTTCAACAGCTCATTTTTCTCCTCTTTCTAGTCGAAGCATTCATGCCACTTTGCACATCTGGTACTTTCTAGATGGACATCAGACATTGTGAACTCTACCTTATTATTGGCTCATTCGGTGTCATAATGCAAGCAAGTCCCCCTGAGTGGTCTATTTGCTGCCCTGTGAATTGTGAGGTTCTTCAGTCTGCCTGGTGGCAACAGGCACTATCCCCAACCCTGTCTGAGCACCAGTCATGGTTAACTCTGATCCTTCCGGAAGGTGCTTTCGCCAGTATCCATGTGTATGCACTTATGCATGGAGCTACATACCTGTAGCCATCACAGAATGCCTGAGGGGTTCTCTGCAGACCTGTCGACTATTTACCTGAGTACCTTTCTCCTTCCTGACACTCTGTCTATAAACATCCATATACATCACTGTCTTGGTCTCCCCAGACTCTCATCCCTGTCTCTGAAGCCCAGGAAATAGTCCAGACTCTGCTGGGATTACAATTAAGGAATCTCTGCCTGATCGCTCTCTAAAGGCCACAGTTGGACCAATGGCAGAGCTTACCTCATTTGTTCCCCATCTCCCAGCAATCCAATCACTGTTTCATGAACAGTTAGTTCATCTTGGATAGAAGCAGAAATCGTATTATTTTAGTTTTACTTCTGCCTTCTCAGGGACCATATTCTATCTCTGTCTGCTCTAACAGACAGCTTTTTTCTCCCTCCCAGATTTTAAAGTCTAATTTAACCACGTTAAAGATAGCATTCACACTAACTTCATCTATCAGCCAGAAATAGAAGCAAGTAAACAGATTTATGATATTTCTTCACTTTTATTCTGTACATATCCACACAATTCACAAAACAGAAAAAAGTGTTCAAAAGCTAATGGTAGCTAGTCATCTTCTTTTTCAGAGATTAGTTCCATCTCCCAAATGCATTCTGTTTGAAATCTCTCTAGAGCAGCACAGTGATCAAGAAACTTCATATAAATAGGAAATGCAAGAAAAATTAGGGGAAAATATGACCTTGTTACAAAAACAAACAAAACAAAAAAATACCCTCCATCCTTCCCTCCCCTCTTGCCTTGCGTCCACTTCATAGAATCTGGACCCCACTTAACCTGGAAATTAAACTCCTACATCATACTGCTCTGGCTGTTGTGTCTTTTGGGTTTCACCTTTGCAAAAGCATCTCTCTGAGGTGTGATACAGCAGAATGAGGGAACACAAGAGCCCGTTCTGAAGTCACTAGGGCTCCTTGAACAGATGCCACCTTTAAGAGTGGACAACACATCGCCATGGAGGCTCTGGGTGTGTGGATACATTTACTCACTCATACAGGGAATTAAATCAAATGCAGCTTCTGATAGCCCTGAGATTAACTTCGTTCTTTAACTCTTAGCATGAGTGCAAGTCCTCATATTGAATCACCTTCAGGCTCACAGCTGCCCTCTTAACCATTGCTGATAGGGTTTATAAAGCAGCCAAGCTAAGTAACCTCGATAGACACTAATACAGATCCTGACTTATCAGAGATGTCTTCCACAAACGAATATTTTGTCTATAAAGATTCCAAAAATGGTGTATTGCATTGGGCAAATCTGCTGCACAAGACCTTTTGAAAGTGTTGAAGAGCAAAGACATCAGCTTGCGGACTAAGGTGCACCTGACCCAAGCCATGGTATTTCCAATACCCTCATATGCATGCAAAAGCTGGACAGTGAATAAGGAAGACTGTAGAAGAATTGATGCTTTTGAGTTATGGTGTTGAAGGAGAATATTGAAAGTGCCATGGGCTGCCAAAAGAACCAACAGATCTGTGTTGGAAGGAGTACAGCCAGAGTGCTCCTTGGAGGCCAGGATGGCCAAACTTTGTCTCTCATACTTTGGATATGTTGTCAGAAGGAACCAGTCACTGGAGAAGGATATCATGTTTGGTAAGATGGAGGGTCAGAGAAAAACATGAAGAATGAAGACCCCCAGCGGGATGGACTAGCAAAGTGGCAGCATCAATGGGCTCAAGTGTGGCAACAATGGTGAGGTTGGCCCAGGACCGGGTAGTGTTTTGTTCTGTTGTGCATAGGGGCGCTATGAGTCAGCACTGACTCGATGGCACCTAACAACAACAAAAATTCCAAACCTCATTCCCCACAGTGGCAAGAACCCCACGTCCCCCATGCACAACCTAGATGCTAACAAGCCTCAGATCGAAACTAGTTACACTGGGACTTCTGTGTGGTCAGTTGAGGTCACAGAACTTAGAGCCTGATTGTGGAAGTAAAAAAAGATGAATGTCTTTTGTGGACCAGGAATATTGAATGTACTATGGCCTGTCAGAGACACAAACACATGAGTCTTCTAAGAAATTCAACCAGAACGCCCCTTTGAAGTGAGGCTGGTGAGACTTGGCCTTGCTTGTTTTGGAAACATCATTGGGAAAGACCAAAGGGCATCGTGTTTGGTAAAGTGAAGGGTCACTAAAAATGAGGGGAACACTTAATGAGCGGGACTGAGGCAATGACCTCATGAAGGACTCAAACTTGAATATGGTGTAGGGCCAGGCAAGGTTTGCTTTATCAGATGGAAGTTTGCTGAGTCAGAGCCAACTGGACAAAAACTAACAACAACCATTTAGATAAAATTATTATAGAGAGATGAGTCCAGGGGGGTGAGGGAAGCCCCATTTATGAAATGAATATACAGTGCCTTTAAATGTCGTCGATACTAGACAACGCAGAGATCCTCCACACCACACACAACAGACCAAACAAAAGGAAAAGAATAATTTTAAAAGAAGGAAAAGAAGCAGACAAAGGAACCATTGCTCTCTGTTTCCACTGCAGTTCTCCGTGTGTGTGTGTGTGTGTGTGTGTGTGTGTGTGTGTGTAAGTACAGGAAATGCATATATAGGGTAATAAAATACCTGTTTCCGAATGATTGGGGAGATATATGGAATGACTGTTTTTATTATAAAAATACTTTAATTGGCATCCATTTGTCAGGAAGCTGGGAAAGGGCCTCTAATTGAGTTTTGCTCCAGACTAAAGTCATGGAAAGCTAATCCTAGGAAATACCACAGGGGTCTTTAAGTCCGAGCTCTCTCACAATTAAGGAATTCCTTCTACACCATCCCTTAGTGTTGGTTGCTCAAATTTCACTTCAATACTACAAGAAGCACAGCAGTGGGAAATTCGATCCTTTTTTTTTTTAAGAAATCCCAATCTACTATTTTGGATGCCATGTTTAGGAAAAAATTAATCTTCATACAAGTACTAAAAGCTTCCCTCTTTAATATCCATTCCTGTCCTGTTTCAGTCTTCTCATTGACCAACCTGCGGGATTGGACTCTAACAAATCTATTTGACTGGTCTCCTCCAAATGTTCATAGATGTAACTGTGTCTGCTCCTTTAGATCAGATATCCCTCTTCTACATAAAACCAATTCATCCATTGATGTCTCACTTAAAAGTGTAATTCGATTGAATACATTCTGTGTGTTCTTCCCACTGTAAGCAAAACACAACTCCCTTCATGTGTGTGGCAGATGTATTTATGTGCACTTAGTTTTGTGGGTAAACTGTAGGATAAGCATTAGACTGCAAGTTGGTTTGAACCACAAGACTGGCATTTCAAACTCACCAGCTGCTCTTTGGACACCTTACACAGGGTCGCTATGAATTGGAACCGACTCCAGGGCTCTTAACAACAACAACAACAACAAAGCTTTGTATAACCTCCCATATGCTTAGAGAAAGAGAGTCTTGAATGATAGGACAATTTTCTACGTTTTCAATTCAGGCAGTGTGAAATAATACTCTGATAGTAATTTCTGAGGAGGTCCTGGTGTACCACTGTGGAATAAGCACTTGACTGCTAACCACAGGGTCAGTGGTTCAAAGCCATCAGTTGGTCCTCAGAAACCTTACTCAGGTTCTCTTTGAGTCAGACCCGATAATGGCACTTAACCACAACTTCTGTTGAAAATCAAACATAAAAACACAAACTCACTGCCATCTAGTCAGTTCCAACTCATAGTGACCCTGTATACTGTTTTCCAGGCTGTTAATCTTTATGGGAACAGAAAGCCTCATCTTTCTCCCACGGAGTAGCTGGTGGATTTGAACCACTGACATTGTGGTTAACAAGTGCAGTGCTAATCCTACAGTGCCACACCACTGTGAGTCACACAATACATGGAAGAGGCAGGAAGATGTCTTCGGTGCCCATTTCTTCTCATGAAATCTATCCCAATACCCACAATGCCCAAACTCCTTTTCCTTACAGTCCATTTGGGCTGATAAAGCTGTATCAGGAAAACCTGTGAGTTTTTCTTCTTCTCCCTTCGTTCTACTTAACTCCCACTATAGGACCTTGGAGGCACCTTCCACATTATGAAAATGTGAATCATTGATGTAAATTAGCATTGAAGGCAATGGCAGAAACTTATCTATTTTTTAAAAAAGAAAAGAAAGAATGAAAGAAAAAACTTACCTACTTAAAAAAAATTTTTTTAAAACAAACCTTAAGTGAAGGTATGTTACCCTGGAACTCTGAAGACCTCAGTCCCTTCTGCATTTGACCACCATCTCAATGAGTCTGTGCAAGGAAACTCATTTGCTCTGAGCTACCATTCATTCATGAAATACATTGTCTACATTGTCCACCTCCCATGGTCATAGTGAAGCCCCAAAGGATCAAAAGTACATTGAAATGCTAAGATACTAACGTTTCAAAAGTACTGAAATTTCAAAAAGTATTGAAAAGCTAATGAATCTTACAGACTTGAATTTCTGGTTCAGTTCTTTCATTCTGAAAGTTGTAGGTGTGCTTGACAGAAGCATTGAGAGGCAAACAAGTTGTTCCCAAGATGGAAAGTTTCCATTTCATATGTCATCTGGCTCAAAATAGTGGAACTTTGGAAGATGGGGAGAAGAGGGCCATTGCTTTACTTTCTCTTGGATCGGCCCTAGTAATGATATTGCTGACAGCAGAAAGAAAGCCATTTTCCATGACGGCCATTTGTGTACATGTCCTTGGCTCCCAGAACTTTCCTTTGTGGCTTTGTCAGATTACACTTAATTCCAAGGCTATTAAATCAAAGCACTTTTAATAATGGACAGAGAGTCAGCCAGACTTTTCATGAGGCTTTGCCTAAGAAGAGTCATCGAAATCCACAATACATTTTCAATGCATCCTTAGTTAACTTCTTAATTCATTAATTAGCTTTAAGAATGTTAAGTGATACATAACATCCATTTCCTGTAAGACTTCAGAGAGGCTCACGTGGAAATTGATATATTAAAGAATTAAAGATCAAGATTTTCATGAATGGAAATTAACATTTAACAAAAGTGCCTTAAAAGAAACTTCTTGAAAACCATAGATCTAATTCCAGTTCCCTCAGATTACACGTTACTAACCACAACAGTCCTTTAAGTGGTCCTGTACCACTCTTTGTTTAAATGTCCCCGGTGGCTGAAAATGTATAACTAGTGCATAAGAATGTCCACTCCATAATACTGGATAATATTTATACTTGATCTTCCTTATTACATTTAGTGAAAACAAACTACAAATTCAGTTCATTGTTCCTAGGTCTGTCCTTGATCACTAGGAGAGACAAGTCTTAGCCCTCATTTTAGAAGTGACTGTATGCTTTATCTTGAACTCTTGACTTGACATACATTTTTATCAATACTATCAAGACTCTTGGGAAAGAGACATGCAAACAATTACTATATCTTTCCTGTGTAATTTGATTTTATATAAATAATTTCATCTTCAAGAGTCATTGTTCAAACGAAGCTGTGGTTGACCCTCCAATGCATGTTCCTACTCCATGTCCCAGTGCCCTGGGCTTCTCCTGAGCAGCACTGGTCACACTAGAATGGGATTTCTAGACTGCCAGATTGGTGAAGTCAGAAGTTCTGTGAGCTCCAGATACTGGGACAACCTCAGAATGTTGTCTGCATCACACAAAGTAATGATTTAGAAATAAAGAAATGATTGAATACATGAAAGGGTGGTTGATTCATGAACATATGACTGCACACATAAATGAAAGATCGTCTTTGGCATCTGTCCATCATGGAAAGCAGCATTCAAATTTCTATGTTAAAATGTATTATATTTTGACTACCTAGAAATTGTATTTTTCTGCATTCTTTCAGGAATCTCAGTGTTCAGTGAATCTCAGTGTTCAGGGAGGGCAGGCTGACCAAAGACAATTCCTTGCTGAGTTCTTGTATTTTTAGGTTTCTCATAAAACCATGGGAGACAGCTGAATTAGAGCTCCAATATGGATAGAAAATGTACATACTTCAGTCGTCCAGAGAACTTCCAAATGGGCATCGATTACATCGTTGGATATAGAAGAAGAAAGAAGTCAAGTTGTGTACCCCTATGATGTGACCAAGAGGAAAATTTGCTCAACTGTAGTATTGTCGGAGAATTATTTAAAAAGCCAAAGATTACCAAAGAGCAAGCACATCAGTCTTAGAAGAAATGCAACCAGAATGTTCCTTAGCAGGGAAGACGGCAAGCTTATTTTGGACAAATTATCAGGAAAGACCAACTGCTAGAAAAAGGCATCATGGTTGGCAAAATAGAGGATCAAAAAAAGTGAGGGAAAGCCTCAATGAGGAGGATTGGCACAAGAGCCAAAGCAATGGACTCAAAGACGCCAGTGACGATGAAGATAGGCCAGGATCAGCAACACTTTGTTATGCTACTTATAAGATCACCATGACACCACCACCTACCTGGTAGATCACGTCTCGGGATCAGGTTGGCTGTATTCTATAAGATGCTCAAGGTCAGTGGGCATCCATTAGTCCTTTGGGCAAAACAGGTACCCATCCCAGAGGCTAATTTCACTTTGATTCATTTTGAGTATAATAACCTAGGGAAGGTGTAGCCAGTTCTACAGCACATGGCATGACCAAGAGTTGGAATCAACTCAACTGCAACTATCAGCAACCACCATGATGAAATGATTGAAGAGAACAGCAAAAAAGTCCAGGAACAGGACTGTGGATACGGCCAAGAATCCAGAGCAACTGGGAAAGATTGATGGCTGGAATTGGGAATGGGCAGGGGTGAGGTCAACAGGAGACATGTGACAGAGAAAAACCCTCAGGACCTACCTGAAAGAGCAGAGAGATTCAAAGACACCTCTTTTAAGACTTCAGCAGAAGCTTCTTTATACTAAATAAATGTTACAAAGATCCATCAGAAAGTGCTCTAATTTAATAGATACTCTTCTATATTTCCCCCCAAAATGAAAACAATCTGTTGAAGCAACAGCAATTCGTAGTTTTACTTGATGGCTATGATGAGCCCATCTTAACAAAGATCTATTCTTACTTTTAAATCGCATAATTGAATAAAATAGCATGCTGTACTCAGTGATTCCATTAATTACTCCTGCTGGAAAGAAGCCAGGCCGCTCAGTCTCCAGACCCCATCCAAGCGACAACCACCGCCCCGGCACAAGTTTGCCCTAATTAAATAGCATTGGGCAACCTACTAAGTTAGTTAGCCTTGTAAACTCAGCCTTGTAAAGTGGCGTCAGCATCAAAGAGAAAGGAAAGGATGAGGACAGTCTCCGGGCTAATGCAGGTTTTATGTTACATGATGGCTACATAAAGTATTTCAAGACCTCTGTCTGAGTCAAAGCAGCACTGTAAGTGCTGGGAAGAGAAAACTTAGGTGAGCTGCCATGGAAACAGCAAAGAATAAGCAAAAAGTCTCTGTGAATGTATCCTTGCCTCTAACGCCAACTACACAGATACAAATGATTAACATGCTCTTAGAATGTTTTCTCTTTTAAAAACCTATGCAATGTACATATATGTGGTACAATATAAGCATTCTAACATACATATACATCTATGTATACAAATTAATACATCTCTCTATAGATATGTTTGAATATGTATGGAGTATTTCTGAAAGAACATACAAGAAACAGTGTGCCTCATTGTTAACAGTGCTTATCTCTGGGGGTGGGGGTGGGGGGCAGAAGATGCAGCTGACACCGTGACTTGCGTTTGCTACACAGCATGATAGTCTAACGTTTTAAATAAAAAACATGTGCTGCTCTGACACTTGAAAGAAATCTGAAAACACTTAAAATAAAAGCGACATGTTTTCAAATGAATTGGCTGCCCCACATTTTCTTATATTGTGAGAATGATATTGACTTTCCAAGATCTTTTAGGTAAAGGAAGAAGCCGTAGCGCAAACGTTCACTGCTTGGCTGCTAACCCAAAGGTCTGTGCTCGACCCCACCAGCTGCTCCGTGAGCGACAGATGAGCCAAGCTGCTTCCATAAAGATCATAGCCTGGGAAACCCCAGGGCGCTGTTCTGCTCTGTTCTGTAGGGTCACTGGGAGGTGGACTCGACTTCATGGCAATGGATTTGCTTGGCTTGGGTTAGGCAAAAGAACTGATGATCAGGTTCAACTGAAAATGAACTAGCTGTTGAGAATCTTACAACACAGATAGACCTACCTGCACAAGGTTCAGCTATGAGAAACGCAACTAGAGCAATGTCACGCATTGTAAGCAGCAGCTTACCAGCTAAATTCTTTGCTTCAGAAATTGCAATGCTTTTAGGTTTTCACCTCTATAGAGGTATGTACGGGTTTCCCTTGCTATCTGAAAGGTGAGTGCCCCAATGAAATCTTTTCTAACCCAAATGACATACAGTGGAGAAGCAATTATCATTGGGAAGGATGTTTGAGTGTTCCCAGACCCCCTAAAATAAGCTTCCAAGTCATATCTAAAGCCTGTAATAATGCTAACTAACATACTATGTCCACAGTTAAGAGGTGGAGTGGTTGAGTGCAGCTTCAATGGAAGGAGCCTGGAGCACCACTCTCGCTGCGCAGGGTGCACGTTGCCTGACTCGCAGCAAAACAAACACCGAGGACCAGTTTTCCTTTTCACCTGTTTTCCGTAAAAGTGACAATCCTCTTCTGGATTTCTCTTGGAGAGTGAGAAAGGTACTAGTGTAGGTCGTTCATGAGAGCGAATTGTGATGAATACGTAATGAACTTTAGAAATGAGGAGGAATCCTACCACCAGACACTCAGAGCCAAGTTTCCAGCCATGGGATATAATTCCTTTTTGGCTTTCTTTGGGTCTTTGTCAAGTTCTTGAATGTGATCAAGCCCAGTTTACCTGGGCTCAGCATCCTTGCAGTGTACTCCTGAAACTTATAAGATTACAACAAGAACTTGCTTCACAGTTACATGAAGCTGTCTTTTAATAACGCTCCCTTTCTCATGCCTCTATTAGCTGAATCTAAAAGTGGAATCCCAGGCTGGACAGTGTCACAGTAGGAAGGGCTGACCTTAGGCAAAATCAGGGGGACCCCAGAAAAGCCAGTCACCGCTTTTAGAATCCGTAAAAAATCTCAGCAGGTTTTGCAGAAATGGATCTATCTATATCGTTAAGCCTTTTAAATCAAACTTATGTGAGTATTCAGACCAGGGTGAGACCATTTGCTTCAATACGTTCTGATGATGCATGGACAGGGAGAGAATAGATTAAGTCCAAAGTCCTGGAGCACATCCATGGCCTGGGCTCTTTCTAAAGCCCAAGTCAGTCACATGCAGTGATAATTAAAATCAAGACTACAGGAGCTAGATGCAGCATTGAAGCCATTAAATAGGGGACTGTTCTATTCACTTTGGAGGCTTTTTTTTTTTTTGAAAATCCAAGTCATTGGGGCAGGGGGTATTTTTTCAGCGTGTTGTTTGCCTTGGCTACCCATTCCCCTATCAGTAACATAGGACCCTAATGACTTAATATTTATTTGAAGGGGGGGCAGTGCTGGAATGATTTCCAAGTACACCAGGACCCCTTTAGTCATCAGAGCCTCATCTGTTTTCATACCAGAGGTTTGCTCTTGCCTCTGATTAGAGCTGTTTGAGTTGGCACCTGGCCACCTGTACCCGTAGCTTTCTCTTAGCTGCTCTGAAACTTGCACAGAGATATGGGGGCCTCTCGTTGGTGGAGAAAACAGTCCTTCATCCCAGCAGTGGCCACAGGGTAAGCATCCACTTGGCCAAGTGACTGGCTCAGTCCAGGTGCTGGGAGGCACCGCTCAAACCAGGTTCCAGGGATTATGTTATGTTTCTGTCATCGAAACGTCTCCCCAACCAAATCCCACCAACTGAACTATTCCCTGCAGAAACACAGTGATTAAATTCTCCTGGAACAAGCTTATGGAAGCAATCTACTACAGCCCCTCCCTCCTCTCTTCAACGTAAAGAGGAAGGATTCTTCCATATCTGGGACTGATGTATGGAAACAGATTACTCACAACCAGCCCATGCGCCCACAACTGGAAAAAAAGACGCCAACAATTGGATTTTGAAATGACTACAGGAAAGATGGTATTAATAAAACCCTATCCCCTGAGAGGCGGCTCCTACTTAATTTAGTCTGTCATTGCTGTATTTTCAAAACTTTGAGATGTGGTCAGATGTGATTCAGATAAGAAACGTGCCCCCACTGGGCCTTTACATTAATGTTGAGGGAGGTCACTCACACGCACATGCAGAAACACAAGGGAACCACTTTGCTTGGGTTCTGGAGCAAATTGGAAGGCAGCTTGGGAGACATCAGCTGGACTTCTGAGGAATTGGCTGGAGGCCAACCCCTCAGAAAACCCACTGTTCTCTGACTTGTCCCCAATTCAAGTAGGCATTTATGACAGAGACTGAGAGGATTTTTTTTTCTCCTGGCATTTTAGTTTGCACACAGCATCCAGCTGAGGTTCTGGGGAAGTACCATCCCATGTGTGTCAGGAGTGACAATTGTACCACCAGTTCTGACCAGGCTCCTGTGGGGTGTGTGTGTGTGTGTGTGTGTGTGTGTGTGTGTTTCACTCAGATTTTTCTGAAAGGACAAAAGAAAGACAAGAAAAGAATGACAAGAGCTTACCCCATGCACAGAAAAGGAGACTACGGTAGGGTCAGGTACCACCTTGATCCCTGACAAGAAGGATGCTGAGGGGTCCTTCAGAAAGATTGAGACATTCCAGAAATCTGGCCGTGGAGCTCATTCAACAAGGCTTTGTCCTTGGGACAAGACTGACTTGTTGTAATGAAAACCAAAAACCTGGCAGGAAAACCTAAACTGCTCCCCGGGCTCCACCATCCCTAAGAATCTGGGCTTCTTAGTTTACATTTAGGGGTCCATGGACTGCTCTCTTGAGTGTCTTATCTTGACACATGCAGCTACTTTTGCTTTGCTTTGTGATTTCAAGCCCAACAGCCTAGTTTCTGTTCTCTCCCCATAATCACAGCCTGCAAACATGCTCCTTGGCTCTACCCCATAAACAGCAACTACCGTGGAATGGTCCTGCCAACCAGCCAAGGGCCTTTGTTGGAGCCACAAGGCAAAGATGATGACCTACAGGCAGTACTGAGCTGTGTCAACAGCCCAAGCTGAACCAGTCCTGGCTACCAGCTGCAGCCCAGCCACCGGGGCCAGTGCTTGACCCCTCGGAGGCACGTCGGCACACAGACAACTCCCAGCCACCACACCATACCTCAGAGATTGTCACACACGACAAGCTGACAGTATCTACGTGGTACTTCCCAGCTCCTAGATCATGAAAGGGGACGTGGGCGATGGGGGACATGCAAAGAGTCTCTAAGGAGTCCTGGTGTGTTCTGTCTCAGAAATTCAAGTGGATTTACAGTCCTGCTTTTTGCTGTTTGTACAGGAAATCTGGAGGTTTCCAAAGACCTTCAGACAACCCAATGGTCTCCAACGATGGAATGGAAAGAGAACAGAGACTATCATATTCATAAAATGGGTGGGTAGTTACAGTGGAATGGTGCGGTTGGGGGGCACGATGAGTGTGCTGAAGGAGGAGGGAGTAGTAGTACCGTTCACGTGGATGCCCTTGGAGTCTTTGAAATAAACTATACGGTGAGCACAGAAGTTCATGCTACTTGCTGGAAGCAGTAAGGATCAAACTTTGTGGACAATGTCATGTCATCCACGCATCTCCAGGTGTCCTGCCTCATTCTCAACGGGCTGTCATGTTCCCTGGCTTGTCCTAGCAGCCCTTAAACTGGTGGCATGGTCTCAGATAGATTCTTGCAGGAGAGAGACAGGCCTGTGGATTCCATCAGCTTCTTCCAGGGGAGTTGCCCAGCGGCTGTGAGGGCACAGTGTCATGTTTACTCAGGTGCTCTTCGCCCGTCTACCAAGGTCAAACAGCCGTTTCCAGGTCCTCGTGGCCAATGGCTTTACAGTTCTGATGGCTTTCTAGGTAAGCAGCCAGATCCAGGTCCCCGGCTTGTTGTGCTCTGTCTTGAGGAGTCTTGCCCTGTAGGGAACAACAGAGCAAAGGAAAGACATCAACACTAGGGGTAGGTAAGAAACCAAACAGACAAAACGAGAATCTCAGAAATGCTGCTAATCCAAGATGACTTGGGAATAAAGATCTTTCTAAGTTTCAAGTGTTAGTGCTTCTAACGCTACTCCCAAATCTGTTCTCTGACAAATCATCACAAACCTGTGAGGGAGGTCTATTAAATGGGGGAGACTCTCGGTTTGGGCAGCTGGGGTTTACTGCTCAGGAATTGGAGGTTCAGCAAGTTGAGTTGAGGAAATGGGAGCAAACAGGGACACAGCGAGTTCTAGAACTCACAGAGCCTTTTTTTTAGGGGGGGGGGGATGAAAACCCACTCACTGCTATAGAGTTAACTCCAAATCACAGAGACACTATAGGGATAGAGTAGAAGTGCTACTTAGGGTTTCTGAGAATGTGTCTTTACGGGAGTTTCATTTTTCTCCTGTGGAGCAGCTGGTGGATTTGAACTGCCAACCTAGTGGTTCATAGACCAGCACTTAACTCACAGTGCCAACAAGAATCCTTTGATTTGGGGAGGAAGGTAGGATCCAAATCATTAAATAGAAACATATGCAAGTATTGCTAGTTTAAGACTCGATTTATACAGAACTTGGAACCAACAAACAGACACTGAGAGGAACGAACGGGTAAGCAAATAATGAAGGCTTTTCCTACTGGTCTCCGGGCCTTAAGTTAAGATCTCCCCATCTTCTAAAAACCTCACCCCTCAAAAAAAATGGTGAGGCTTTTTTTTGTTGTTGTGTTTTCAATGTTAAATAATGAATGTTAATTTCAAAAAATCTTAGCAGAGTAGAAAAGTACAAAGATTTATATAAAAGTCACCAATAAGTCCACTGAATTAAGAGAAACATGGTTAACCATCCACTGAGTAACTATGTTGTCTTTTTCTATACTTCTCTATGTAATTATTTTACAGAAGTAAAACTCCATTTTATTTATACACACACACAAATACACATATATACATACACACACACACATGTATCATGGTGCTATAGAATAACCACTGGACTGCAATGACGTTTGAATGTCAAGGTCACCAGTTCAAACTCACTAGCCGCTCCTCATAAACCCTAAACAGGGTTGATATGAGTTGGAATCAACTTGAAGGCACATAACAATGACAACAACAACACATACATAATGTTGTTGTTAAGTGCCATCTAGTAGGTTCCCATTCATAGCGATCCTGTATAGTAGAAATAGGGAACCGTTTTCCTACCAAACTTTACAACACCATTTGCAGGCCATACAAAATTGTCAGCTTAAAAATGAGCCTGATGTATTTGGTCACGCATTTCATTAACTCACCCCTAATGTGATGGCTGGAGTCCTGGTGTGGTGCTGTGGGACAAAGCACTGGACTGCAAGGTCAGTTTAACCACAAGTTCAGCATTTCAAACTCACTAGCCACTCCTTGGAAACCCTATACAGGATTTCTATGGGTCAGAACCGAATTAACAGCTCTTAACAACAACAACAATGTGATGGCTGGAACTGTGATTGCCTTGGCAGGGCCAGACCAAATGATTTCGTGGGTCTTATATGGCCTACGGGCTGGACATTCCTCTCCCCTGCTATAGAGGGTTTCCAAGAAACAACTGTGGGCTTGAACTGCAACCTTGAGGTTAGAAATCCAGTACTTATCCTACAACACCATACCAGGGCTCCTACATGTATACAGGCATGTGTGCATATGCGAGGATGCTTCAAAAAATTCATTGCAAAAATTCATTATCTTTTCATTCTATTTTTCTGTGGACTTTTTAAGCATCCTCTAATACATCTACACTTCTCTCTATATGTAGGTAGATAGATAGATAGATAGATAGATAGATAGATAGATAGATAGATACCTAGATATAAATACATAGATAGCTAGATAGATACCTAGAGATAGATAGATAGACAGATATCTAGTTATAAATACATACATAGATACATAGATACCTAGATATAAATACATAGATAGATACATAGATACCTAGATATAAATACCTAGATAGATACCTAGAGATAGATAGATAGATAGATAGATACCTAGATATAAATAGAAAGATAGAAAGATAGATAGATAGATAGATAGATAGATAGATACCTAGATATAAATAGATAGATAGATAGATGATAGATAGATAGATAGATACCTAGATATAAATAGATAGATAGATACCTAGATATAAATAGATAGATAGATAGATAGATAGATAGATAGATAGATAGATAGATAGATAGATGATAGATAGATAGATAGATAGATGATAGATAGATAGATGATAGATAGATAGATGATAGATAGATAGATAGATAGATAGATAGATAGATAGATAGATAGATAGATAGATACCTGAGCTCCTGGCTGGGGTCAGTGGTTACATGCTGAAACACTAACCTCAGTCAGAGTTCTGGATGCTGGTGGGTTACTAGGGAATGGACAAACCACTAAGCAATGGGCTCAGAAGAGAACAAGCCCAAAACTAACGTGGTTCCCTGGACGGCAGTGTGGAACACTCCCAGGGCAAAAACTGCCCCGTATGCAGGTTCTCATCATTTAAATCAGTGAATAGAGCTGAAGTCATTAATTAGTAATGCTTTTAAGTCCTTAATCCAGATTCCAAATTTAGATTAATCGGTATCTGCCTAAACCATCTTCATCTCTGTATCAAATTCTTCTCTGTCCCTCTCTGCAGTCAAGCATGTTGTCCTGGCTCAGAGTCTACCCAGCATGCTTTGCAACACTCGGAGCTCATCCAAGAGCCTCGCTGAATTCATGTACTATTGAGTTTTCTGTGCCTCAATGTAAGTGTTTCTCTCTGTCTGTCTGTCTCTCTCGCAAGCTGCAGCCCCACGTCGACTCTACTAAACTATGCTCTTCCTTCATTGCATCCTGCAACCTGTTACTCCTGGGTATGCAAATCAGAACACCTCACAGGCAGCCTTGCTCAACAGATTCCTTCAGCTTCCTTACCTCCCCCATTGGCTCGCTCTGATTCAGGTTCACATATATATATGTCCCCCACCCTCACCACACACCCACACTGTTAACATCCTGTTAAACCATAAACATACTTTGCGTCCACATTTACATGGTTTTTGTTGCAGAAAAACCAACCGTGCTCCATACTGTGTTTCAGTAGGTGTCTCCATGAGGCAATACAACAGATGCTGTTAATCAGACGGGTCCCTCTGTGGCCACGGGGTGGGGGGAGGGTGGGGCTGGGGGTTCTGCCACCAAATATGGACTGACCTGTTCACACAATTCTGGCCTGGAGTCCCAAAGCAGAACTGAGATCAGGACTTAGCTCCTGTGACTGGACATACTTACCTTTCTGTCGATTTCAGTTCCTGTATCTATAATTGAGGATAGTAATTCTCACCTACATTCTGCCTACATCTTGGGATTAATGGGGAGGGGGGGCAGGACCCTGTGAAACAATCAGTAAATTGGGTCCCAGTAAATTACAGAACTTAAACTACCTTGGGTTAAACAGCTGATGGGGGAGTCACAACGGAATTTCCTACTAACCAGGCCAGTGTGTTTGAACATGGACCATCTCCCCACAAGGCTTGGTCAGTCTTCTGCACAACCGACCAGCAAATCAGCTCTTATTATCAATTCCCTCTCACAAGGTCACAAGGACCTTCCCACCCCCCACCCCCACCCCCGCGTGCCTCAGAGTACAGGTGTGCATGCTGGGTTTCAGTGGCTGATGTTTTTGAAGGTAAGTCACCAGGCCCTTCTTCGGACACACCTTTGAGTTAGCAGTGGGGCCCAAGGGTTAACACAGCACCCCAGGGCTCCTTTCCGCAGGGGACCGGAGGGAAGTTTGGGGGAGGGGGGCGGCACGTTCAGAGTTTATAAAGCAGCACAGGCAAACACACACCTCCCTTTGTGCGCCCACGTTTCAAACGCAGTCTCTCTAAATGAAGCACTTTATTTTTTCCCCCTTTTTCCAAAGTCCCAGGCACAGAAAGGGCGCCTTTGCCACTGCCATTAGTGAAGGCATGGGTCAGCGCTGGTGCCGGGGGCGGATGTTTGCGCCGCGCTCCTCAGTTACCTTGGAGTCGGTCTTTCTTAGGGCTGCGCCCGCGTCCACCAAAAGCTGGCACACAGCCCGGTTCCGCTGGCAGGCGGCCTTGTGCAACGCAGTCTCACCCCTAAATCAAAGACGGAATGGGAACCAGCTGTGAGGGGGGAGGGCATGGGGGGCAGGGTCTGTATCCCAGTGGAGCTGAGGTGCTGCGCCCCCCCGCCCCTTTCCCAGTCTGCCCCAGAGGAGGGAAAGGGGGTTCTAGAAGCTTGGGTTATCTCTCCCCTAATTCTCTGGTAGCGTTTTGGTTATGAATCCGGCTGCTAACCTCAGGGTCAGCAGTTTGAAACTACCAGCTGTTCGGCGGAAGAAAACCCTGTACAGGGTCACTATGAGTCGGAACCAACTCCACGGCACATAGCAACAACAACTCTGTTATCTGCTGTTGATTTCTGTTTTGTGTGCTAGAGTACAACTGCCTCATAGGGTGTCCTTGACTGTTATCTTTATAGAAACAGATTGCCAGCCCTTTCTTCCTCAGTGCCTCTGGGTGGGTTTGAACCTTGGTTATCAGCCAAGGTGCCATCCAAGGAACTTTAACTATGATATCTGATGCTAACCTCTCTTCTAAGCAGTGTAGGCTAAGGAGCCTGGCGGTTTTTTCAACGACTGATGTATGGAGTCCTGATGTGGCACTGTAGGATAAACACTGGACTGCTAACCCACCAGCCTCTCCTCAGAAACACTATACAGGGTCACTATGAATCAGAGCTGACTCAATGGCACTTAACAACAACAATGTTTGATTTAGGTAATACTTGGCTATTCTAGGAACCAACTCTGTATTTGTCTGGGCAAAGTTGTGGGGGAAGGGGGAAATGGGACTTCCATGAAGCCCACAAGAACAAGAAAGGAGAACCCAGGGTCTTCAGACCTACAATGCTAGGCTGTGGCATGGAATAGACATGGGCCCAGCCTTGGAGGCTCTTCCTAGAGCTCAACTGCACAGTCTCAGGCTAACTCAGGTTCTGTCTGTGTACAGTCATTGTGCATTGTAAGTGTGGGGAGGGCAGCCACAGGGGTGTGGGGGAGGCAGATGTTGAGGAGAGTCCAGGACCAGAGACTCATGCTTCAGAAAGCCCAGTTACCCAAGTGGGACAGGGGCTGGGGAAAAGGACCCCACCTACTCCACCTATGATGTACAGGAACCCTGAATTCCAGTGTGAAAAGACTCTCAATGCCTAAGTATCTCATGCAAATACAAGCTAATGTCAGAAATGGAGCATCCACAACCTTGCTGACAGGCTGGGTGGGGAGGGGGGCCAGCCGTAATCAGTTAAGGTTGGTTATTTCTAGATTCCCCAAACCTATGTCCCTTCCCATTGACCCCCATTCTACTCATTCTTACTTTCCCTCCTTCCTACCTACTCAACCATGCCTCTACCCTCATGCCCTGTCAGAATCTATTTGTGTCTACTGTCTCCTATAGGGATTTTATTCTCCTTTTGGAAGGGGGAGCTATCCTGCTGCCCTGGGAATAAGATAGCTGAAAACAAACATTATTAATTAGGGGACAATCCCAACACCAATCATGTTGTCCAGCAGGGCACCCTCTGAGAATGACAGAAACAGGGAAAACTGTCTGTTCTCCAGTGGTTGGTGGCACCTGTAGCAGGTTCCATTCTAGATACAACTGTGATGGATGCTTGAGGGCATTACGGCTTTGCCTGGAGCCCCAGCTGAGAAGGAGGGAATTCGACGGGTGTCTATGTGGACTTTTTAGGCCTTCAAGAGGTTCCAGTGCAGAAGTACTGGACCTGTGGGAGGCGCTAAGTGACGAACAGTAATGACACCTACTATTACCACAACACCTGTCACCACCGTTCACTGTGATAGACTCAACCTTGTACAGGTTGGATGTTTAATGTGTGACACGGATACACCTATTATAGACCCATAGACTTTCATCCTTCTCCTTGAAGAAAACAATCGAAGACGACTGTAAGGAAGGGCAACACTCACGTTTCGCTGTCAGCCATATCCAGTAACTCAGAAGGCCCTAGAGGAGAAGAAAGCAAGATGCCCATCAGAAATAAGTTTAAAACTTTACCATAAATGGGAAAATTTTACCATCATAGTATGAAATTCCCTGGGAAGCAGAATAAAAAGGAGTCATTTGATAAGCAGGATAAGTAGATAAAGAAGAGAGAGGAGGATGAGGAGCTGTGGGTGTCATTATCTCTGAAGAAAGAGGAATTGCTCCCTCCCATTTGTCAATTTCCCAGCCACACAGCCAGGGAGTCCAGAATGGGAGACAACGCAGTCTGATCTGACTTCCCCCTCAGGAAGCTTCCAATTGCCAGTGTTGTTAAGTGCCTTTGAGTCCCTACTGACTCAGCAACTTTCCAAGATGCGGCTGGTGACTTTAAACCGCCACCTAGTGGTTCAAACCGACCTTGTGGTCCAGCGGGCCATACCAGGACTCCAATGACATGACAGAAATAAAATGATCCTCAACTAAACAACCGAAAGATAATGGAGGGACTAGGAGGGAGAGAGGACCTCTTTGTTGCCTGAGGAAGGAAGTGGGTTTTGAGGATCTGGTCCTACATTCCAGCTGCATACAAGGGCACACAGATGTCATGTAATCCAATCACCTTCTTTTAGAGATGGGGTACATGTCTGCTTTTTATAAAAATGTTTCTTCCTTTCTAGGAATTTACCAGGGTTGAGATAGAAGGGAAATTATTCACTAGCTAGAGGGTAGACACATGTTACCTTGGGTGATGGGGAAGGCAATATACAACAAGAGGGAGGTTGGCACAGGCAAGAGGAGGGCAGTGGGAGACACAGAGAGGAATGTAAGAACTGAATGGATTAGCGGCAAATACTTTTAACTGACGGTCCATGGAGGGGATTGCAATCATTATAATGAAACAAAGTAGGGTGAAGGTGGTGGTTATGTGCTTTGCACAGTTCTGACTCACAGGGACCTTGCATAGGGTTTCCAAAGCTGTAAAACTCTACAGAAGCAGAAAGTCTTATCTTTCTCCCACAGAACAACTGGTAGTTTCAAACTGCTGACCTTATAGTAGCCCAACTCATAACCACTACGCTACCAGAGCACCTCAAACAAAGTATATGGTTTGTTAAATGTAAGACTGATTATCTGCTCTGTGAATCTCCACTCAATTCACAATAAAAAGCTTTAAAAAAAAAAAAAAAAAAGCTTCTTCCAAGACAAGGAAGGAATGCAGTACATAAACGTTAAACAATTAAAGATGCTTCTAAAGAGAGGAAATATTCAATAAGTTTGGCCTTTCATTCAACCAGCAAACGCTGCCTGGAATGCCACCTTCCCGCCTTCTGTTCCACTACCTAGCTTCCAATCCTTTCTGTCACCCAGCAGAGATACATGTCTTCCATCAAGCCCTTTGCAACCCCACCCCAAATACCACATTCAAGGCCCTTCTTGTGTTTTCCTTCACTTCGCATATTAACCCCACTTTCCATAACTGGGTCAGTCATACAATTTATCATCCAAATTGGGACTACCCCAGGCTAGTGGGATATAGGGTCACCTTATTTATCATGACACTTGTCAAATTGTATTAAAACCAGCTGCTGATTTCTCTAGCTCTCTTGGACTCAAGTAAATTCCTTGAAGTTTTCTCCCCTGCCTTGTCTATCACCATTTCCTTCTTTGGTACTTGGCATGGAGTCTGTCACAAGACAGCTGCTTCAATATCTGGTGGAATTCATCAACAAATTTGCTTGGAAGTGCCAAACATGGTTCAGTTATTGAATGCTTTACCATGGAAGTATATGACTTTCTTGTCTTTAGAAATGGAATCCTGGTAAGTTGCTCTCTGTTTGGGTGGGTATCAATATCATTGAACATGCACTGATTTAGAAAAGCAAGAAGAGATTAAACTACTGAAGTTCACTGTCTTTAGCATGAACCTGTCACTTGTGAGCACTGTCACATCACTTATGACTCAAGACGGCTGCTTGTGAGGGAGCAGGGCAGCGCCAAGGGTTTTCTGGGTTACAATCTTTATGGAAGCCGATTGCCAACTCTCTTTCTCCTGCAGAATTGCTGGGTGGGTTTGAACCACTAACCTTTTGGTTAGCAGCCAAGTATTCAACTGTTGCACCACCTAGTTTGGAACTGTCCTCCCTCAATTTGGTCCCCAAGTTCCATTTGTTCACATGAGCTCAACTGGTAACGGCAGGACCACCCAAACATTTCTCAAGCTTCCCCAGCTCTGACACCTTCTCACTCCACTCTCTCTATCCAGAACAGTCCTCCCATTTCTAACCACAGTCTGAATCTTCCACCTTGTTAAGACCAGGTCTTCGGGAAAGACCACATGGGACTGAGAGTCTTCCTTCTCTGAGTTTCCATAACACTTACGTGGTCTGTGAATTGGCTTTTCAAATGCATACCTTCTTTTCTTAAATATATTTTTCTAAATACTTTCAGTGTAAAAATGTTTACAATTTTTTTTTTTTATCCTTCTGTCACCAATTCTGCATTAAACATTGAACTCATTCAATTTCCCCCCAGTCCTGGGCGCCTAAGGAGACACAAGCAATGTTCTCACTAAACAGGACAAAGGGGTGCCACACAGCAATGAGGTGTCAGGGTTCTGGAGCCACCACCTTGGTTCAGAATTCCAGGAACCAATCATCGACACATTCCCTTAATCTCTTAGTCACTTGGTTACCCTATATTTCAACGGGGATTGATAATAGTCAGACCTCATAGGGCTGTTATGAGGTTCATGACTTAATGCATGTAATGTACTTTAAAACAATGCCTGGCATACAACTGTGGTTGCTAGGTTGGCATTGAATCACTTGTGACTCATAGTGACCCTGTGTGTAACAGATTGAAAGGGTGCCTGGCCCTGACCCATCCTCACAATTGTAGTCATGTTTGAGGCCACTGTTACAGGCTCTGTGCCAAGCCATCTGATTCAGGGTCATCTTGCTTTTCACAGACGCTTTGCTTTACCAAGTGTGACGTCCTTCTCTATGCTTGATAATATGCCTCAGGTGCACGAGACAAACTCTTCCCAAACTCCGAACTAGTAAACCTGGTTGTGTTTCCTCCAAGACAGAGTTGTTGTTTCTTTACCTTTTCTTTCTTTCTTTTGGCACTTGGTCATCCTTATTCATTGTCCAGCTTTGGAGAACACATGAGGCCATTGAAAATATCATGACTTGGGTCAGGCCCACCTAAGTCTTCCAAGTGACATCTTTGCTTTCTAACACTTTAAAGAGATATTTTACAATTTGCCCAATGCAGTATGTTGTCTGATTCCTTCTTTTTTTCCCAATGTTTTATTGTGAATTATGTGATGGTTTACATGGGAGAACATTAGCTTTACATTCATCCTATTGTATATTGTTTCTTTGCTATGGTTACAATCCCCTCCATGCATCATCAAACAACCAAAGGGTATACCCTGCAAGCCTGCCCCCCAGTTGTCAGCACACAGCCCCTCTCTCTCTCTCTCTCTGGGTCTAAAGTCCCCAGCTGCTCCATCTCTCCATGTCATCATCTCTGCCTCCATCTCTGGCATCACTGCTTCTCTGGGTAATGTTGTCTGACTTCCTGACTGCTGCTTCAACAGGCATTGATGATGGATTCAAATAAAAGGGAATCCTTCACAACTTCAATATTTTCCCGATTTATTATAACGATGTTTACTGGCTCAGCTAAGAGGATTTTTGTTTTCTTTATGTTAAGAAGTAATCCGTACTGAAAGCTGGAGTCTTCGATCTTCATCAATAAGTGCTTCAAGTCTCCTTTGCTTTCAACAAACAAGGTTATGTCATCTGAATGTCTCAGGTTAATGAGTCTTCCTCCAATCCTGGTGCCATGTTGTTCTTCTTATAGGCTAGCTTCTTGAATTATTTGCTCAGCATGCATATTGAATAACAATGATGAAAAGATACAACCCTGGTACACACCTTTCCTGATCTGAAACCACGCAGTAGGTCAAACGACTGCTTCCTGGTATATGTACAGATTTTGCCTGAGTTCAGTTAAGTGTTTTGGAATGTCCATTCTCTGCAATGTTATCCATAATTTGTTTTGACCCACACAGTTGAATGCCTTTGCACAGTCAATAAAACACAGGTAAGCATCTTTCTAGTATTCTCTGCTTTCAACCAGGATCCATCTGACTTCAGCAAATGGTACCCTTCATTCCACATCTGTTTCTTAAGCCAACTTAAATTTCTTGCAGTTCTCTGTCATACTTTTGCAATAGCGTTGGAATTCTCTTAAGTAAAATTTACTTACGTGTGATTTTAGTAGTAGCTGATAATCTTCCCATTATGTTGGACCACCTTTCTTTGGAATTGACATGAATATGAGCTCCTCCAGTTGATTGGCCAGGTAGCTGTCTTCCAAATTTCTTGGCATAGACAAATGAACACCTCCAGCACTCCGTCTTTTCTTTGAAAGATTTCAATCTGTATGCCATCAATTCCTGAAGCCTTGTTTTTTGTTTTTTTTTTTACATTTTTTGCCAATACCTTCAGTGAAGCTTATATGAGATACTTTAATACCATTATTTATTGATCATGTGGTATTCCTGGAAGGGTTGGGCATCAACCAATTCTTTTTGATACAGTGACTCTGTGCTTCTTCCATCTTCTTTTGACTATTCCTGCATCATTCAATCCTTTGCCCATAAGATCCTTCAATATTTCAACTCAAAGCTTGATTTTTTAGTTAGTTCAGCTCGAGAAATGCTGAGCATGTTCTTCCCTTTTGCTTTTCTAACTTCAGATCTGCATATTCCATTATAATACTTTACTTTGTCTTCTCGAGCTGACCCTTGAAATCTTCTGCTCAGCTCTTTTACTTCATCATTTCTTCCTTTTACTTTAGCACACCATACGCACTGTGTTAAGTTTAGATATTATGATATTCTCTGCTATGACAGCCCAGTTAGACTAAGTCAAGCTTTTGGAACATCAGGGTTATTACTGGGGATCTGAAGACAAGTGAGTTGTTTGTAGGATGTAGGATTCCAACCCTGGGCTGAACTGTACAACTTCATGGGCTCCCTTCTGACCATATTTGAGATGACAGAGTCCCATAACTCCTCATTTTCTGGCCTTCCTTCTCACCCTGCTTGCTCATCTCTTAGGGTCCCATCCTGAGGGCTTGGGGCCTGATTCTACCTTCTCCACCTAGTGCCTTCCATTTGACAAACAATCTGGACAGCCTGTCTAATTTTCAAATCAAAGTAAATTATTTTTATTACAAAAGCAGTTTTTGCTCATATTAGGTGATTTTAGGTAAAACAAAAAACAAGTATAAGGAAAAAAATAATATTTACCTTAATGGCAAAACCCAGAGATGATGATGTTATCAGCTGTCACTAAGCAGATTCTGACTCATATGAGTGATCTCATATCCAACAGAACTACGTCTTGTCCTGGCCTGTCCATCTTCATGATGGTCAGAACTACCTGCTGTCCAGCCTGTCCATCATCATGATCCTCAGTTAGAACTACCTGCTGTCCAGCCTGTCCATCATCATGATCCTCAGTTAGAAC
>NW_006408559.1:11033356-11052547 GCF_000296735.1 Chrysochloris asiatica
ACCTGCTGTCCAGCCTGTCCATCATCATGATCCTCAGTTAGAACTACCTGCTGTCCAGCCTGTCCATCATCATGATCCTCAGTTAGAACTACCTGTTGTGCAGGCCTGTCCTTCATGTTCCCCGTTATACTTGAGTCCATTGTGTGGCTATTAGATCAGTTCTTCTCATACAGAAGGCCCCCTTCTATAGTCTTGGAATCTTGACCACATATGGTTCCCTGTTCTAGTGATTGATGTCTCCTGATGAAGCATTCAGAGTAAAGGCACTTGTTTCAGGAACGTTCTAGTTGTATTTCTCTCGAGACAGACTTGGCTGTTCTTCTGGTAGCCTAAGGTATACTCAATACTGAATATTCCTCAGCAACACTACACTTTGACTCCCTCAGTTCTTCCACCTTCCTTTCTCATTGTCTAGCTTCTGCATACATATGTAATCACTGGAAACACCCTGGCTTGGCTCAGGTGTACCTTCATGACCAAAGTGACATCTTAGTTTTGTAGAACTTTAAAGAGGTCTTTCATAACAATTTTACCCAATACAATATGTCACATGATTTCTTGACTTCTATGATGCTTTTGAGTTATGGTGTTGGAGGGCAATATTGAAAGTGCCATGGGCTGCCCATAGAACCAATAGATCCGTTTTGTAAGAAGTGCAGCCAGAGTGCTCCTTGGAGGCCTAGATGGCCAAACTTCGTCTCTCAGACTTCAGACATATTGTCAGGAGGGACCTATCACTAGAGAAGAATATCATGTTTGGTAAGGTGGAGGGTCAGAGAAAAAGAAGAAGACCCCCAACGAGATGGATTGGCATCGTTGGACTCAAGCATGGCAATAGTAGTGAGGTTGGCCCAGGATCGGGCAGTGTTTCGGTCTGCTGTGCATTGAATCAGCGCCAACTCAATGGAACCTAACAACAACACGTCCACAAACATTGATTGTGAATCCACATAGAATGAAATCCTTGACTGTTTAATTTTTTCTCCATTTGTCACCCAGAGATAGTCACTACTAAACCCAATGCATTTTCTTTGCCCATGTATCATGTTCAGTCTTTTCATCATTTTTAATAGGATATTAAATATTAAAAAATCTGAACACATCTGTGATCACTTGACAAGAATTGGAAGTGCTACATCAAAATGATGCCGGTTTCCCAGGCTTTCAGCAAGACAGTCATTTACTGCATAACATCCATTGTGGCAACGTCTGATCCTATAGATGAGGGGACTTCAAAAAAGTTCATGAAAAATTTCATTTTTCCATGAAAATTTTGAAGCCCCCTTGTACATCCCGGGTATCACAGGTTCAGAAATCCCAATCAGAGCATAGGATGCAATGACTGTAACCATTTTCTACATGCAACACATATGTCTCATATTTTTTTGTGTACAAAGCGATTGCATTGCCAGGCATATAATGGTCCTGTACATACAAAACCTAGAGAACCTATGTTAACGATCATAATAAATGCCTATATTGCTGGCTTACACATGCACCACACTGCCTAGCTAAAAAGTTTTCTATGCAACAGTGTGTGCTTTACTCAGAGGTAGCAGCAGCCTATCTGAATGGACTATGTGATTGTGCATCTCCTGAGGGCTGTAACGTTGTCTCTCTGTTTAATTTCTAGAAAAAGTATTGCTGAGAAGTGAGTCATGGCTCCCCAAGACAGCAAAGTCAGTGCTAATGAAGGCAGCAGGAAGAGGCCAAGGTGAAGGATGGGTTTCAAAGTGCAACAAAAGGTTATTGAACACAATAGATTCCTGTGAACCTGGGTGGAGACCTGGTCGGCCAGCAGTTTGGCAAGACTTGGGGACTCCTGGGTCCAGACTCAGTGACATAGCCACAGAGGACTAGAGTGGAGAGTGAAGTGTCCAGCTGATAAGAAGAGAGGGCATTTACACAAGAACACCCACACTTTCAGTTAATACCCACTTGACCTGGCTTCAATGACTGGATGATCAGAACTCAACTAGAAGAAGGAAGAAGAGGAAAAAAAGAGTAATCTGATACAATTTGATGAACTTGGACCTACACCTATGGATGCAGTAGCTCAAAAGAGGGAACAAATCCTTACAGCAAGGATCATTCCCACACCCTCCACACACAGAGTAGACAGGGGTGGGCAACTTGGACATTGGCTACCCAAAATGGGGGGGGGGCTACAAAGGGAAGATGTGATTGACTTATAAGCTTTCAAGAGGGAACCTAGATCCAGAGGGCATGGAGGAAGGTAGAATCTCCACTGAGTAGTGTCCAATCTGTCTGGGCGGGGCTGATGGAAGGAGATGGGGAAAGCACTCATGTGGCACAAAAATGAATAATTGCTATCAGGACTGACTGTGAGGGTTGGATATGTAAAGGTAGACATTTTGTAGCAAAAGGAGGGGAGTGATTGATTGACTTTGCAGTCTAGGAGAGAAGGTCCCTGGGACTATCAAGGGAGAAGTGTGGAGAGCAGGACCATACCCAGACAAACAGTGATGCCAGAGATGGAGGCAGAGACGATGCCTTGGAGAGATGGAGCGGCTGGGAACTTTAGACCCAGAGAGGGAGAGGGGCTGTGTGCTGATGACCTAGGGTGGGGGGCGGGTGGGGGCAGGCTTCTAGGGTATATCCTTTGCTTGGTTGATGATGCATGAATGGGATGGAATTGTGATCATGGCAATGAAAGGATAGGATGAATGTAAAGCTAATGTTCTCCCATGTAAACTATCACATAATTCACAATAAAACATTTAAGAAAAAAAAAGGTTATTGAACAACACAATGGTGGGAAATCAGTACACGCTATTGGTCAGCCGCGATTTCAGCAGGTTTGACAATCATGATGACCCCACAAATCAAATTAAAAATTCCATACTCTGTTCAAGGATCGGGTGCATTGAAAGCTACAAAGGTTAACTAAAATGAGAGGGGCATAAAATCGGATATGGAGAAATTATTAAAGACTTAGTTTGTGGAGAACTTGTTAGACAGTTCATGGAGAAATTGTTAGACGCAGTTTGTGGACTGTCTTAGTTTGCGAGTGCTGTCATAGCAGAAATACCACAGGAAGCAGCTTTAACAAACAGACATTTATTCTGTCTCACAGTATAAGAGGCTGGTTAAGTCCAAAATCAGAACGCCAGATCTCGGAGAAGGCTTTCTCTCTCTGCCTTGTCTCCTCTCAGCATCCGTAGGTCATGCATTCCTTGGAGATCTCCACACATCTTGGCACCAATCGTCCCCTGGATCTGGGGGCTTCACAGAGCAGGGACCCCGGGTCCACAGGACGCACCCCACTCCTGCCTCATCTTTCTTGGTGGCAGTAGGTTCCTCTCTCTCTGCTCACTTCTCTGTTTTTATCTTTATAAGATAAACGATGTTGCAGGCCACACCCCAGACATCCTAGCAGGGTTGTGATGGGATGAAGGGGATTGCAAGCCCACCTTTAATCCTTTTATTGGATGATCCCACCGGATCACATCATGAGGACCATCACAGAACCGCCATGTTACATCGCTACAGAACCATTTAGAATCAGGACCCAGCCAAGTTGACACCTATTTGGGGTGGACAGCTTTCAGTCTGTGACAAAACAAAAGGGCAAGACCTCACAGCACATTGAGGGTCACTGTTTAGTCAGGATGCTTGTTTCAGATGCCGCAAGAAAAAGCAGGCCCAGACGATGATATGGTGTTCACACAACGTCCAAATCACATGACGTCTTACGTACGTCATAGGGCACATCATGAATGTTAAAAGACACATGACTGTACTGACAGATCTCCCCTAACAACGTTGTATCAGTCATCATGCTTTCTGGGGGCATGCGGCATATCTCCCAAAGGGGAGCTAATGTTCATTGTTCTTGTAGGTGCCTCATTGACTCTGACTCACGGTGAGCCCATGGAACTGAGCAGAACGGCCTCACAGGGATTTCTGGGCCATCGGGAACCTCGGCAGCACAATGGTTAAGTACTCAGCTGCTAACTGAAAGGTCAGCAGTTTGAACCACTCGCCACTCTTAGGGAAAAAGATGTGCTAGTCAGCTTCTGTGATTGTTGTTGTTGTGAAGTGCCGCCGTCGAGTCGGTTCTGACTCACAGTGACCCTGTATCAGGTTTCCGAAGCGGAAAATATTTGGAGCAGAAAGCCTCATCTTTCTCCTGCAGAGTACCTGGTAGGCTTGAACCACTGATCTCGTGGTTCACAATCCAGTGCTTATCCTATAGAGCCACCACATTAGAAATGCCATGAAGCAGCTCTGCGCTGTCCTACAGAGTCACTATGTGTCAGAGACAACACAGCAGCAATAAGTTTAGTTTTACTCATTCTGAGAACTGATCACCAGGTCTTTCTTCCATGGAACCTCAGAGTGAGTTTGAACCAGCAACCTTTCAAGTGGCTTCCAAGCACTCAGCCCTTCATGCTACCAAGGCTCTCTCTGTTCACCGGACACCTTCTAAATTCTTGTTTTGTTTTGTTTTGCCTGGAGATAACTGTGCTTGTATAATCTATCAAAAAGGGGGTGCAATGGAGGAGAGAGAGAAAGGAGAGGGCACGTGGGTCACCTGCAGCAAGTCCACAACTTCTCTCCTGGTTTGCCTCTTCACCGACTGACTGAAAGAGGGACCCACCCAGAGCTTTACACGACACCCCACCACCACCACCACCGAGTCTGTGGATACAGGGTAACGTGACCTTGTGCTGCGCTGGGGAGGGATTCTGTCAGACTGAAGGGGAGATGGGCAGAGGGACACAAACTATCAGCAATGCCAACATTCCTTTAAAAATCAAAAAGTATAAAAATGAACACTTAGGTTTTTGAAAAGTCAACTTTAGTCTCACTCATGAAGGAAAAAGGGGCCCCTGCGGTGCCCTGGTTAGATCAGCTGACTGCTGATCTAAAGGTCAACGGTTAGAATCCAACAGTCGTTCCTTGGGAGAAAGTCCTCCTATGCAGCCTGGAAATCCGCACGGGGCAGTTCTGCTCTGTCACACGGAATCACTATGAGCTGGAATCAAATCAATGGCTCCCCGCAACAACAGGACTATGGAAGGACAGGTACTTTATCTGAGGCTGGTTTCTGAGACACCCCGACAAGTTACTCAACCTCTCGGTGCTTTGGTTACTCCGTGGCGATTCTACCAGAACTTACTCGTGGTGTTGCTGTGTGAATGAGTGTGTTTGTATCTTCAAAACGTGGAGAACAGCAAAGGTAGCAGCAGTTACCTTTTTATTTGTTGTGTTTTGTTTTTCTATCTTCTTCTCAGAAGTGCCTGGGACAGAGCTACAGGGAATGAAAGAACGAAGTACTTTTTTTCTTTTTTTAAGTCTATCAAATTGAATCTTCGCCAGTTTCTCAATTTTCTCAGAGAAAGTTCTGTAATTGAAACATGAAAGTGAGAAACGTGGGCTCTTGTGGACAGTGGTTTAAAATTTAAAGGAAGGACAATGATATTTGGAGGAGATGCATGTTTGCATTCAAGTGAAGGCCAGGAAATAGAAAATCAAGCAGAACTCCACATGTCTTTCAACAGGAGCAAGAAGCAGCATAGTAAGTGGTTCCGTTTTCTAAACTGGGACCTGCTGCTTGGAGGGCCTCCCGTGAACACTTCGACTGGGGTCCCAATGGGTTGTGGGAGCGCCCGGTCCTTGCTGATGCAACTCCATAGTCCATATTGTGTTTCTGTGATACGCCCGCTGTGTGCCTCTCGCTTCCCACACCCACGCATCCAAATCCCCTTCGCTGGTGCTGCCCCTCCCCTGGCCTTCTTCTCTTGGGTCTCATTTGCCATTAGTCTCCCTGACGCTGCCAGTAGACCATTCCAAATCCTCCTGGGCCCTGGGACAAAGGCTGCACAAATGTGGAAGAGCTGACACTGCGAAGGCAAACAGCAATGTCATTCTGTCTCAGCGGGAAGGTGGTAGTTTCTCTCGGAGACAAGAGGCAGGGAAAGAAAGAGACCTGAGGCAGAAAAGGGGGGAAGACAAAAATACCCTCATTGAAACCCAAAAGGAAACGCATGAGGGAGAGTTCAATCAGGGGAAGCGGTAGGTGGCAAGGAGCGGGGGACAAAGGAGTCGAATGTGTAGGGTGGGAAAAGGAGAAGACAACACAAAAGTCTCGTGGAGGGTGAGACAGGGCAAAGAGAGGGCTGAAAGGAGTTGAAAAGCAGGCACCGCTGGGGGGCTCTCCCCAGCCTCGCTGGCATCCTTCACCCCCCAGCCCTGGCCCAGGGGGATTGTTAGCTCTCTTCCTGCTCATTCTCTGTTCGCCCCCTCTGAATGTCTGGATTCCAGGTTTTCATAAAGGAAAGCAGCATGTTGTGTGTAAGTCCCAAAGAAGACTCCGGCCTCCTGGGGCATGATCCGCACATACGATGTGTCCCATGCCCCCCGGGAGGGACTCAAATCATCAATCACTGGGTCGGTGGGAATAACCGATGTCCCAGAACTCCTTTTCAAGGGGCTGTCTTCCTGATGCAGATCACACTGCTCTCCATGAATACCCAATGGGAGTCGGAAAGAGGGCTCTGAAGAGCGAGTGTGGAGAACCCAGTCTTCACGGGGCCACATCCAACATCAGTTATGTGTCTCCAGAAGGGTCCAGTGTCCAACAGTGCTACTGTCATATAAGCCACAGGAAACACTGGAGCCCAATGAATCATGCAAACAAAGGCAACTTCAACAGATCCGCAGCATTCTGGGCTTCTGATGGGGGTCGCTTGGTCTTTGGAATGATGTAAGCGTTTCATTTGTTTATATTTTTCATTTATATGGAATCACACTGGTCAGACCCACTGCAAATCGATGCCAACGTATTAATGTGATGATACAATCTGGCATCAAGGAAATCTGGTGGTGCAACAGGTAAGTTCGTAGCAGCTAACCTGAAGGTTACCAGTTCAAATCCTTCCAGTGCCACATAAGAGAACTCCCTGATGACCTACTTCTGTAAGGGTTATTTTTGTTAGGTGTTGTTAAGTCTGTTCTGACTCATAGTGATCCTACGCATAACAGAATGAAACACTGCCTGGTCTTGCGCCATCCTCACAATGTTTGTTACATTTGAGCCCATTTCTGCCACCACTGTGCCAACCCATCTCATTGGGGATCTTCCTCTTTTCTGCTGTCTCTCCACTTTACCAAGCATGATGTCTTTCTCCAGGGATTGGTTCCTCCTGACACCATGTCCAAAGTACAAGAGGCAAAGTCTCACCATCCTTGCTTCTGGGAAGCACTCGGGCTGTGCTTTTTCTAAGAAAGACTTGTTTATTCTTCTGCTAATCCATGGAACTTTCAATATTCTTCACCAACACCATAATTCAAATGTAACGATTTTTCTCCAGTCTTTCTTATTCATTACAGCTTAGGAAAAACCCTGGGGGCACGTCTCTTCTGTCACACGGAGTCACTATGAGTCAGAAATGAATTCAGTGGTGCTCAACACCAACAAAGAAGCCTGGTACAGCTCTGAATTACAGCCTCATGGAGGTTTCCAGAAAAGGCTCTTTCCTCATCAGATTGGGGAATTCCAGGATTATCATCATCATGGAAAAAGTTAGGTGGGAGGAACTGTTCAGATCAGCAGAGATCACATTACCAATGTGATTACAGACTAGAGAAAGGAAAAGGTGTCTGTAATTTATCAAAAGATCCATGATGGCAGTTTGAACCCACCAGTTGCTTCCCAGGAGAAAGATTAGGCAGTCTACTTCTACAAAGATTTACGAACCCAGAAACCTTATGCGGCAATTCAACTTTGTGTTACAGGGTCATTGTGAGTCAGAATCCAGGTGATGGCAATCGGCATAATATATGAGAGACCAATGGTTCTCCATTGGTCCTGGCGTGGCGCTGTGGGCTACTGCGCTGGACTGCAAAGTCGGTTTGAAGCACAAGATCAGTGGTTCATGCTCACCAGCAACTCCTTGGAAACCCTAAACAGAGTCGCTATGAGTCAAAACCAACTCGACAGCACTAAACAACGACAATGGTTTTACAAAGATAGTTTCCCACTGCAAAATTCACAGGTCAATATAAACTGCATGAGCAAATAAGAGATTGTTTTGAAAAGAGAGGAAAAAGCAAAAGGGCTGAACTGATGTGTTCGTTTCTGTTTGATCAAAAATGTTAACATCTGTCTTCCTGAATACACAGAAATGATGACAACGGTGTTGAGGATGAAACTGACAATTCCTGTCCTGGTGTGGCACTGTAGGATAAACACTGGACTTGCTTATCCTAAGGCGCTAACCGCAAGGCCGGTAGTTCAAACCCACCAGCAGCTACTCGGAAATCTTATACAGGGATCACTATGAGTCAGGATCAACTTGACTGCACTTAATTAACAACAACATCAGGATGATAAATGCTAATTTTAATCAATATCAATAGCATCATAGCTTCTGTTATTTGATTATAATACATGTTAAAAACTGCCACCCATCAACACTGTGATAATGACAATAAAATTTTCTTTTTAAATAGTGGGGTGGGCTAGGTATCACTACCCCACCATCTCTCTCCTGACCAACTAAGAGATGCTGGTTCCATAAGGTGCCCATAACATAGCCCTGTGTCCAGGGAACTGTTGGCCTGGGAGTGAAGTTAGGACGCTTCCTGGGAATTTTGAGTTCTTATGGTCTCATTAGCAAAAATAGGGAGCTGACTAATTTACAAAACGGAACCCTGGAGGTGCGAGGGTTAAACATTGGGCAGTTAGCCTCAAGGTCTGTGGTTCTAACCCACCAGCTGCTCCTTGGGAGAAAGATGAAGCTACCTGCGCCTGCAGAGATTTGAGGTCTCAGAAACCCTATGGAGCAGTTCTACTCTGTTCTGTAGGGTCACTGTGAAGTGGCATCAACTCGATGGCTGTGGTTAATTTTTAATGAAAATCGAGTCAAAATGCTGGAAACATAAGCATCCTCCTCATAAGTATCCCCTTCTCCCCAAATTAACAAATTTCTTTGTGTCCTTTGGGCAGAGATAGCCATATACTATGTGAGTCACTCTTTACAGAAGACACTGTGTCTAGATGAGAAACTAGGTTAGTACCAAGATGGCGGGCTTTGATGAAATCACAAGGAGACTGATGCGCCCAATGGACGTCATGCCAGCCGAAGTTGGTGTGCATGATCTACATTTGGAGGTAGAAACACCAAACGCTGGGTTGCTAGGGCTTTTGAGGGTCTTTGACTTGAGGTAGAGGAGAGAGTAGTAGGGGGAAGTGAAAGCTCAGTGTTAAAAGAGAACCATCCCATGCCTGCTTATCCATCCTCTGGGGAGACTCAGATGTGGAAAGTGAAGAAAAAAAAAAAAAAAAACGCTCCAGCTAGGGTGGCAACTTAAACCACAGGACACACCATTACATTTGAATTCCAAATCAGTGACAAATATTACATGGGATATTGTTGTTGTTAAATGTCATCAAGTTAGGTTCCAACCCACAGCAACTCTATATAGGGTTTCCAAGGAGCAGCTGGTGAGCTTGAACCGCTGACCTTGTGGTTCAAACCGACTTTGCAGTCCAGCGCATTAACCCTCAGCACCACACCAGGACTTCATGGGCCATACTGAACCTAAATGTATCTGAAATTCAGATTGAATGAAACATCTTGTATTTTATTTGCTAACTCTGGCAACCTCCACTTAAAGTTCAGAGCCAAAGACAAATATAAAAACAGAACTCTAGGAAAATGAATGGATCCAGACTTTGAGAGGGTGGGGTTGTGAGGAGGGGGTGGGAGCTCGTCCATTAATTAAGACCACAATTATTTGCAGATCCTTTAATCAAGGAGCAGACTGACCCTAGGCTTGTTTTAGCCAATGGACTATGTCAGAGACGCTGTATACCTTCCCTGCCTTGGCCACAGACTGCCTGCCAGCATCCATTCTGCCTTCCTGAACTTCGGTATGACCAAGCTCTGAAGAAGCCTGGAGAAGGACCAGATGGAGGGGACCCCTCAGGTGCTCCGCCATACCTACCAGCCCATCTGAGCGTGTCCATTTCAAAATGTCAAATTCAGCAGAGGCCCCAACAGCAGCTAAATGCAGAATTGGAACCATACCAAATGAGACCTCAATTGTTGTTGTTAGGTGCCATCAAGTCGGTACCAACACATAGCGACGCTATGCATAACAGAATGAAACACTGCCCAGTCCTGGGCCAACCTCACAATCATTGCTACGCTTGAGCCCATATGCTGTCACTAAGCCAATCCATCTCGCTGGGGGTCTTCCTCTTTTTCTCCAACCCTCCACTTTACCAAACTTGATATCCTTCTCCATGGACTAGTCCCTTCTGACAATATTTCCGAAGTATGAGAGATGAAGTTGGCCATCTTGGCCTCCAAGGAACACTCTGACTGTACTTCTTCCAACACAGATCTATTTCTATTTGTTCTTTTGGCAGTCCCTAGGACTTTTAATATTTTCCTCTAACACCTAACTCAAATGCATCAATTCTTCTACAGTCTTCGTTATTCACTGTCCAGCTTTACCATGGCTTGTCTCAGGGGCACTTTAATAGAGAACTGAGATGCAACTCAATATTTACCCCACTGTGCCACCAGGGTTCCTATGGTGCCGGTGGTGGTTATATGCCATGGAGTCAGTTCCGACTCATAGCAACCCTTTACAGGGTTTCCAAGGCTGTAAATCTTTATGGAACCAGAAAACCTCACACCTTTCTCCCGTGGAACAGCTGATAGTTTCAAACTGCTGACCCTGAGGTTAGCAGCCCGATTTGTAACCACTACGTACAGGAAAGATGAATCATCAGCGAGACATTTTGTGGTGGAAGCAGGTAGAAATTACGCTATTATTGCTTTCCCAAGTCGTGCCTACTGCAAGACTTCTAACTTCAGGGAGTAGAATGGTCAGGGGAGGAGGAGATGGAATGAGCAGGCCTGAGACACAGCACAAAATAAACCTTACCTACTTAGGCTTTCTAGTGCAGATAGGCTTGGGATTACCTAGCCCACCCTATATTCCAAAGACCAACCCTGCTGCTCTTGAGTGCATTCTGACTCATGGAGACCCCAGGTGTTGAGAGCAGAGTTGTGCTCCAGAAGGTTTCCAAGGCTGTGACCTTTCAGAAGCAGTCACCTGACTTTTCGGCCAAGGCATTTCTGAGTGGGACCGAACTGCCAACTATTCGGCTAGCAGTTGAATACTTAAGCATTTATTCCACTGAGACAGCCCAGCCTCTAAGGGGGGAAGAAATCTCCTGATGACCACCATCCTACTCACTCCAAGAGGCTTTCTTCTTCTCAACCACTCCTCCGGCCAGAATTCAGGCCAAGGGGTCCAGCAAACTCTTCACAGTGGGAAGGTACGGGAATGAAGCAGGTCAGTCTAATGTGACTGACAGCCAATTAACTACTTGACAATGTCCTTGTCAAAACGAAATGACAGGATGTGTCAGCTATCTGCATCTGGCATAGAACGTGTACTTGATCAATGGAAGCTCTGTTATTTATTTGTGGGTTCGCTATGTGACGTATGACATCTATACAAAATAGTTTTCAATTTAATCGTGCACATGACCACATTGTTCTTTAACTTGCAACTGCTAGAAGAGCAATGATTGTATTTTATTTATGTTGGGAATCCACTCAGTGGTAATGGGTCCATGGGTCATGTTAGAATAAAGAGTTCCTGTTAGGCACTCCATAAATATGTGTTAAGCAAATGGAAGAATAGATGAATGAATGAATGGGAGAAAATGTGTTTGCTGGATTGGCTAAGAAGAAGAGCAAGAAGGAATGTGAATTCCTATGAGTGTGTTTACTGTTGACAGCCTCAACTTTGGTACAGCGAAAGGGAGGCGACAGACTCACTGTGAACAAAGGAAGGCCTCCAGGATCTCCATGTACTTCTGTCCAGCGGAGTTAGAAATTTCCCCCTGCCTTCTCCTTCAAAAGCTGTCAGACCATCCAGATTCTCTATCTTCTCTCCTGCTCTTTACTCCTAACCAGTTGCTGTCAAGTCACCTCTGACTCCTGGTGGCCTCATGTGTGTCAGCATAGACTGTGTTCCATAGGATTTTCAGTGACTGTGATCGTTAAAAAGTAGATTGCCTGGACTTTCTTCTGAGGTGCTTCTGGGTGGACTCAAACCAGCAAGCTTTTCAATAGCATCTAAGCCACTCAGGGAGAAGCACTAGAAGCATGGAAGGCTGAAATGAACAGTCGGCACTTGTTAGTCATCACACACACTTGTGCTTCGAGAGGACATAGAGTTGAGGAAGATGCCACAGTGACGGCTGTGTCCAGCAAATGAAGAATCCCAGTTAGCAAGCGCAAATTAGAAACTTAGTTAGTAAACTGCCTCAGAGACCAAGATGCCATACCACAGATACAATAACAACAGGTGTTTTCAAGGATATATAAAATGTGCCTTAGGTTGGAAAGATGAATGAGATTCAAACAACAAGTAAAGAAAAGCTAGAAAAACATATTCCTTCACTAGGATGAACTATGAATATGGATCAGGTACCTGTTTTAGGCTGGGTAGAGAAGCAAAACCAGTGAAACTTACAGATGTGTGTATATAAAGAGAAGTTTATATCAAGGAAATAGCTTACAGTTGCAGAGTCCCAGGTCCCCAGTGGAAAAGAGATCAAGCTTTTCCTGTAAGTCCATTGTATTGAGAGTAGGCCACACCCCCAAGAGGACATTCTTTCAGTTGATTGGCTGCTCACAGCCAGTCATCATAGAGTTAACTATGCTGTATTAGAGTTCTCTGAGGGAATAAGCACAAGTGTAAAGGAGCTCTGGTAGCGTAGTGATTACGAATCGGGCTGCTAACCTCAGGGTCAGCAGTTCAAAACTACTAGCTGTACCATAGAAGAAAGATGAGGCATTCTGCTCCTGTAAAGATTTACAGCCTCAGAAACCCTATATAGGGTCACTATGAGTTGGAACCGACTCCACGGCATATAACCACCACCACCGCCAAACCAACCCAGTGAAGTTGGCACAAAACCCTGTGACCGTACCTGATACCAACTTCCCAAAATTTAAGCACATTAGACCAGGATGCACTCTGATTTTGTGTTGTATTTTTTTTTATTAATTAACCTCCTCCTCCCCTTCAAAAAAAAAATAATCCTGCAAAGCTCTCAATATGAAAACTATTTATATTAATTTCCCAGTCGAAGGGCCCCAGATGTGCCTGTGATCTGTGGTCTGGAGTCAGCTAAATGTTGGAGAGTATTTCTGCATTCCAAAGAGCAACTAGTTTAAAATCAGCTTTCAGAATTCAACCAATTCCATGGACACATAGTCCTTGGTAAGTTCTCTGTGCTTACTCACCATGGTCAAGGATATATTTCACAATCTCCCCGTTGCCAGTTTTAGCTGCGTAGTGAAGGAGTGAACAGTGGTCTGGTCCCTGGATTAGCAGGCTGCCTCCGTTTTTATAACTTTCTATTAACTGAAAATGAGACATGAGAAGATGTTCAGAAACAAGGGCAGTAGCTAGCCGGTTATACGATGGGAGCCAAGTAGCTGACCACAGAGAGCTCTAGTCACAGAGGAGATGGCAAAGCCAAAGAGAGGAAGCCCCAGGCCTGGATTTCATTATCACTGAAGTAGGTGGGAGGGTGTGTAGGCACTGAACAACCAGGGGGCACCAAAGCACACGCTAGACTACTTAATGCCTGTGTTTGTTTTGATTTTCTCTCCCTTTTTCTTTTCTGGGCACCGTTCTCTATCTTAGGAGATGGTGATGGTGGTGGTTATGTGCCGTGGAGTCAGAACCGACTCATAGCAACCCTGTACAGGGTTTCCAAGGCTGTAAATCTTTACAGGAGCAGAAAGCCTCATCTTTCTCCCGCAGAACAGCTGGTAGTTTCGAACTGCTGACCCTAAGGTCCACAGCCCAATTCGTAACCACTACACTACCAGAGCTCCTTTCTTAGGAGATGAGCACTGGAGAAGTGCTCAGAGGTGCCGTTGTGCTGACTCAGCTGTCCCTTGAGTGGACGAGTAACGATGGTGCTGAGGAGGAAAATGTGGAGTCTGGCAGCTAAGCTCCTCTCTTCAGTCTTATCATTCTTCTCCCATCACTAATGAATCAGTCCAGTGGATACAGGAGCTGTTTCCAAGTTTCTTGTGTTTGTGGACACTGCTCACCTGTATGTCCACGCACACACACACCTGAGCACCCACACACTTGCACGTACTGCTCCCTCCTGCATCTGGATCGGCAACCTGGCCTGTGTGTGTGTCTTCTGTAAACCCCCTGGCACAGACCTAAAAAAGCTAGAGATGGGAACCAAAATGACCCAGCAAAAAACATCTACAAGGTGTTCATGGGTTGTACTGTAGCCCTACTCCCCACAGAATCTGATGTCAGGCCTGGCCTGGGATCTGGCGGGACAGGTCTCACGTCCTGGTGAGGAATGCGCCTGAGTTCTATGCTCTACTGCACAGGATCTATCTCTGCTGGGTGGCAGTCCCTAGGGATGTGGTTGGTGGTCTAACGTGGCATGGGCACTCTTCCCAAGGTGAGGCTCCCTACGATGGTAGCCTATCCAGATGTTTGCAACTGTCCCCCGTTGCTTCCTACTAGGAGCCCGTTAGAAAGGGAGCTCAGTGTTCCTCGGTTTACACCACATTGTGCTCCAGTGCAATGCTCTTCTGCTGCCTTGTAAGGCTTTGAGCCTCTGCACTGGCAAGGGCCCCGCCCGACCCAGGCACGCCTCTGGCTTAGGCAGCTGGCAGCACTGTAGAGCCAGGGACCAATGCCAGTGTGGGTGATGCAGAAACAACTGTTATTGCCAGGGCTGGACACCGGATGGCACCAGACCCAGCTTGAGATTGCCTGCCTAGGATATTACAGGACACAACAGAATCATGCATCTCTCCCTTGTGAACACGTGTTCCACAGACTCGGGCGACTGAATCTGTGGCTAACATTTCAGAGCCCCATCTAGGCATGACAGCTTTCCATGTGCTATGTCATTCCACCCTTGTAACACACCAGAGAGAGAAGGGCGATACTGTTGACCCATTTCACAGACGAAGAAACTGAGGAACAGGGAGAACCAAAGACTTGCATCTTGTGGACGGCAGAGCCAGCACCTGAACCCACTCTAAAGTGATGCAGCCATGCCTACATCCTTCCCTCTGAACTAAACTCATCAGCACCGGTAAGGTGGACCAAGGGACTTGCTAGATTTGGTTCCCTGGGCTCTCCAAAAACCAAAACTGCTGTAATGTTGACAGATACAGACTCTGGCTTGGAGATTGTAAGTCTAGGTGTACTTAAGGGGCTCTTAGAGAAGCATTTATATCAAGACTTGGCTGGGAGGAAGCATTTAAGTCTTTCAAATGCCAGCTTCTGGGGAGCAGAGATTCTGGTCACCGTGGGCACCCACTAATCCCTGCAGACTCCCAGGGATGTTTGCAGGTGGAAAACATGGGATGGTGTAAAAACCCTCATCCCCCTTCTGCTCAGTCCTAGGATTCACTTCCCAAAACAGTGTCCTTCCTCCTTCCATTTGGCCAGCCCAGGCGGGGTTTGACACATGCTGCCTGGAATCATGAACGACTTGATGATGATGGTGATGATGTTGATGTGACACCTTTAAGGAACCACCACAAGCTTTGGCAGATGGATATTTACCTTCATAAGATCACCAGCTATTACTGCCTGCACAATCGCTGTGGAAAACAAGAGAGATGCTGTGTTATAGAAGACCTTCTCATTCAACCACTTCAAAAGGCCAAGTCCATATTTCAGAGAAACACTGTATTTATGGCAGGAATCTGTATTCAGAGAAGAATGAATCTCTGTAAAGCAGATTAACGATCCTCTTTCCAGCCCCCACTTCTCCAGACACCCAGTGCATACAGAATTCTAGAACTTATTTGCACCCGTCTCCAATCCTAGCACAGAGACCAGGGAATCCAGAGACAATAGTTTGTTTCAAGGGTTAGCTCTGACACTTACAAGCTGTTGGACACGGAGAAAATCAGAGTTCTCTGAGCTTCCATTTCCACATTAGCACAATGCCACGTCTAAATCTCATAGGACTGTTGGAAGATGAATGAAATCTTATCACATGTTCCCAACCCATCTACAGATAAAGAGTAGGTGCCTACCCATGTCTGTGCTTTCTTCCCAATTCTTTCCACGCTGTCCTCTTTGGGTCCAAAAAATCACAAGCATTTTTACTTGTGTGTTTTTTAATAGTAAATAAATACCTTCCGATAGCGAGATGAAGGTGAAGAGAGACAGCTGAGAAGGAACAAGCGTATCTGAATTGGGGCCGAGAGAGAAAACCATAGCTTTGGCATCCAATTCATTGGTGACTTTTATCAGAAGAATGCTATAGTCCTGGGGTAGCACTGGACTGCAAGGTCGGCAGTTCATATCCACCATCTGCTCCTCAACAGCCCTATACAGGTTCACTATGAGTCAGAACTGATGCTACAGCTCTTAACAGCAAGAGGAAACAGTAACATAAGAACGCCAACAGTCTCAGGTAACCTAAATTAATTGTAGAAATATGAGGTGTTGGGGGGACGAGGATAAGAAGTGTCTGTCAACTCATGGGAGTGTATCAGTTGGGGCGTAGGAGAGGAAGGAGAAAATATTATCAACAAGAGAGCATATGAATGCCTAATGATGCTTCTAATGGGACTATTTGCACTGGGTTGGAAAACATCCTTCTAGAAAAATAGATTGTGAAGTGACTCAAATAACAAATTATTTTGAGGCTTTAAGTTCACAAAATTTAGAAGAAAAATAATTCAAATTTATTTTACCAAGTGTCATTTTTTCCCCACTTGTTTAGTGTATTGTCATGTTGTTGTTGTTAAGTGCTGTTGAGTCGGTTCTGACTCACAGCGACCCTGTAAAGGGTTTCTGAAGAGCAGCTGGTGAGCTTGAACCACCAACCTTGCGATTCAAACTGACTTTGCAGTCCAGCTTGTTAACCCTTAGGAACTCAGAACTTAGGTGTCTGTGGCACCCATGAGGACCTCCACAGCATCATGTCTGCAGGGAGGCCAGTCCCAGACAATGCGTCCCTGGGGTCACTCCAGTGAGGACTGATGTCAAGTGAAGAAGCGTGGGCTTTATCTGCAGATGAGAAGGCATTGCACAGTTAAAAGGAGACTCGGGACAATCAATGTCTATAGCCATGGCCGTGTGACTCTGCTTTTCCCCTCCTAGGTAGGGTTATAACCTGCTCCCAGCTCCCTGTGCCCTGCAAACTGGCATCTCCACTTGACCCTTGTCCTAGCCAGAGCCTCTTTCAGCTTCAGCACCGGATTCATTTAGCAACACTGTTCTTTATACTTGTTGCTTTCAACACCCTCTCAGCCTCAAATTCCCGAGAGCTTCTAGGGGATAGTATAACAGAATCATAGCCACAAATAAGATTCTGATTGTATTGAATATGGAGCGCATGAATATTTATCTTTACATTGAGCAACACACCCAGGGGCAGCTATTATACAAACATTATTAGGCTTAATGCTCACTCCCATTCTCTGATTAATGTTCTTCCCTAGGAGCAGTGTTGTTGAAGAGTTCTTCTGCATAAAGAGAACTGGAATCCATTAGTATTCAACTCCAGATAGCAGCCTTCTGAAAGATTAAGCCTAAAAACAAATAATGTACTGCTACAATTACAGCCTTATCCTTTATCATTTCTTGAGCTCTGAGCTTGTCTTCTTGTCTTTTCCAAAACTCCTTCATATTGAGTTAACAATGGTCCTGAGTTCAAAGAAGCAAGGGAGGTCCAGCTGTTAAAGGGACCTAAAAGTTATTGAGTAGATGAAAAAATGAGTTTCCTGGAAGATGAAGTCACATGACTTTAGGCAGTTAGACAGGAATGCAAGCTTGGTAGAGAGCTGAGAAGCTGGTCATTTCAGAGTTCAGAGTCTATATCCTTCATCCATACAACATGAGCCATCCTTACTTCAACGCTCGGCCTTACAATAAATTGCTGTGCCAGAAACACAGCCTTCAACAGAAGACCAGAATTAAGGCATCAAGACTGCAAGGAGGGCTTCTAACAGGAACACCACACACGGATGGCTTTGCAAGAAGAAACTGACTTTCTCACAGTTTGAGAGGCTGGAAGCCCATGTTCATAGCACCAGCTCTAGTTTAGGAGATAAGTCCTTGTCCTTGTCTCCTTCAGCAACTACAGGCTCTGAATTTCTTGAACATCTCTGTGTGTCTTGGCATCCATCTTCCTCTGGATTTAGGAGCGTCGTGGTACAGAAACCCCAGATCCTAAGCACACACTTCCAGTTCTCCTTTCTTGTTGATAGTAGGTCCCTCTGATCTCTTCTCGCCTCTTTTTTTCATCTCGTGTAAGATGAAAAGTGTTATAGGCCACAGCCCCAGGAAACACCCCTTATATCAGATCAGGGCTGCGATGGGATTCAGGATGCTGCATCCCATCCCGAATCCTGATATCACATCAGACCTCAGCATGGAGAATCATCCCATAGCCGCCACTTTGGCCCAGCCAGGTTGACACCTATTTGTGTGTGTGTGTGTGTGTGCATTTTAATCCATGACAAAGGGAACCACTGTCTTCCTTGGAGCAAACTCTCTCTCTTAGTTCTGGATACTCCAGAGGCTGGAAAAGCTCCGATGTTTATGCCTGGAGAGAAAGATGTCTCCTGTCACATGTCACCAGGACACCACCAACAACAATGACCACAATCTTTACAGGAGCACACCACCAGGGTTTTCTCCTGCATACCCCCACTGGTGGGTTTGAAATCACTGACATTTTCCTTACCAGGAGAATGCTTAGCTACTGATTCACCAGGGTTCAGATATTTTGTTTTTGTTTTGTTAAGTGCCTTCGAGTCATTTCTGACCCATAACAACAACCCTGTATAGGACTAACTAGGAACAGCTGGTGAACTTGAACCACTGACCTTGTGGTTCAAAACCAACTTTGCAGTACAGCACATTAACCCACAGTGCCACCCCAGGACTCCCTGGGTTGAAATCCTGTGAGTACTGTTAACCAATTTTGGATCAGTTCATTAAGTTTACCAAAATTCAGCTCCTTTATTAGAAATAAAAGTGGAAATACGAACAGTTAATTTTGAAGATCTGCCTTCCGGATCTGGGTGGTACAAGTGACTTGGTTGCTAAAAGAAGAGTTGAAGGTCAAGTCTACCTAGAGTCCACCTCAGAAGAGAGGCCTGGGGA
>NW_006408559.1:11054522-11058573 GCF_000296735.1 Chrysochloris asiatica
AGTTCTACTCTGACACACACGGGGCACCATGAGTGGGATCTACTTATGAAAAATCATCCACTGAGAACCCTGTGGGCACAGTTCTACTCTGACCACACGGGGCACCATGAGTGGGATCTACTTATGAAAAATCATCCACTGAGAACCCTGTGGGGCACAGTTCTACTCTGACCACACAGGGGCACCATGAGTGGAATCTATTTGTGAAAAATCATCCACTGAGAACCCTGTGGGCACAGTTCTACTCTGACACACACGGGGCGCCATGAGTGGGATCTGCTTATGAAAAATCATTCACTGAAAACCCTGTGGAGCACAGTTCTACTCTGACACACACATGAGGGAACCATGAGTGGAATCTATGAGAAATCAGCCACTGGAAACCCTGCGCAGCCTGGTTCCTCTCAGACACACACGGGAGCGCCACGAGTAAGAGTCGACTCAATGACCATAGGTTTGGACTATTGTTTTGTTTGCAAAATTTGCTTGGAGAACCAGACAAGGAATAAAATCTGACTACCATGATGCTCTGGAGAACATCACAGAATACTGATGCTTGTAATTCAGTCAGAGAGAAAAAGACCCACTTCTCAACCACGAAATGAAAGGGTTAGTCGAAGGCCAATTACAGTGTTAAGATCTAGAATATGGCTAATTACAAAGCGATACTTTAAGTTGTAATTCTTGCTTTGCAGATGAAAATATTTAGGCATAAAATGTATCCAGAACTTGGCAGAGCCAGATGTAGGTTTGGGATACCCAGTAAATTAGCAGTGACCACTGCATTATTATATATAAAAGAGAATTATTATTATATATAAAAGAAAAGCACAAGCTTAAATACTTACGTCCATCCATAAAAGTTAAATCTTTCATGCTCAGTTATTTTGCAGTTTTAAACTAATATCCTATTGTCACATTGTTTATTGATCATTGTTGATGACAGCAGGCATTTGTACAAAAACAACTGTACAAGAAAAAAAACGGAAAGTAATAAAACCAAAAGGATGAGCCAAAAATGCCTCGTGGATACCTAAGGAAACAAATCAGTTAATTTCTGAGAATCACGAATTTAGGTCTGACTTTGCCAAGTTCTACACACATTTTACTCTTATCATGCCAGCTGCAAAGCAAGAATCGCAACCTTCAACTATCCTTCAGGATTCATCATATTCCACATTCTGGAGCTGAGCCTGGTCTCCGTGTATGGTCCTCATTCTACAGATGAGAAAACGGAGCTTGAGAAGTGAACCGACACCACAGGTCACATAGTGAGCTAGCAGTCCAGTTTAGAGACTAAAGACTCCTGCCTTTCCGTTTTCCGAGGTCATACTATATACTGTTTCCTCGTTGTTGTTGCTAGCTGCCATTGCGTACAGCCAGACAGAAGGATGTCCGGCCTGGCAGCACTCTCATGATGGCTGGCATGCTTCACCCCACTGTTACAGCAGCCATTGTGTGTTTGGAGTGGCCGCCAACCTCGGAACTTCATCTTCCAGCACTGTAACAGACAATTTCTGTTAGCACCTACAGCAGGGGTGGGGAACCTTATATCTGCCAAAATTGATAACATCATCCGTGGGCCAAACAAAATCAGCAACTTAAAAATTTAGCCCACTATGGCGGCCAGGAGCTAGGCTTGCAGGATGTGCCATTTGGCTGTTTGAATGACTGTATATTCCTGAGTTTTGGTGCACATCCAAAAATAAAATTAAAAAACAAAACAGAGGGAATATAAGCAAATACTGTTGAATGATGAAGGATGAAGGGGATTGTAATCATTGCAATGAAATGAATTGATTGTAATCAGTGCAACGAAACAAATACGATAGGATGAATGTAAAATTGATGTTCACCCATGTAAACTATCACTCAATTCACAATAAAAACTTAAAAAAAAAAAAAAAAAAAAATCAGCCTGCTATATTTGGCCAAGCATTTAATCAAGTCACCCCTCATGTGATGGCTGAAATTGCAGTTGCCTTGGCAGGGCCAGACCAAATGACTGTGAGGGCCTTATTCAGCCCTGGACGTTCCCCACCCCTGATTTCCAGGGTTTACACTGGCTCATTTTCAGAAGCGCATCACTGGGTCTTGCTTCCTACTCTATCTTAGTCTGTACAAACAAATCAAATCACTGCCATTGAGTCCATTCTGATACCTAGCAAGCCTGCAGGGCCGTGTAGAACTGCTGTGTAGAGGTCCCAAAGCTGTCATCTCTATGGACGTGGACTGCCACATCTTTCACCTGTGGAATCTCTGGTGGGTTTGAACCTCCCGCCTTTGGATTAACAGTCAAAGCTTAACTGCTGTGCTACCAGGGCTCCTTCTCAGTCCAGAAGCTCCTCTGAAGCCTGTCCGACTTGCGTGACCCTGCTGGTCTTTGAAATACGAGTGGTATATCATCACAGCAACACAGGATGCCACCACTGTACCTCAGACTGGCAAACTTTGAGCACCATGACCAAAAGCCAAACAAATAACCCCCAGAAAACATGCCACAATGCATCCTTACAAAATGAAGTAAAGCCACTTTGTTGTTGTTGTCAGGTGCCATCGAGTCGGAACCGACTCATAGCAACCCCATGCACAGCAGAACGAAACAATATCCGATCCTGGGCCAACCTCACTACGCACTTGGCATATGGAATGCTCAGCACTCCCTGATCTGATCATAAAAGAAAACAAGCAAACCGACAGACATCCAGTTGATTCCGGCTCATAATGATCCTATATGACAGCACAGTCTCCAAGGGTGTAGATTTCTACAGAAACAGAGAGCCTCATCCTTTTCCCTCGGAGCAGCTGGTGAATTTGAACCACTGACCTTGCAGTTAGCAGCCTAGAGCATGACCCAGTGCATCACCAGGACTCCTTGGAAGCTTCAGTCTATTCCTTTATTCACTCAAAGTTACATCCTGTTTGGACTCCACTCGGCTTGCATGGCCAACGATCCATGAGCCTCCTTCCTGTGTTGACATCACTGGAAGCCATCTGTCCATTCCTACTTGGTGAGCAGCCAGCCGTGCTCTGTGCCCAACAAATTGTGAAGGCTTAATTCACATGCAGAATTTAGTGCCGTCTTCAAATAGAGCCAAGGTAATCCAGTGCGTACTTAGTACAATGGATAACCACCCTGATTCACACTCATTAGGCACCAGAGGGAAATGGCTTGTTAGAATAACTGTAATTACCATTGCTTCCCGTAGCCAGTCTGAACATGCCTAAGATGAGGTGAAAGACAAGAGGAATTCGATCTTCCCAAAGAATCTGATCTAGTCCAAGAGGAGTATGTGACCATCAGTAACGAGATAAGGGACAGGAAGCCCCAGAGAACCACATTATTAGTGAGATTTAGCCACCAGTGGCATCTAGAAGCCGTTAGACATTTGTTGAAGTAACAGTTGCTCCTGAGTTGATTTCCAATCATGGCGACCCTGTATGTGTCAGATCAGAAATGTGTTCCATAGGGTTTTCAGTGGCTACTTTTTCAGAAGCAGGTCACCTGACTTTTTCTTCCCAAGGCACCAACAGGTGGGCTCAAACCTCAACCTTTTGGTTACCAGCTGGAAGTGTTAACTACCCTACCTCTACTTGGTAGAATTTGCTCTACCCAGAAATTTCCCATTAAGGATTACTGTGACTGCAGTCTTATGGCCAAATGCCAACTCTACCAATTCTCTACGGAGCGTATGACCAACCCATGGGAGATGTAAGAGGGTTTTGTGTCTCTCTGATGACAGTCATTCCATTAAACTCATGGCCATCGAGTCAATTCTGACTTGTACCAAACCTTTAGGATGGAATACAACTGCCCCATAGGGTTTCTAAAGCTGCCATTATTTCAGAAGCAGTCTGGCACATCTTTCTCCCCAGGAGCAGCTGCTGGCAGACAATGCCACAAGCGACCAGACTTCTCTCCGTAACACCTCATCTGTTTATCTGCTGTTGGGAAACTATTCTCGTTTCACTACATCTCATCTCTCTACAACTGAAATGCAAGCACTGGGACCTCAGGCGTTTTCATTGCTTTCTCTGTATTTCATGCATA
>NW_006408559.1:11059172-11062521 GCF_000296735.1 Chrysochloris asiatica
AGATAGATAGATAGATAGATAGATAGATAGATAGATAGATAGATAGACAATGTCCTGGTGTGGTTCTGTAGGATAAGCACTGGATTGAAATGTCAGTTTGAACCACAAGGTTGACAGTTCAAACTCATCAGCCACTCCATGGAAACCCTATACAGGGTCACTATGAGTCAGAACTGACTCAGTAGTATCTAACAACAACAAATAACACACACATATACACACACATGTATTATTGTTGCTGTTGTTAAGTCGGCTCCAACCCATATCAACCCTGTTTCCAAGGAAAGACTGGGGAGCTTGAACCACCAATCTTGTGGATCAAACCAACTTTGCAGTCCAGAGCATTAACCCATAGCGTCACACCAGCACTATATGTATATATATATATAGCAAACCTGTGTTTATTCTACAGAGCCACAGAGCTATGGTGTCCAGGTGTGGTGCTGTAGGATTTGCAATGGACTGAAAACAACAAGGTCGGCAATTGAAACCCCCCAGCTGATCTTCAGAAACCCTATACAGAGTCGCTATAACTTGAAACCAAGTCAATAGCACTTAACAATAACAACAACATAGCTGAAACTTGGCTGTCAAGTTGACTTTGACTCATGGTGACCCATGTGTGTCCAAGAAGAACTGACAGATTTTTAAAAAGTAAATCACCAGGCCTTTCTTCTGAGGTACCTCTGGGTGGAATGGAACCTCCCACCTGTCAGTTAGCAGCTGAATGGGTTAATTGTTTACAGCACCATGTATTATTTCACACTATATGAAATGAAGGTCCGCAGTTCAAACTGATCAGCTGCTCCGCAGGATGAAGGTGAAATTTAGGTTCTCATGAAGATTTATAGCACCGGAAACCCTATGCAGGGTCACTAGAAGTGAGAACCTCAACAACACACAACAACACTATATGATATGCTTAATGAATATTTGGATTGATATTGGTGGCTTGGCTTGCATTTCAAATCTTCCTGAAACTCTCTATTGAAGAAGATTCTAGATTAATGAAAACATCCACTGGACTGCTTTTTGCTGTACCTGGAAGTCAATTCTTGAGTTGAGAATCATTCCAAATCTCTTTGGGAATCTCCTACTGATTATCAGATAGAGCGAAATGCCTGACAAATACATCACTGGACCAGGTTATGTTTATTTTATGGGTGAAATCAAAGCCCTAAATTGAGAATGTCATCTCCAAGGGCATTGATGTTGATCTGTGTGGCAACAAACGTCCCAGCTTAACTAATTTGCTCTGAATACTGAGCTAGTGAAGTCCACAGGTCAAGGAGTCCATTGGCTTCACATTCTTCTGTAGTCACAGAGCATACCATCAACCAATTGTCTAAAAGCTGTGCCGGCACCCACCAGAAAACCAAGTAAGGTCCTTGAAAATATCTCTTTGCTAATCTGTGCAACTCAAAACCAGTGGTTCTTGCCATGATGGAAAACTCCTATCATCATCTTTGAATGTATGTTGTTGTTGTTGTTGTTAAGTGCCGTCGAGTCGGTTCCGACCCATAGCGACCCTGTACAGGGTTTCCGAGGGTGTAAATCCTTACGGGAGTAGAAAGCCTCATCTTTCTCCCGCGGAACGGCTGGTAGTTTCGAACCGCTGACCTTAAGGTTCGCAGCCTGATTCGTAACCACTACGCTACCAGAGCTCCTTTCAACACATTTTTTAGATCGCTGTTGTGTTGTTAGGTGTTTTTGAGTGAGTACTAATAGTAATCCTGTGTAGAAGGGAATGAAACAGCCTGGCCCAGCATCATCCTTACAATCATTGTTATATTTGAGACCACTGTGTCAGTCCATCTCAGTGAGGGTCTTCCACTTTTTCACTGACCCTCTACTTTACCAAGCAAGGATGAGTCCTTCCTGATCACATGTCCAAACTTCATGAGACAAAGTCCCACCATCCTCACTTCTAAGGAGCATACTTCTTCCAAGACAGAAGTATGTTTGCTCATTCTTCTGGTAATCCATGGTATATTCAATATTCTTCACCAACAACATGATTAAAAGGTAGCGATTCTTCTTCTGAAATTCGATTTCTTCCTTAAGATTACATTATTTTCTTTAAGTGTAAATTCTTATATTCTATCTAACATACAGAGTCCAGATGGTACAGTGGTTACAACTGCTAAATGAAAGAGGGGGAGTTCAAATCCACCAGTTGCCCCACAGGAAGGTGTGGCAATCTGTTTTCCTAAAAATTTGCAGCCTTGGAAACCCCAAGGAGACAGCTTTAAAGTCATGGGTAAAACAATGTAAATAATAACCAACTATTTATCTAAAGCAAGAGAAACATAAATTTTGTTTCTAATACCAATAGTTCAGGATCCAACCACTGTTTTTTGTTGAGTAAATACTAAGTTTCTACCAACAGGATGAATTTTTTTAGACTTATGAAAGGTTTTAATCTGATTACATCTTATTGAACGCATGAAGCTGAATAAATTATGGTACATAATAACATTCTTTTCTCCTTCTTAGCATTCAAATGAAATAATACATATTTAAATACTTGGCACACTGGATACTGCTTTAGCAGTGTAAGAGACTTAGGGGTAAAGAAAATCGAGCATTCTCAGAAAGTTTTCATCACCAGAATGGTGAGCAAAGTTCATTAAGATTGACTTATGTTGTTTGTTTGTTTGTTTTTGCTTTCCTGGCATTCGGATGATCAAGCTATGACCCTGTGAGGGTAAGAAAAGTGGAAGAGCTAATTAATCAGATTTCTGTTAAGCTGGTAGAAGGGAGGAAGGTGCACAGCAGAGGAGAAAGTGCTGGGGACCAGCTCTAGTGGGGTTTACAGAGGATGGTATAGGGAACACCTTGGTTACAGCTTTGTCTCTTCTCTCCACTGATCTGTGTGGGTCCAGCCTCCTCAGAATCATTTGATGTCTGTTGCCCATGTCCTTCAGGACTCTAAAGGTACTTGGGCTGAGAGAGTGTGCTCATATTTCATTCTGCAGTAGCTGCAGGCGGATCTGACATAGCTTGGATATGATGGATGGTTATTGGTTTTAACTAAACATCATGACAGCATGGGAGGTGGCGTTGAAGGCTGCGCTTGAGTCCAGAGGAGTGTGTTATAGAGTTCAAGGAGATTAAGGGCTTACAGGTCAGCCGGTCATCGAGATGCACATTAAGTACCTTATCAGTGCCCAGCAGCCAACAGACCACTCCGTAAGCTGAAGGCTCTTTTCACAGAGAAGAACAGAATTTGCCAAAGCACATCTCATTGGAGCAAAAGTAAAGTCAAGGAGAAGTTAATAAAACAAAGGTCACATCTTCATGGGCATATGCCAGCAAAACGGACAGGCAGAAAAATGCATTTTATATA
>NW_006408559.1:11062765-11065220 GCF_000296735.1 Chrysochloris asiatica
TATATATATATATATATATATATATATATATCCATACTGAAGGCTGTAGTCTTTGATCTTCATCAGAAAGTATCTTAAGTCCTTTTCACTTTCAGCAAATATATGTATGTTTCCATATATTTATATGTTTCCAGAGTCTACCCTCACTTATATGTGTAAAGACAGGCAAGATCATTTGTCTTTGCAATTAAGTCACAATAAAGCATTAATTATAAATCCTCCCCATATTGATGTGAAACAGACGTTAGTTGGAAACAGAAAAATTAAGCCATGAATTTTGGAAAACTACAAGTCTGAACTTCACCTCGGCATGATGATATGTTGAGTAGTGAAGATCCTATCTTGGAACCACGATTTACAAACTAAATTTTTATTCTTAAAGCTGGCTCAAAAAATAAAATACAAATAGGATTGTTGTTACTGTTGAATGTCACAGAGGTGGTCACGACTCATGGCAACCCTGTGCACAACAGAACGAAACACTGCCCGGTCCTGTACCATCCTCACAATTGTTGTTACGTTCGATCCCATTGGTGCTGCCATGGTGTCACTGCATCTCACTGAGGGCTCTTCCTCTTTTTCATTGACCTTCTCCAGGGACTGGTCCCTCCAAATAACACATCTAAAGTCTGAGAGATAAAGTCTCGCTATCTGTGTTTCTAAGGAGCATTCTGACTTTACTTCCTCAGAACAGATTCGTTTGTTCTTCTGGCAGTCCAAGGTACTTTAATATTCATCTCCAACACTAGAATTCAAATGCATCGATTATTCTATGATCGTCCTTATTCACTGTCAAACTTTCACATTCATATGAGGCAGTTGAATATCCCATGGCCTGGGTTAGGCTCACCTTAGTCCTAAACCTGGCATGTCTGTAACTGAACATTTCAAATAAAGAGGTCTTGTACAGCAGATTTAACTAATACACTATGTCATTACATTTCTTGACTGGTGTTTTCATGAGCGTTGATTGTGCATCCAAACAAAAAGATGTCTTTGACAACTTCAGTCTTTCTTCATTTATCATGATGTTATTTAATGGTCTGGTTGTGAGCATTTGTGTTTTCTCTACACTGATGTGCAATCCATACTGAAGGTTGTAGTTTTCAATTTTCATCAGAAAGTATCTTAAAAGTCCTCTTCACTTTCAGCAAGCAAGATTGTATCATCCACATATTGCAGATTGTTAATGAGTGTCCTCCAATCCTGATGCCATGTTTTTCTTCATATAATCCAGTTTCTCAGATTATTTGATCAGCCTACAGGTTGAATAAGAATGGTGAATGGTGAATGGTGAAAGGATACCACCTTGGCACATACCATTCCTGATTTTAAACCACTCAGTGTCCCCTTGTTCTGTTCAAACCACTGCCTCTGGGTCTATGTACAGTTTACCCGTGAGAACAATGAAATGTTCTGGAATACTCACACTTCACAATGTTATTTACCATTTGTTATGATTCACACAGCTGAAAGCCTTTGCACAGTTAATGAATCACACGTAAACATCTTTCTAGGAATCCTGGTGTGGCGCTGTGGGTTAATGCGCCAGACTGCAAAACCGTTTGAACTGCAAGATCAGTGGTTCAAGCTCACCAGCTGCTTCCTGGAAACCTATAAAGAGTCGCTATGGGTTGGAACCGACTTGACAGCACTTAACAACAACAAACATCTTTCTGGTATTCTTTGCTTTCAGCCAAGAGCCATCTAATTTCAGCATGTGGCTTGAATTTCTGGAAGTTCCCTGGTGATGTACAGGTGCAGCCATTTTAAAATTATCTTTAGCAAAATTTTACTTGCATGTGATATTAATGATATTGTCCGATGATTTCTGCATTCCACTGAGTCACCTCTCTTGGGAATGGGCATAAATATGGATCTCTTCCAATCAGTTGGCCAGGTAACTGTCTTCCAAATCTCTTGGCATAGATGAATGAGTGCTTCCAGTGCTAGATCCATTTGTTGAAAAATTTCAACTTATATTCCATCAATTCCTGGAGCCTTGTTTTTTAACTTTTTACCAATGCATTTATTACTGTATGGATTTCTGCCTTTAATACAATTGATTCTTGATCATATGGTACCTCTTGAAATGGTGAGCTTCAACCAATTCTTTTTGGTACTGTGACTCTCTGTATTCCATCTATCTTTTTTCAGTGCTTCACACATCAGTCTGTGTTTTGTCATAGAATACTTCAAACAGAGGTTTCAACTTTTCTGTTGTTGTTTCAGCTAGAGAAATACTGAGTGTATTCTTCCCTTTGGGTTCTCTAACTCCAAGCCTTTGCACATTTCATTATAATACTTGACATTGCCCTTTTGAGCTGCCCTTTGAAATTTTCCATTCAGTTCTTTTAATACCTCATGTCTTCTCTATGCTCAAGAGCAAGTTTCAGAGTCTCTTCTGACATCCATTTTTGTCTTGTCTTTCTTCCCTGTCTTTTTTTTTTTTTTT
>NW_006408559.1:11065565-11082439 GCF_000296735.1 Chrysochloris asiatica
TCAGTCTAGAGTCCCCAGCCACTCCATTTCTCCATGTCATTGTCTCTGTCTCCATCTCTGGCATCGCTGCTTCTCTGGATAAGGTTCCACAATCCACTCTTCTTTTCTGTCTTTTTAATGACTTTTTGCTTCTTCCTGTCTGATGTTATTGATGTCATCCTACCAGTAGACTCTTCTGGTATTCAGTCATTTGTGTTTAATGCATCAAATCTGTTCTGGAGATGGTCTCTAAATTCAGATAGGATATATTCTCTTGGATGTGTTTTAACTTTCTTCAGCTTCAGCTTGAACTTGCATATGAGCAGTTAATGGTCTGAACCACAGTCAGTCCCTGGCCTTGTTTTGGCTGATGATGTTGAGTTTCTCCACTGTCTTTCCCCACATGTAGTCAATTCGAATCCTGTGTATTCCATCTGGTGAGGTCCAGATGTATAGTCACCTTTTATGTTGTGAAAAAAAAAAAAAAAAAGTGTTTGCAATGGATAATTCACTGGTCTTGTGAAATTCTATCATATGATCTCCAGTGTAATTTCTAACACCAAGGCTGTATTTTTCAATTACTGATCCACCCTCTTCACATTCCAATAACCAGTAATTATCAATGCATTTTGATTGCATGTTTGATCAATTTCAGAATGAAGAAATTAGTAGAATTCTTCAATTTCATCAGCACTGGCCTATGTGGTTGGTGCATAACATTTAATAATAGAGATATTAACTTACCTCTCATGGGTCAATCAACAGATAGGTTTGTATGGGGGGGAGGAGGACAACAACATTAGTAAGGTAAGTGCATCATAGAATGGTCCACCATTTACGATCAAGAGGGCAGCATTTACCTAAGGATAAAACTCAGAAGAGTGAGGAAAGAAGGAGAAATGGAAATGAAAAACACAGGGAGGAAGTGAGATACATTATGTTATATTGAGCGGATTGCCATCATTGAGATGAAACAAAGTGCAAGACTTAATTGGTTGGATGTAAAACTGATTATCTGCCCTGTAAGCCTTCACTCAACCTCACAATGAAAAGTTGGAAAAGAGAAAAGATGAAAGAAAGAACATCTATAAAGTAATTTGTGTAGTCCCCGGTTGCTATAGAAATGGACACTGAGGTAACAGAAAGACATCCGAGGGAAGATGTAAGAACTCATTCAAAAAGGGAAGCTTTGTTGGGGATGAAGATAGAGGGGTGTTTCCAGTAGAAGAGGAAGAGGTAATGAGCAGTGTTGATTGACAACTGGGGCATGTGACATGGGGGGAAGGGAAATGTGCGTCAGAGACGGACTGTACCGGAGCTGCCAGTAGAGCACCCTAAGAGACCAAGACTAATGTGAAGCCAACGGCTCTTTTATTCCCCTAAAAATGTCCTTGAAGATTTTTCAGGAACTCCTGATGTGGTGCTGTAGGATCAGCACTGGTCTGCGAACCACAAGGTCAACAGTTCAAACCCACTAGCTGCTCTTCGCAAACCCTATGCAGGGTTGCTATGAGTTGGAATCAACCCAACATCACTTATCAACATTAGCAGCAACTCCATTTTCATATATATTGTTGGCCAGAAACTACCACCTTCTTCCTCAAAGGAAATAGTTGCTTAAGTGTAAAAGAGGAGCCCTGGTGGTACAGTGGCTAAGTACTCTGCTACTAACGTGAAGGTCGGAGGATTGAATCCACCCAGTTGTTCCCTAGGGTGTTTCCATGGAAATTACAGCCTTGAAAGCCCTGTGGGCCAGTTCTCCTTTGTAGTATAGGATTTCTGTGAGTCAGAATTGACTCAATGGCACCCAACAACAAGTGTAAAATAGAAAGGGGTGGTGTCTCTGAAATCCCATGCTTGAAGAAGAGTCTTCAGAAGGGCCAAGCTGTTAGAGAAGGAGAAGAAGCCCTAGGGGTTAGTTAAGGTAGACCTGCGGAGTAGAGAAACCTAGGGGCAGAGAGGTGGAACTGTGGGTATAAACACAATAGGATTTCAATGCCATTTGCTGCCAGCAAAGCAGCACTGGTCTTATAATGTCTGGAACAACCACCTTCACTTACTACGGTGATGGTGCTCAGTTGGCAACAAAAAGGCCTGTGGGTTAACCCCACCTAAAGGCTCTGTGGAACAAAGACTGAGTAATATGCTCCCATAAAGATTATAGTCTAGGAAACCATATGAGGTAGTTCTACTCTGTACCATGGGGTTGTTACGAGTCAAAATTGACTTGATGGCACCCAACAACTAGGGTGACAGATAGAATGAAAATGGCACCAGTCTGAAGAAAGTTGCGTGGATTCTGGCTGACTACAACTCCATTTTTAAATAAGCAATGGGTTTTGCTTTGTCAGGAGGAGAACTGCATGGTGCATAATACTTGCCAAAATGATTTTTAATCTTTTCAGAAAATAGGGATAGTACAACAGAAGGAATAGACAGATACACAAGTAAAGAAACTCACACACATAAAACCAGACTTAAGGAAGCTATTTGTCGAAAGGACTGATGGCATCAGGAGTCTTAAAAGCTTGCAAGTGACCATCAAGATACAATTATTGGTCACGTCAAGTCTGGAGCAAAGGAGAATGAAAGAACCCAGAGATTCAAGGCCAGTGGACGGCATGTACCCTGAGACCAGAAGAACTAGAGGATGCCCCAACTACGACCAACTGCTCTGACCAGGAACACAACAGAAGGTCCTGGTTAGTGAAAGTTAAAAAATGTAGATCAAAATTCACATTTATGAAAAGGACCAGAGTTTCTGGTCCGACAGAGATCAGAGGAAGTCTGGAGATGCTTGTCCTAAAACAACCTTCTGACTTGGAACTGAAGCCATTCCTGGAGACCACCTTTCAGCCAAATAACAGACTGGCCTATAACATGAACAACACTGAGAGGAATATGTTCTCTACAACAATCAAAGAGAGCAAAACGGCAACATCTTCCCCAAAGTAAAGAGGAGAAGACCTAGAGGGGCAGAGGAACCAGAAAATTCCGGATGGAAATGGAGAGAATACCAACACATCACGGAAATCACAACCACAGAACAACTTGTGTGTGAATGATTGAAGGAAAGCTAATTTGCTCTGCAAACTTTCACCTAAAGCACAATAAAGTGCTCAAAAGCAAGAAAGAAACACACACACACTCTGCCCCAGAAAGAGCAAAGCATAGGGGTCCCCAGAGTTGCTCTTCAATACTGGAGGTGAAACCTTTATGTTTTCCTCGTGTGTCTCTTTGTCCAACATTCCACAGAGCAGGAAGGGTCTCAGAAGTCAACCAGCTCAGCCAGCTCCAGGTCTAAGGGAAGTGACTTACTTGTTCAATGGCACCAGCCTGTGTCAAGTCGATATGGTCACAGGTGGAATGATACCTGCCAGTCTCTGCCCACAAGCTGTAACCTGAAGGGCAGTTTCATTCTAGTAAGTCCAGAAAACAATAGGCTTTAATAACTTCCTGAATCCATACACAAATGACACCAATGGTCTATCTGTAGGGGATCTATGCCTCATTTCACTCTTCGACATGCATGGTTTCTCTTGCTCTCTGGCTAGCACTCTCACCAGCCTGCTCCTTTGTCTTCTTTTGTGGATATTTTTTGCTGACCCACAACTTTACCACACACGATTTCCCTCTCCAGGGACTGGTCCCTCTTGATAATATGTCTAAAATATGAGAGATGAAGTCTCACCATCTTGGCTTGTAAAGAGCATATTGTCTGTATACTTGGTCTAAGACAGATTTGTTTGTTCTTCTGGAAGTACAACATATTCTCCTCCAACACCATAACTCAAATGCATCAATTCTTCTACGACCTTCCTTATTCACTGTTCAACTTTCACATGTATATGAGGTTATTAAAAATACCATGGCTTAGGTCAGGCACACCTCAGTCCTCCAAATGACATCTTTGCTCTTGAACAAAGAATGGGTTGCACGTCAATGTAAAGAAAACAAAATTCCTTACCATTAGACCAATAAATAATGTCATGATAAATGGAGAAAAGACTGAAGTCATCAAAGACTTCATTTTGCTTGGATCCGCTATCAGCACTCATGGAAGCAGCAGTTAAGAAACCAAGTGATGTATTGCACTAGGAAAATCTGCTGCCCTAGACATATTTGGTAGTTGGTGGTTGTGGTGGTTACGTGCTGTGGAGTCGGTTCTGATTCATAGTGACCCTGCATAGGGTTTCTGAGGCTGTAAATATTTACGGGAGCAGAAAGCCTCATCTTTCTCCGGCAGAACTGCTGGTAGTTTCAAATTGTTGACCTTGAGATTAGCAGCCTGATTCATAACCACTATGCTACCAGAGCTCCTTAAGGCAGATTTAGGGAAGCAGACAACCTGATCTTTGTATAGAGGAGAAGCTGGTGGGTTTGAACTGCTAACCTTGTGGTTAGCAGTCCTGTGCTTATCCCATAGTGCCATCAGGGCTCCTTTATTAAAGTAGTAGCATGCTGACTTTGGAAAGTCCACAGTTTTCTGTGTTAATCTTGTTTTGTCTTGCCTACTTTGCTTTGAATCAGGAGTGAATTGTTTGTTTTCCTAGGATTTGGAAAAGATCAGCCAAAGGAACACACGCTATCATTTTTATTCCATTCCCTACCTACACTCTTCGGGGAGCACTGGTAAGAGCCTCCTTAAAAGGCCATCTTTTCAGTCCATTAGTAACTGAATCTGTTTGGAAAAGGACCAGGACTGGCCTACCTTAGACTACAGGGAACAATATTAATGAGGCGATGAAGGGATTCAAAGATGTGCATTGAAGGTTTCTGTTTGCCAACACCACATACTGAAGCACATTTAACAGTGAAACTTGTGTGTAGAGAACCAATTCCGTGCCAGGGCACAGCAAAGAACTGGGCAAAGTCTCTATTCATTGGGTTTATAGTAACAGAAAGGGCAGCACCACCCAGGAGGTAAAAAGAAACTGGAATACATTTAAAAAGAGAAAATAGTCAGTGAATAGGGATTGAGAATCCGTGGACATTTGAGTTGTCGGGAAAATTTATCATTGTTTGTCCTTAGGCTCTATGGAGGCGCTTCCAAGACATGGGAATTAATGAGCGCTGAGGAGGGACTTGAATGAAAGACAATGAAGGTGGTCTGCCAGAGAGATGGTAGGAGGTGATGGAAACCATATGGCCCTGAATACAAGGGAGATGGGACCTGGAGAGGGGCCCACAAGTAGGGGGGTGGGAATCATTTACTATGGCAGCGTGAGCTAAACCAGAGAGAAGAAGAGACTCAAAGGGAGACCAGAAAAGTTTGAATTAATTAATAAATCTATAAGGGATTCCAAAGTAAGAAACTGGATGGGGACAGAGAGAGACCACACTAGTAACTTTTCATTAGATGGCCCAAGGCCATTGCAAAGTGGTCTAATGTGACGGCCAACACTGTGAGTTCCTCCGACCAAGATAACTGAAGATCTGCCAATGTTTCCAGCTGTTTCTCCCACCAAATCTGCACATCACATTTTACTAAGAGAGCACAGAAAAGAAAATGGCAAACATATAACTTCCTTAGTTCACTCTACTCTTCTGGTCATGATAATTGTCTTCCTGATTGTGATATGTCCCTGAAAAATAGCTACCTTTCAAGAATCTCACTTTTCAAGAATGAGTACTACCGGCAGGAACTTGGATCGTTGATATTGGAGATGGGGTGGGTAGGAGAAGTGAATCAAGAATATAACCAATTGGAATTGGTCTTCTGTGTTAAGGGTACTTACTGTTAACTGATATTTCAAACAAACTAATAAACCAACCTCACCTTTAATTATGAATACCTACTCAGTTTTTCTTTTTGGAGTCCTGGCGTGGCACTGTGGATTAATGCACCAAACTGCAAAGCCGTTTGAACTGCAAGGTCAGTGGTTCAAGCTCACCAGTTGCTCCTCAAAAACCCTGTATAGGGTCACTATGGGTCGGAACAACTCGACAGCATTTAACAACAACAACTCAGTTTTTGTAAATCACATAATAATGAGAAAGTGGCAATAGTTGCGGCAGACTTTTTGAATATTCCCGAGTCACTGGTGACATGGTGAATTATGTGTTGGGTTGCTAATCACAATCAGCAGTCCAAATCCATCGGCTGCTCCTCTGGAGTAGGATGAGGCTTTCTACTCAGAAACCCTATATAGGGGTAGTTATGAGTCAGAACCGATTCAATGGCACATAACCACCACAACAAAGATACGCTGTAGACCTGGGTACCTGTGGATGTGACCAAGCTTGGAAGTAGAGTCTTTGCAGCTGGAATTAGCTAATACTGGAGTCATACCCAAGTGGTGCTGTTGGCACTGTAAGTATTGGACTGCTAACCACAGAGTCAGTAGTTCAAATCCACCAGCTGCTCCTCAGGACAAAAAGAAAACTTCTATAAAGATTTATAGCCTTGGCTACTCTACACTGGGTCACTGTGGTACCTTGAATTTACTAGATATGGCTTTCCTATCCAAAGTCTTCTTAATTCCCACCAAGTGATTGGGTGGGACCATACAAATCAGATATACAAGACTCTAAGGCTGGGATTGATTAGTTTTGCCCTCCAGCTAGGTTTAAAAGGAGCCATCTCAGAGGCAGAGATGGAAGATCCCAGAACCATCAAGAAGGAAGAGCATGAGTGGAGCTTGAGATGGGCAGAGTTCACGGCAGAGATGGTGGCATGGAGAGACAGAGCAGCTACAAGCCCAGGACCCATCACTGAGTAAAGCTAGTTGCCTACAGGCAGGAGACCAGCCTGAAGAATGTGCCCCTTGGGCATGAGTAAACTGGATAAAGCAGCTTTGCCACACTTGCTGGGACAGGGCAGAAGCCAGGGGCCACATGGCTGAGAGGCCGAAGACAAGAGTGAGGTGTGCCTGCAGTCTGACAGACAAGAGGCATTCCTGCCTGGAGAACTGCTGCATCCTGAGCTTTTTAGAACCTGATTTGTATCCTGTCCACTTTCCTAATAGGAGCTCTGGTAGCATAGTGGTTCCGAATCGGGCTGCTAATCTCACGGTCAGCAGTTCGAAACTACCAGCTGTTCCTCAGGAGAAAGATGAGGCTTTCTGCTCCCGTAAAGATTTACAGTCTCAGAAACCCTGTACAGGGCCGCTATGAGTCGGAACCAATTCCACGGCACATAACAACAACAACAACAACTTTCCTAATGAATTCCATAATTATGAGTATTGTTATAAATTTGTGTGGCCATTGCAATGGATTATCAAATCCAGATGTGAAGCAGAGAGTGCTGTGGGAGGAACTGTCGGTGTCCGAATAAGATAAAAGTTGTAGGGCGCAGGCATGTCTGACTTCCTCTTAATAAGAATCAGCCTAGGATTGATTTTGACTTTAATTCTCTTTTCCTTTTGTGAAGTCAGGGGAAGTCAGACATGGTCACCACATGGTTTTCGCAGTCACTATGAGTCGAAATCAACCTGATGAGTGAATTTGGTTAGGTTTTGGGAAGTCATACTGAAGTAGGGTGGATCCTAATCCAGAATGACTAGCATTCCTGTGAATAGAGAAGAGACACAGAGACACACACAGCTGGAAGACAGTCCTATGCACTAGCATCAGAAACTGGAGTGGTGCTGAATGCCATGGGCTGCTGGAAGCTGGAAGAGACACGAAGGGATCTTCCCATGGAGGTTTTGGAGAGAACATGACTCTCGCAACACACTGACTAAATCAAACTTCTGGCACCCAGAACTTTGAGACAATACCTTATAGTTTTCGAAGTCATCCACTTAGTGATAGTTTGTTACAGCCGCACTTGAAAACCAGCAATTCTCCGTTTAACAAACGAATTCAAATGGAAAGATTTCCTATTACATGAACTCAAACCTCAGCAATGCTACCGAGAGACGGTACACAAGAGCATCTCACACACACTGGGAACTGGATTTAGGTTACCAAGATCTGCATTCAACTTCTTATATGCACGTGACTTCAGATAAGTCACTTAATGAAGCTGTGGCTTAATTTCCTCATTTTATATGGGAATAAGCATTATTGTTGTTGTTGTTGTTGTTGTTGGGAACAGTCAAGTCGGCTCTGACTCAAAACAACCGTATGCACAACAGAGCAAAACACTGCCAGTCCTGCAGTATCCTCACAACTGCTGTGTTTGAGCCCATCACTGCAGCCACTGTGCAGAGTCAGCTCGGGAGCGTTGCTCTGTTTTGTTCACCCTCCACTCTGCCAAGGATGATGTCCTTCTCCAGGGACGGGTCCCTTTCATATCATGTACAAAGTACGTGAGATGAAGTCTTGCCATCTGCTCCCCCAAGAGATATTCCAACTATACTTCACCCAAGACAGACTTGTTTATTTTTGTGGCTGGCAGTCCACGGTACTTTCAATATTCTTCACCGACACAATAATTCAAATGCATCAATTGTTCTATAGAATTCCTTATTCATTGTCCAATTTTTACATGTATATGAGGCGACTGAAACAATCATGACTTGGGTGAAGCATACCTTAGTCCTCAAAGTGTTACCTTTGCGCTTTAAAACTTTTTTTTTAAAGCTTTGCTCCATCTACATTACTAAGACCTACTCTAATTTGAGGAGGCAGCTCTTCTCCAATCACATTTTGTGTGCCTTCCAACCTGAGGGGCTCATCTTCAGGCACTGTATCAGACAATGTCTGCTATCATGTATAAGGTCTTGAAAGGCTAATGCCTCAGAAGTGGGCCACCTACTTCTCTTCCTAGTCCGTTCTTAGTCTGCAAGCTCCGGTGACCCCTGTCCACCATGGGTGGGACTTTGCTGGTATTTGAAACACCAGTGGCCTAACTTCCAGCCTCACAGTAACACACAAGCCACCACAATATAACAAGCTGACAGATGAGAAGGGGCAATAAAAGTAGTACATACTCATTTGACTATTGTTGTTGTTAAGCGCCCTTGAGTCAGTTCCAAACCCTTGTATAGGGTTTCCGAGGAGCAGCTGGTGAGTTTGAACTGCCAACCCTGCAGTTCAAAGGACCTTGCAGACCAGCGCATTAACTCATGGTGCAACACCAGGATTCAATTTAATTGTGGTTGTGGTTGTGTGCCGTGGCGTCGGTTCCAACTCATAGCGACCCTGTACAAGGTTTCTGAGGCTGTAAATCTTTATGAGAGCAGAAAGTCTCATCTTTCTCCAGCGGAACAGCTGGTAGTTTCAAACTGCTGACCTTGTGGTTCACAGTCCAATTCATAACCACTACACTACCAGAGCTCCTTCAATTTAATTGTAGTAAATATTAAATACATGTAAAATATTCGGAACAGTTAGTTTGGTACATAGCAGACCGATGTGTACTTAAAGAGCTCAGTCTATCTAAATCTCAATGGAACATCCTCTTAGCAGATCGCCTCGAGTTTCACAGTTAATAAATATTAACCATTTTTATCTTTAAATATACATAGCAATATATTACACCTACTAATAACAAAGGAGTAGTTGAAACTATTTGTCTAACAACAAGAAGAGTCTCAGACCATTGATCCCTCCCATATCAGGTTCTCAAAAATTAACTTAAAAAGTAAATTCTGGACAGCATGATCGGAATTTTTAAAACTGTGTTTCATTTTAAACTAACCATCCTTAACAATTAAAATGTTGGATTTAAGAAACAACAAAAAATTCATTAAATGTGGGAAGATGGTGGTAATGCAGTAAACCTTTTGAATCTTCTTCAGTCTCTGTAAGAAATTCTCAAGATGGTCCACCTTCAGGAACAAAGGGCCCATGAGATTGCTAGATTCACATAGCAACAGGGACCTATGACCCTGGGGTATGTGAATGGGATGAACTGGGGGAGAAGGGAGAAGAACCCCATTAACTAGGAACTTTAAATTAGAATACAGCCAATAAGGCCATAGGCCTTGTCCAGGAAAAAACTGTGAACCTCATATTACTCAAATCAATGAGGAATCGGGGAGAGACTTCTCAGAATAAGATATAAATTGCAAACCTGCCAAGCTGCCAGTCCGCCCATGTCTACTGGGTTGGGTGCCCGCTTTTGCAAAATCGAATAAAGAAAATCTCACTCTCACTAAAATGAGTGCAGATTGGATTTCTTGAGTGTTTGACTGTAAGCACTTGTGATAACTCATTGGTGACTTCATAACCAAGAAGAAATGAGGCAGTATCTGGGGTATCCACAATATTGCTTACAACCTCGACACAGAAAGAGACAAAGAAACTAGATGACAGAATAGAAAACCAATGGTCAAATTAAAATGAAATCAGATGACAAGATATTTTTGTTGTTGATAAGTGCCGTCAGGTAGGTTCCAACCCATAATGACCCTGTATAGGGTTTCCAAGGAGCAACTGGTGAGCTTGAACTGCCAACCTTCTGGTTCAAATGACATTGCAGTCCGGTGCATTAACCCACAGCACCACAACAGGACTCCAAGATAGTTTTTTTAAAGTATGTAAGAAAAAAAGATATTCTTACAGACTTCAAAAGTAAGTAATATGGGGCTATCCACCAAAGCCACCAACCTTCATGACCTGTATCCCGCCAGCATCAGTGGGGGAAAGCAGAGAAAGCAAGTTGGAACAAAGAACAGGAAATGTCGAAAATAGCCACAGATGGCCACCTAAAAGCACAGAGAATGGTTACTGAAACTGTCACAAGCTGTTGCTATTTCAACGGCAAATGAATTCAAAGGTTCAATGATTAAAGGAGAGAGCGCACCGGTTGTTGTTGTTGTTGTTAGGTACCCTCGAGCCAATTCTGACTCATATTGACCTTATGCACAACAGAACAAAACACTGCCCAGTATTCAGCCATCCTCACTAGCATTGTTAAGCTTGAGACCATTGCTGCTGCAACTGTGACAATCCATCCTGTTGGGAGTTTCCCTCTTTTTTGCTGACCCTTCACTTTACCAACATTCTACAGGGACTGGTCCCTCTTCATAACAGAGCTGAAGTATGAGAGATGAAGTCTCCCCATCCTGGTTTCTAAGGAGCATTCTGGCTATATTCCAAGACAGATTTGTTTGTTCTTCTAGCAGTTCATGATACTTTCAACATTCTGCTCCTATATCGTAACTCAAATGCATCAATTCTTCTGAGATCTTCCTTATTCACTGTCCAACTTTCACATGTATATTAGGCTAGGGTCAAAAATACCATGGCTAGGGTCAGGCATACCTTAGTCATCAAAGTGACTTCTTTGTTCTTGAACACTTTAAAGAGGTCTTGTGCAGCAAATTTGCCTAATGCGATACATCACTTGATTTCTTGACTGTTGCTTCCATGAGTGTTGATAGAGGGTCCAAGCAAAATGAACACTTTGACAACTTCAATATTTTCTCCATTTATCATGATGATATTTGTTCGTCCAGTGGTGAGGATTTTTTGTTTGCTTTACATTGAGGTACAACCTATATCGAAGGTTGTGGTCTTTGATCTTCATCAGAATTTTAAGTCCTCTTCATTTTCAGCATGCAAGGTTGTACCATCTGCCTATCGCAGGCTGTTAATGAATCTTCCTCCAATCCTGATGCCACGTTCTTCTTCATATAATCCAGTTTCTTGGATTATCTGCTCAGCGTATAGATTGAATAAGTATGGTAAAAGAATACAACCCTGGCGTACACCTTTCCTGATTTTAAACCATTCACTATCTTATTCTGTTCAAACGACTGCTTCTTGGTCTATGTATAGGTTTCTCATAAGCACAACTGTCGCTGTTGTTGTTGTTAAGTGCCGTCGAGTTGGTTCTGACCCACAGCGACTCTGTATCAGGTTTCTAAGGAGTGACTGACGAGCTTAAACTGTCAACCTTGCTGTTCAAACAACTTTGCAGTCCAGAGCATTGATCCACATTAAGATTCTAAGTATGCAATTCCAGCAATGTTGTCCAGTGTTGTCAAAAGCCTTTGCATAATCAATAAAGCACAGGTAAACATCTTTCCAGTATTACTTACTTTCAGTCAAGATCCATCTGACATCAGCAAATGATACCTCTTGTTCCAAGTCCTCATCTGAATCTGACTTGAACCTCTGGCAGTTCCTGTGGATGTACTGCTGTAGACGTCTTTGAAGGATGTTTAGCAAAAATTTACTTGTATGCGATTGCAATGGTATTGTCTGATGATTTCCACATTCTGCCCAGTCACCTATCCTTGGAATAAGCAGCAATATGGATCTCTTCTGTTCATCTGGCCAGGCAGCCGCCTTCCAAATGTCTTGGCATAGATGAGCATTGTAGCCCTGAAAATCCTTGAATCTGACCATTCAGGTCTCCCTTTTCAGATAGGACCCAAGTTGAGGATAAACTGCTGGGAGTGGAATAAAAATTAAACAGAACCATGAAAAATAGGAGTACAGGAAAGGGCAGCCTAGGGAAAAGTGAAGAATGGGATTATGATGGATTGAATGGTATTGTAGATTCTTACCTCTATGCCTGTGATCATAATAGAATTTGCTATTTGGGAATGGACTGCTTTTATTATGTTAATGAGGTAAGATTAATGTAAGGTGTGTCTGGAATCAATCTCTTTTTCAATATAAAAGAAAGTAAACACCTAAAAGCAGAGGAAGAGATCAAGGAAGAGATGTCCAGCCACATAAAGATCCTCAGGAGAAGCTCAGAAGAGAACCAGCAGAGAGAGGCCTTTCCCTAGACCGGCATCCTTAATTCAGACTCTTAACGTCCTAAATTGTGAGAAAATTAATTTGGGGGGGGGGTAATAAAATCATGTCATTATGAGACTTTGACAGTAACGTTTGATGCCAGGATAAAGTGGAGTATTTATATTATCAAATAAAGAGCACAGAACCCGATAATTTTGTATGCTGAACAAATGACTTTCCAATGTACAATTCCCAGACAAACTGCTATTTCATGAACAAGCTCGGGAACTATTGTTCTCCGAGGATCAATCCCCTGCAGTTGGGAGTATGAACTGGAATGGCTCTTTGGAAAATAGTTGGCTATTTCTGTTAAGTTGAACTTGTATGTGCTCTATTACCTAGCTATGCCACATCTAGTTTTAAATCCTAGAGAAAGTCTTACACATGGACACCAGGAGTCATGAAAAAACATGCCCATAATGTTACAGGCAGATCTCAGGTTGGGTTCCAGACCACTGCAATAAAGTTAATACCACAATAAAGTGGCTCACATGGATGTTTTTGGTTTCCCGGTGCATATAAAAGTTATGTTGACACTGTACTGTGGTCTAGTAAGTGTTCAGTAGCATAAAGAAGCAGTTTAGAAACACTGTGAGAGTGACCAAGATGGAAAATACAGGTACCAAGTGAGCACGTGCTGCTGGAAAAATGGTGCCAACAGAAGATCAGCACAGACTTGCCACACACTCTCAATCTATAAAAAACAAAACAACGCAGTTACTGCAAAATGCAATACAGTGAAGTGTAATAAAATGAAATATGCTTCTATTGTGTGCAATGGCAAAACAAACCTGAAATCTACACAAACACCCAGCCACAATGGAAGAAGGGCTATATGGTTAGAGTCATAAGATAGAATACTATACTACAAGAAAATGACTGAATGAATATATGGTCCTCAGACATATGTCGTTTTATCCCACACACATGAGTCATGAAAACATAATTTTGAATAAAGGATACAAAACACAGAGAATATACATGATTCAATCTATAAAAAGTTTTAAATAGACAAAATTATGCATGTATACATAATATATGGGAAATCTAGGTAGGGTTGGTTGGTTATGTGCCGTGGAATTGGTTCTGACTCATTGCGACCCTGTATAGGGTTTCCGAGGTTATAAATCTTTATGGGAGCAGAAAGACTCATCTTTCTCCCATGGAAGAGATGGTAGTTTCAAACTGATGATCTTGAGGTTTGTAGCCTGATTCATATCACTAGTGTACCAGAGCTCCCTATATATAGGTATACACACACATAAACACACACATACACACACACATATATATATTACACACATACGCATTCATATGTGGAATAGACATACTTTGGTTACATGATATAAGGAACAAAGAGATGATAAACAGAAACCATGTGTCTCTGAAGGGAGGGAAAGAGCTATAATTAGGAAGACATACACAGAAGTTCCCAGGTCATTTCCAGTGTAGTGGTTTTTAGTCGTACATGTTATCCCGTTTTTCACAGTTTTGTCAATAGAATGCATTCTGAGCCATACGTTTTTCACACTTTTGTCAATAGAATGCATTCCTAGACTATGGTACTGTATTGTTAGGTGCCCTCGCATCAATCTCCTACGTGACTCCATCTGACAGAGCACAACTTCCCCACAGTGTTTCCTAAACTCCCATCTTTTTGGAAACAGATCACCAGGATTTTCTCCCACGGACTGGCATTCTATCTGAAACGTAACATACAGTGCTTAACTGGCGTGGCATCATATGTTACATATTAAATAGGATGGTGAATCAATGCTATCTCAGCCAATCCAAAATTCAAAACCATGCCATCAAGAACATGTTTCCTCGAACAACTTACTGCAAAGTACAGTTGCTTCCAAACTTGATATGGTCTCTCCCCTGGTCAACTACATTAATGATTGTAGTTGTTGACATTTCATTTCCAGATGCTCACTGCCCCCACCCCCTCACCATTGCGACAGAAGTGTTACTGTATACCATGGTGGTATGTCACGATGGTATACCATGTTGACCATTGCCCACCAAAAGGCCTCAGGGACGTTGCTTCAGATGTTCTGGGGAATCAAGCAGGTTGCTGGTTCTAATCTTTGAAGAAAGTCAATTAAAGACTTCTCTCCATTAAATGAGCAGACATCAGCTGGAAGCAGACTGTCCTCAGGGTAAGGCACAGCTAGCCACAGCAAAAGAGGATGCTAAGTGAGGAGGCTGAGATGATGGAATCAAAGCTGGGAGCTCAGCATGGGAGAGGTGGTGGGACAGGCTGGCTGCAGGAATAGCACAGTGAGGAAGTGACAGGCACTAAACGCTGGGGACATTTTTGCCACCAGGAAATCAATCACGTACATACTTATCTTCTGACAGGAGTAGAACTCCGGCTTCCAGATGCAACATGAAAACATAATGCATCTTCAGGTCTACTGGGGTTTGCCATGGCAGGTTTCCCTGAAGCTTCAGTTTCACTAAGTTAGCTAATTATGAGAGCATGTGACACAGGAATTTGCTTTTACTACGGGGGGTGGGGGTGGGGGGGTGGAATAAATTTCACCAAGAGGGAGAAGTTGTTCTTGTTTTGTTTTGTCATGAAAAAGAAATTATTTATATATAGTAAAGAAATTTGTTGGAGGAAAAATATTTTCTTTATCATTCTAACCATTCGTCTTAGACCTGACAATCATCTGTTTTGTTTTCCAGGAGTAAGGTGGATAAAAGAACAAGAATTTAGGACTTGAACCTGAGTTTCAAAATTCACTGGATAGCTTACGAGTTGTATGACCTTAAAACACTCTGAATCTACATCTCCACCTGAAAAATCAGGGACAATCCACCTAAATGGAGTGTTATTCAATGAAGAGGAAATAAAATCATGCAGAAGAATCATAGTAAACAGTCGGTAATGTACAGCTCTTATTCTTAATGACCCGGAGACTCTACGATATGAATAGAAACATTTATGACTTATTTATGGCATGTGTCACCCACTCTATATGGCCACACGTCTGATCATGAGTTCAGTCTTTTCTCTAGCACTACGTGTTAAACCGAGCATTACATATTTTATCCTCTTCTCCCCAATATTAAAGGTGTGTAGTGAAATGGTAATACTCAATGGTGCTGTGGAAGGGATCAGTCTCCCCCTACCTTTCTGCTTGTTACCTTTTCAGACAAAGAGAGGGACGAATGCTGAGCAAACATGAATGCCAAGTCTGGATGCTGACAACAACAGCACTGTATTATTATTATTATTATTATTGAAGGGGGAGGCTTTAAAAAAACTAGAAAGTGACTTCACTGACACTTTGATGGTAAATTTTGTGTGCCCATTTGGCTAGGCTGTGGCTCCCAGTGGTTTTGCTAACCACTAGCTGCTGTTATGTAGTGTGGTATGGTCTGCATGATGTACTGTAATGCAACTGTCTCACATAAAGTAATGTAATCAATAAATCATTTGCAACTGGAGTTCCTTAGGGTATGATACACCTTCAGACCATAAAATAGACAATTTGGTAAAACTCTCTCTTTTTCTTCTTTCTCTCTCAGGACACAAGCCAGGAGATGCGTCCAAACTGCTGTCTGACCTGCAGATTTTGTACTTTCCAGCTGCTGCAATCATGTGAGTCAAGTTCTTGAAGTAAATCGATCTATCATCTATCCACCCATCCACCCAACCACCAATCCATTCATCCATCTATTCACCCACCCACCCACTTATCCATCAATCCATCCATCCACCCACCTACTCATCCACCAATTCATCCATCCATCTAGCCATCCACCCATACATCCATCTATCCACTTACCCACCCATCCATTAGTCAATCCATTCATATCCATCCATCCATCTATAATGATTCTGCTTTTCTGAACTCTAAGACATTTCCCACTTGAACTCATAACTATCATGTGAAGTAGGCAAGGTAGTAGCTGTTGTTGTCAAGTACTATACAGTCGATTCCAAGACGTAGCGATCCTGTATAGGGTTTCCAAGGAATAGCTGATGGATTTGAACTGCCAACCATGTGGTTTGCAGTCCAGTGTTGACCCTACAGTGCCACACCAGGAGTCCTGGTAGGGTAGATATGACTACAAATAAGGACATTTATTTACAAATAAGGATACTGGGACCAAAAGAAGGCAAGTTAAAAAGGCATCATATTTAATGAGACAATATACGATAGAATGAATGTAAGACTGATGTTCTCCCATGTAAACTATCACATAATTCACAATAAAATATTAAAAAAAAA
>NW_006408559.1:11111996-11117847 GCF_000296735.1 Chrysochloris asiatica
TCTTGAAAGCTTGTAAGCCAGTCACTTCTTGCCTTTGTAGCCCTCCTCCCCCGTTTTGGGTAGCCAATGTCCAAGTTGCCCATCCCTGTCTACTCTGTTTATGGAGGGGGTGGGAATGATCCTTGCTGTAAACATTTGTTCCCTCTTTTGAGCTACTGCATCCATAGGTGTAGGAGCTCTGGTCATGTAGTGGTTACGAATCAGGCTGCTAACCTCAGGATCAGCAGTTCAAAACTACCATCTTTCTACTCCCGTAAAGATTTACAGCCTTGGAAACCTTGCACAGGGTCAATATGAGTCGGAACTGACTCCACGGCACATAACAATGATAAAGCTCACCAGCCGCTCCTTGGAAACTCTATACAGGATTGTATGGGGAGGAATCGACTCGATGGCACTTCACAACATGTATATGTATCATATGTTATAAAATCTTTCATATAACCAATACTATAAGTAATAGAAACCCCAATGTGTCTCTTGGACTCTGGGACAACTGCCCTGTCCCAAATGCCCTTTCTCTTTTCCTTCGGAAGGAAGTGCAGTGTTGTGTGGGAAACATGGCATCAGAAATCCAGCAGACCTCGGTTCGGTTCACAGCAAAGACTCTTGGTTTCTGGGTGACCTAAGATAAGTATTCAACCTCCCTGAACCTCAGTTTACTCAGCTGTAACGGGAAGACAAATGTTAAATACTAATGTCTCACCAACACTGGTAAAACAAATGACTAGAGAAACAGAGAGCTGTCAAGTGAAGATCAATCAAATATTAAAATAAATTCCTGAAGGGATGATTGTTGTTGTAGTTAAGTGCTTTTGAGTCAGTTCTGAATCATAGAGACCCTATATAAGGTTTCCAAGGAGCAGCTGGTAGATTTGAACTTCCGGCCTTATAGTTCACACTCTAGTGTTGATCCTACAGCACCACACCAGGAGTCTGAAGGGATAATTGTTGTTGTTGTTGTTAAGTGCTGTCAAGTCAGTCCTGACTCATAGTAACCCTGTATAGGGTTTCTGAGGAGCAGCTGGTGAGCTTGAACCACTGGTCTTGTACTTCAAACTGAGCTTGCAGTCCAGCACATTATCTCACAGCACCACACCAGGACTACTGGATTTTGATGTAGGGTTTTGAAACCTTGACAATAATATAAAGTTGTAAATGGACTTGTGATGCTTGGGAGGAATATTTAATATTGAACATCCTATTGAATATTTGGAGTCCTGATGTGATATAATAGGATAAGCACTGGGCTGTTTGAACCTCAAGGCTGGCAGTTCAAACCCACCAGCTGCTCCTGGGAAACCCTATACAGGATTGCTGTGAGTCAGAACCAAGTTAACTTAACAACAACATAGGATACTTAATCTTAATATGTAATATCATTCCTCATATCATGATTGTATGTAATACTCCACACACAAAAAGCAAGCGCCAGAGCCAGCTTGTGACCAGCCTTCACGTTTTGGAAATAACCTGTACAGAACAAAGACACTTATTTTCTATTCTGGCAACTCTCCAACACTCATCTTCAAGTAAGTCTGTCAGCAGATAGATGCCCACTGTTTTAGCTTCAGTGGGTGCCTGACTCACCCATATCACACCTCTATTCTGTTTCAAGCAGAAATGGAAAACCACCCTGAACGGTAAGCAATCAAAATGCCATCTGGGTCTACCAACAGTTGAATTACAAAGGAAAACCCACTGCCCCTTTCTCCTTTTCTGCAACAAAATACAGAGCAGCAAATGGAATGGAGTCTCCTGTTGCCTTCAGGGAATCTGAGTAGAAGCTTTAACAACTGTCATTAACTTCCCATGTCACCCTGTTTTCTTCTTTGGACTGAAATCGCTTCCCCATTTCCTGAAGAAGCACAGGCACGTTTGGCATTTTCAGCTAACCCCAGACTCCAAGAACTTTCTGTCATCTTGTTACTCTGCCGACATGATAAGATTGCGATTCAACTGTTGTTGTTGTTAAGTGCTGTCGAGTGGGTTTCAATTCACAGCAAGTCTGTATTTTCCAAGGAGCGGCTGGTGAGTTTGAACTGCCAACATGTGGTTCAAGCTGACCTGGTGGTCCAATGCTTGTCCTACAGTGCCACAGCAAGACTGCGGTCAGGACCCCAGAAAGGCTGGGAACCAGTTTCACTTCAGGAACTGTGGGGACCTTGTATGCATGCTCACTGAGATGGGGTGGTTGACTTGAAGCTAAGTCGTACATGGAAGTGAATGTGACCAATGACTGCACACTGCTCCTAGATCTGTTCCTGCAACAAGGGGGGGCAGGAGGAAGGACATGGTCACCTCAAATGTGCCAGCCCAGTTACAGAATACTCACACATGTCCTACTTTCTGATCTGGGTCAGATCTCAGGATCTGGCTACTCCCATCCATTGCCACAGAGGTTGATTCCTTCTCCATCAACTCACAAAACCAACCAGCAACACTGCATAGAACTGACTGCAGGACACCAACAGAAACGTGTCTACCAACCACAAGTGCCAAAGGGTAGAAACAACAGAAATGTCCATCAACAGAGAGTGGACAGAAAATGTGTCATACAATGGCCACAATGGAGTATGGCTCAGCCAGACAGAGAACACAGGTCCTGGTACAAGCCACCACCCCATGGATGAACTTGGAAAGACCACGCTGAGTGGGATAAATCAGTCAGGAAGGAACGGGTACTGTGGGACTCCACTTATATGAAACACTCACAGAAGGCAAGGGTATACAGACACAAGTTCAGTACTGGTGACTAGGGGGTGGGAGAAAGAGAGGCAAGAGGTATCATTGGTTAAGAGATGGGAACGCTTAGAAATGGATCAAGGTGGTAGCAGCTCAACATGATGACCAGAGTGTTACCAAATGAGTCAGGAAAGAACGGGTACTGTGAGACTCCACTTACATGAAACACATGGCACTGGAGAATATTGAAATGCCAATATTTTATTGCTATTGATGTTAAGTGCTCTTGAGTCGGTTCTGACTCAAAGACCCTATATAGGGTTTCCAAAGAGTACTTGGTGAGTCTGAATCACTGACCCTGTGATTCACAGTCCAGTGCTTATCTTACAGAACCACACCAGGCATATTTAAGACAATAAACAAAATTCATACCCACAGACTCAGAACTTAAGACAAATGAAACCGAACTAGAATGGCAAGGAAATATGACCACAGTAATGAAAACTTATCTGTCCATTTACAAACCATTCATGTTTGTCTTCATCATATAACCACCACAGGGACATCTGGTGAACCCAGGACTCCAGGAAGCCAACACTGGTGAAGTTTCTAAATCCATATGCAAGGCTCAGTACGGCTCGGGAGTAACAGAAATGGAAGGGAAGCTCCTGGTGGGGCTTGGGGTGAGCAGAAGTGAGCAAGGCGCCAAACACTGTCAGCCCTCAGTGACACAGAGCTGGGCCAGCTTGAGCACCAGCGAGAAGAGAGCCTTCCCGATGGTTAGCACCCCAGGAACGGTGTCTACCAGCATCACGGCATCACAGAGGAAGAGTAGAGCTCTTACTGAAGTGCTCGGGAGTGGCTGAGATCCTTCACATCCGTGTCCTCGTAATGTGCAGTTACCATTCCCAGCCCACTGTCGCTCAGCATGCGTTTCCGAAGGGCAGGATTCCACCAGTCTGACATCCTGAGAGGAAGGAAGAAGGACACCCGACAGGTGAGCATCCACCGTCATCTATAGGATGCACTCGACCCTTCCTCGAGATGTTTCCTGTGTCTAACAGTGAGAACCGAAACAACTCCTGTATGCTTACTAAGCATTCCCCAGTCATTGTTGCAGCTAGTAGGAGCTCTGGTAGTGTAGTGGTTATGAATCGGGTCAGCGGTTCAAAACTACCAGCTGTTCCATGGGAGAAAGATGAGGCTTATTGCTCCCGTAAGGATTTACAGCCTCGGAAACCCTGTGCAGGGTCGCTACGAGTCGGAACCGACTCCACGGCACATAACAACAACAACATCGCATTTGGTGTTCTCCAGTCACAGACTGTGCCCACTTTATAGGTGAGAACACTGAAGGTCAAGATTCTGTGGTTTCCTGGGTGAAGCAAGTCAACGAGTCAGGAGAAATGCAGATTCAAAAATAACAAAGCCCAGTGTCCATCCCTGCTTTTCTGCTCCTGCTCTATTTCCAGAAGGGGAAACAGGTGAGAAGTCAGAACATGACTGATTGAAGAGTTAGTGGATTTTTAGGTCACTTTTTCTTTGGAGTTAGAGCTAATAGATGTCTAACCCAGGATGAAGCCATTTCTCTTGGTCATTATTGGACATGAAGGGAATGACAGTGAGAAAAAAAACACAGAACAAGCTTGGAAGGGGGGTGTTGGTGTTACTGTGAGTTACCACAGAGTTGCTCCAACTCATAGCGACCTTACATATGTACAGGAAAGCAAAATTTCGTCCGCCCCTGTGCTATCCCCTCACAATTGTCGGTATGAATGAATCCACCGTTGAAGTTGTTGTGTCCGTCCACCTCCTAGCGGTCTCCCTTATTCTCACTGACCCTCAATTTACAAAGAGCCCTTTGTCAGCAAGTGGTTTTCCTGATGTGTCCAAAGTCAGCAAGATGAAGTCCTGCCATTCTCACTTCTAAGGACCATTTGGGGGGAACGTCCTGCTCTTGCCAACAACTTGACACGACTCAGTTTCTTCAATCAAGTGGCAGGGTGGATTCACTCTTGATTAGATTGGTGGGGCGAGGGGACACCATATTCCAGACCCTGAGACTTCAGCAGCAGGATGCACGATGCCCCTTGCTTTCCCCACGATCCTCAGGGGGCATTTAGAGCCCACAGCCTGGGGAGTCTACTGTCTCCAGAGTTCCACAAGGTACCCTGTCTGCTCGTTCACCTGCCCTTTCATGCCGGACAGTCCTGACATCACTGCCACCTTCCTAAGCAAAGCTGGAGACCTGCTCCAGCCTGCCACCTCACATCCCACAAACCCAGTACGTATCTCAGACATCAGCTGGCCCTTGAAGAGTGGGAGACACGCAGAACTAGCAGCAATGTTCAAATTAATGCATGAATAGGAGACTGGATAGGAGTGACCTCAAGTGGATGCGCCGGCTCATATGGCATATGTGTACCTAATTTGTATACATTATTTGAGTGCACAATTTAGTGCTTTCTAGGGAAAGCCATACTTCAAATGTCAACCTCAGTACGCCTGTATAGATTTGGGATACTAAAAGTCCAAAACCTGCAGAGTCACTGAAGACTGGTGAAAATATGATGATTTTCACAGCATAATATTTAGAGTGTCTGCCATGATACACACATTAGATGCAATTAGATACTTCACCACTAAGTAATGGTAAAGACAAGACATGAAAGGATTTTAGCACAATGATGAGCTCATTTAAAATGCTAAAAACAATAGTAACTATTGTGACACAATCTCTATGTGCCAGACAGCCTGCTAAGAGAAGAAGAAGAGGGAGAACGGAGAAGGGGATGAAGAACATGAAGAGGAGCTGAGGGGCAAGAGGAGATGGAGAGAGAGGAAAGAAAGAACAACTGGAGAATGTAATTGCTTATAGACACATAGAAGGGGTCCTGATGTGGCGCTGTGGGCTAATGTACTGGACTGCAAAGGCACTTTGGACCACAAGGTCAGCGGCTCCTCGGAAACGCTATACTGGGTCACTATGAGTTGGAACTGACTCAACGGCACTTGACAACAACAAGGAGCATTGATGGCACTGTGATTTAGGCATTCAGCTACTAACTGAAAGGTCAGTGGATCAAGCCCACCAGCTGATGTGCTGATGAGAGCTGTGAGAAAGATGCTTCCATAGAGATTAATACCCTTGGAAACCCTATTGTGG
>NW_006408559.1:11118151-11146731 GCF_000296735.1 Chrysochloris asiatica
GTTGCTGTACTCTACCTCATGGGGTTGCTGTGGATCAGAATCAACTCACTGGCAGAAAGATTGATTTTACAAACATACATGCATAAATGCAAATGGGAGAGTTTTCTGTATTTGTTAGAAATGTTGGTGAGGTGGATAAAGGAAGCTCAGACAAGACACAAATCTGGGTGGAAAGATTGATTCTACATGATTGTAAGAAAGACCTACAAGGGAATCAGCTATACGTGCCCTAAGGAACCACAACAAGAAAATCTCTATTTATATTCTAAAAGAATGTGATGTCATGAGAACGTCCAGGCCACACCAAGCCCAGCTGTCACCCCACACCAGCCAGGACAGCCCACTCACCCTGAGGCCTGCTCCACCACCAGATCCGGCATCCCGGGTGGCGTCCCTGTTTGCTGGGATACCACCATGTCTGGGTCCAGGATGAAAATCTCATCTTGGGAAATCTCCATCACAAAGTGCAAGTGTTCCTAAGGAAGGAAAAGAATTCCATGACATGGCTGATAGCATGCTCAAACCCATCAGTCAAGGAACAGTGGAGCAAAGCATTCTGGGCCTTAGGGAATAATGACGTTCTGGGACACATCTACTGAACAATATGTATTGTCAGCTGGCCCTCTCTGAAGCAGAGGCTGGCATGGCGGGGGGACAGCTGAGTCTCTGTTGGTCCGGGATTCCTACTTGACCTGACTTTAAATAGGTATAATCACAGATGGTCTTGCATCTTCTCCCAAACATGCAATGTGGTCCACGTGAGTGTAAGAGAAACTAGACTTCCACCCCAGGATCTAGGCAAAGCTAAGTGTTCAGGTGAGCAACTGGTTTATAATTAGGTTCAATGCTGTACTATCCACACCCCCGAAGGAGACTTCAGACATGGGAAATATGTGTTAACACCAGGTATAACCATCTTTTCTTCATTACTGAACTCTAAGGAGTGAATTGAAACTACTAGCCTACATACGCACTGTTGATCTCAAACTTGACAACCAGAAATGAACTTAAGAGGCATCCAAATTGGGCTGGGAAACAGTAAAAGTATCAACAGGAATGAAAATTTGGATTGCAGGCTGCTGACAATGTTTACCAGCCTGTTTATTTTTTCTGGACTCATTTCCAGTGTCAAGCTATATCATCTTGAGTCCAGAGATGGACAAACACCTGGAAAGGGATGACAGGTTCATAGCGTCGGCTATAAACACCAGCCCAAAATGAGTAAGTGTTTCAGCATTAAGCCAAAAAGTATGGTGTCAGATAACAACATAGATTTACATGGGAATGGTTCACTTTCACAAGCACTTACCTGAGATCTGTCTATTCGATAAAAGCGGTCAGCAGAAGTTGCTAGAAAAATAAAATTAAATTAATGAGTGAATGCATATGGCGGCCTGAGTGTCCCTTTACAGCCTTCTCTGTCATCATTTTACCTCATGTCACCTGCTCCTGGACAGATTCACTGTAGCTCAGCATACCCAGGACTTTCTCCTATGAGACCCCTGCTGAGGCCTGGAGGGATTCACAACAGCTCAGCACACCCAGGCCTTTCTCCTGTGATTCCCCTGCTGAGAAAGGCTTCCCTTCCCTTCTGCGCATCTCAAAGTCAGTTGTCTTTTAAGGACCAACTCCATTGTTTACTCACCAGGGGAACCTTCCATTCCTGTTCCTCCTGAGTCACACTGAGTCTTACATATCATTGCCCCTACTTGCTAGCACATTTACATTTTATAACTTTGATGGAAATGATCCACTGCCCTCAAGTCGATTCCCACTGCTAGCAACCGAAGGGTTTCCCAGGCTTGTCATCTTTATAGAATAAGATTGCCACATACTTCTCCTGTAGCGTAACTTTGGGGTTAGCAGCCAAGCTCTTTAACCACTGAAACTAAGATACCTGCCTTTCTGATGCTCTCTGATGACTAACTACAGAAATTAGCATAGAACCTTCTACAGAGTTGGGGCTCAATGTGGAGGGGCTTCGGAAAGCTCACGGAAATAATGGAAGGTAAAATAACAGAAGTTTTCTGCTTTGACGTTTTACCCACTGCTGCTGAGTCGATTCAGATTCATAGCAATCTTACAGAACAGGGTAGAACTAAGCCCAAGGGTTTCCAAGACTGTCAGTCGTTAACATAAGCAGACAGCCTCATCTTCCTCCCATGGAGTGTTTGCAAGTTTTGAACCTCCGACCTTTCAATTAGCAACCCAACACTTAACCTACTGTGCCACCAGGTTCGCTGAGTGAAAAACACTAGAAAACACTTCCTGGGTATGTGAGGTCCACAGTGGGGTCAACTTGAGGACTCGGGGGACCAGTGACACATCTGACCTAGAAGGAATCACCTCCCTTTCAAACTCACTTCCCAAGGTCATGGATGAAGGAAGCCAAAATAACTCAAAAAAAATACCATTTTAGCATCCCTAAAATGGAGGTGGACTTTTAGGTGTGCTGCATCCAGGGTTTTCAAGGAGAAGAAAAAACACCTAGGTTGCAAACTTTGAGTTTCTAAAATGCATTTTGATTAGTCTGAATATTAAAAAGAATTATGTTCTTCCTCACTTACATCTGTTGTTTGTTAAGTGGAGTTAAGTTGGTTCCAACCCATCACGACCCTTTATAGGGTTTCCAAGGAATGGCTGGTGAGCTTGAACTGCCAATCTTACGGGTCAAACCAACCTTGCAGTACAGCATATTAACCTGCAGTACCACACCAGGACTCCTTACATCTACCTAACAGAGCCTAAATACGACTGTAAATAGAAAATCTAAAAAGAGCAAACCAGTAGGGAAAATCTCAAAGGGAAAGTGATCCTTTAAGAATCATAAATATTGCACGAACTGGGATTTGTTGCTGCTGTTGTGAAATGCCATCAAACCAGTTCTGACTCACAACAACCCTGAATAGGCTTTCCAAGGAGAGGCTGGTGGGTTTGAACTGCAGACCTTGTGGTTAGCAGTCCAGAGTTTGTCCCCCAACACCATACCAGGATTCCAGGGACTTAATAATCAATCAGAAAATAATTGGACAATCGTATATTCACTCTGTCATCCTCAGCAGATCAGGTATGAATGCCTCTGTAATATTTTTTACCCTAAAAACAATTAAATATAATCTGGAAACGATGACCTCATGAAAATGATATGGAAAAGTCCAGAATATACAAACAACTTCAAATGAGTACCAATCCTGAGTGCATAGGATTCATTCACGGGCCTTCCTTTGGGAGAAGCACTCAGCAAGTGTTAGAACAAAGTGTGAAGCAAGGTCGGTGTCAACTGGACTGATGTAAAGCTGAGAAGTTTAGTCAACTTGATTTGAGGGAAGTGGCTTTGGAAAAGTGAGCTATGAAGGAGCTCATATTGTTTGAAACACAAATACCCAAACACAAGGAGCCACCCGAAGGGTTTCTGAAGAGTCCATGCCACGTACCCCTGGTGGACTATGGAGATACTCACCGTCTAGGAAGCACCACCGTGGGGAGAGCCTCTGAGCAGAGAGGGCCCTGGGGAAGGAGGTCTCATGGTCCTGGAAAGAGACAGACATCCTCATGTCTCCACTGGAGCAAGCGGAGGGATTCCTTCCCAAGAGCACACTGCTTCACCTGCTTCTCAGAGTCCAACCTCCCCTAAACAATGGCCAGCTAAGAAGACCCAGCTACCACGTCTACTAGAAACAGGAAGTCTACTTTGAAATTTACCATTTCATATACCCACATACCCTTGGTCTCCAAGTCCGTTTGGAATCACAGCAAGCCTAGGCGATAGAGTACAACTATCCCCAAGAGAGATTTCTAAGATCGCTGTGGATTCTGATTCCGGTCTCCCTCTTTTGAATTGGCTTAGTCACCCTGCTGGTTGAATTCAGTGAAATCTTGACATCTGATGAGTATCTATTTATGCAAGAATTATGTTTAGCATTTTGAGAATTATATTTTGACATGTGTGAGATCCCAGTTTTACAGAAATGTAGAGTCTTCATGCATTTTTATAAAACGTGTAAAGCTACAAACATCTCTCCATTTGGTGAGAAATGTAATTATAAACCATGAAATTTGAAAATGACTTGAAATGTGTAGCAACATCTATAACAGCTAATAAATAAAGACATTCACAACAACATGACTATCTTCCCTAAGGGTTGGTGTTTGGTGCCATCGAGTTGGTTCCAATTCATAACAACCCTACGTACAAAAGAACAAAACTTAACCCAGTCCTCTGCCAGCCTCACAATCGTTGTTGTGTTTAAACCATTGTTGTAACCACTGTGTCCGTCCATCTCTTTGGGGGTCGTCTTCTTTTTTGCTGACCCTCTATTTTACCAATCATGGTGTCCTTCTCCAGAGACTGGTCCCACCTGATAACATGTCCAAAGTATGAGAGATTAAGTCTCAACACTCTTAACTTCTAAGGAGTATTCCAGCTGTCCTTCTTCCAACATGAATTAGTTCATTCTTCTGACAGTCAGTGGAATACTTACAACTCTTTACTGACACCATCATTCAAAAGTCACTGTCCGGTTGTCCTTGTTCATTGTCCAACTTCCACATGTGTATGAGGTGAGTGAAAATACCATGATGTCAGACATGCCTTAGCCTTCAAAGTGACAATATTGCTTTCCAACAATTTGAAGAGATCGTTTGCTGCAGATCTGCCCAGTGCAATACATTGTTTGATTTCTTGACTGCTTCTTCTATGGGCATTGATTGTGGGTCCAAGTCAAATGAAATTCTTAACAATTTCAGTCTCGTCTCTCTTTATCATGATTCATCTGTTGTGGTGACTTTTATGTTGAGGTGTGATCCATACAAAAGGCTGTTGTTGTTAAATTCTGTTGAGTCAATTCCGACTCATAGCGACCATAGGATTTCGAGGATCGGATGGTGAGTTTCCATTGCTGATCTTGTGGCTCAAATTGACCTTGTGGTCCAGTACTTATCCTACAGCACCACACCAGGACTCACACAAGGCTAGTAACTATTTTAAATTCTCTTCACTTTCAACAAGCAAGGTCAAGTCAACTGCATATCGCAGGTTGTTAATGAGTCTTCTTCCAGTCCTGATGCCGCATTCTTCTTCATAGAGTCCAGCTTCTCAGACTATTTACTAAGCATACAGGTTAAACAAGTACGGTGAAAAGGCACAACCCTGACACACACGTGCCTGATTTCAAACTACTCAGTATCTCCTTATTTCATTTGGACGACTGCTTCTTACTCTATGTGCAGGTTCCCCAGGAGTAAAGTATTGTGTTCTGCAGCTCCCATTCTTTGCAACGTTGTCCATAACCTGTTAAGGTCCACACAGTTGAATGCCTTCGCATAATCAGTAAAGCACACATAAGCATCTTTCTGGTATTCTCTGCTTTTAGCAAAGAGCCATCTGACATCAGCAGTGATATCACTCATTCCAGAGCCTCTTCTGAATCCTACCTGCATTTCTGACAGCTTCCTGTCAATTCATCTCTGCAACTGTTTTTGAATTATCATCATCAAAATTTGACTTGCGTGTAATATTAATTATATTGCTCAATCATTAATTTCCACATTCTGTTTGGTCATTTACCAAAAGAGGTTTCAGCACCAAGGACAATTTTCTGAATTTTGATGCTGATTGTGAAACATCTAAAAAATATATTGTGATTTCCCTTGGTAGAAATTGACACGGGAAGAATAAAATAAAATAAAAATACTCAATGTGTCATTTAGAAAAATCTAAAGATGCATCACGCTATTGTTAGAATATTCAAATTGGATATGGTTTCATTTAATCATCTGCAGATTGATTTATTGCCTTGGTCACCTGACTAGCTTGCAACACGCAAGCCAACTAAGACCTGGTATAATTGTATAATAGTCTTTACGTGCCGGAAACCCCTGGGAAAGGCAGACATTTAGTACACTTGACTGCTAAACGAGTGGTCACAGGTTTGAATCCACCCAGAGGCATCCTGAAAGAAAAGCCTGGTAACATCTTTAAAAATCAGTCATTGAAAACCTTAAGCAGAACCCAGTTCTGCTTTGACACACTTGGGGTCACCAGGATTAGTCAATCAATGAAATAAGTGCTTTCTGTTTTATTTTGCTTTGTTTCTAGCTTTAGGTGCAGGTGTCTGGCTGGCTGGGGAGTCGGGGTGTGAATGACTGTCACTCATTCCTTTAACATATTTTCTGTCCATTTATTCACTCTCTACATAATCCAAAGATCACGGTGATTCTGTACAATAAGCAAAGGGCAGCCATTTAAGGCCACCAACTGTTTTGTTGGAGACAGGTGAAGCTTTCTGCTCCCACAAAGATTTCCAGCCTCAAAACCTTTATACAATGTCACTATGAGTCAGAACCAAATCGGGGGCACTTAACAACAACAACGACATCTACTCCAGAAAGCAACAGACATAACTCAACCTCCTTGACAGGGCTCTTGTTTAAAGAGGGTGTCATGGCTTTGCTTGGGGAAGGGCACATGGAGATGTTCCCAACCCTTTACTACATCTCCAGATATAGATGTGGATGTAGATCCAGCCGTCCTTGAATTCCCAGTAAGGTTCAGTCCAACAGGGTGGGTACACCGCATGTCCACTTCCCTGCAGAAAGGTTGGAATGCTTTCAGTGGACTACGAAAAAAGATTCAAATGCTACTAATTTACATATAAGTAATAATCCAAAACCCTATACAGGGTTGCTATGAGTCAGAACTGCCTGGATGGCACATAACAACAACAACAACAAATGTAGGCCAGGGGCAATCCAATGAAATAGATTCTGATGAGCAAAATGCCTTGTTGCTGTTAAGTGCCAATGAGTCGGTTCCAACTCATAGTAACCCTGGACAGGGTTTCCAAGGACAGACTGGTGAGTTTGAACTGCCAACCCGGCAGTTAGCAGTCCAGTGTTTATCCAACAGCACCACACCAAGACTCCTAAAATTCCTTGTTTTTGTTGTTGTTGTTAAGCACTGTCAAGTTGGTTCTAACTCATAGCAACCCTGTATCGGATTTCTGAGGCTTTAAATCTGCAGAAGCAGACAGCCTCATCTTTCTCCCTCGGAGCAGCTGGGGGACTCAAACTGCAGACCCAGTGGTTAGCAGTCCAATGCTTATCATATAGCATGACACCAGGAATCCTAAAATGCCTTAGCGATACCTAAACACTCAGAAAAACAGGACCACATTTCATTCACACAGTTCTGCATCAGCACATCATCATCTTATCTGGACACACAGTGGAGTTCATCCTGGGTTTCAGAGGAGAGAAACTGGACAGATTTTTAAGAGTGGACATGCAACAACAACCAATCTGCATTAAACAAAAGCTGAAATCATGCCATTTGTTGGTGTAGAGCTTATATGCTCAATCTCAGTGGACATTCCAACATCTCTTCTCATAACGTTGTTGTGCCGTTGAGTGGGTTCTTGCTCATGTCAACCCTGTATGCGGTTCTGAGTCTGTAGATGTCTGCGGGTGCAGAAAGCCTCACCTTTCTTCTGCGGAGAGGCTGGAGGGCTCAAAGTCCAGTGCTTATCCTACAGAGCCACTGCACTCCCATAATGTTATTGTTAAGTGCCACAGACTCGGTTCCAACTCATAGCGACCCATTGGGTTTCCAAGAAACAGCTGATGCGTTTGGACTGCCAATCCTATGGTTCAAATCAACCTTGTGGTCCACTGCTTTATCCCACAGCACCACACATTAGGAACGATGTAACTGCATCAATGCGGGGTATGGTCTTTATAGCTGAAGTCAGTTATCATCACCAACAATGCTTTCCAGTCTACTTTAGTTCACTGCCCTCTCCCTTCTCTGTGGAATAGCAACTGTACTGGCTGTTGTAGTTAGGAGACACTGAGTTGGTTCCAACTCACAGAAACCCTATGCATCATCCTCACACTCACTGCTATGTGTGAGCCCAATGTTGTGTCCACTGGGCCAGTCCATCTCATTGGGGTCTTCCTCTTTTTCACTGATCCTCTACTTTACCAAGAATGATGTCCTTCTCCAGGGACTGGTCCCTCTTGATCACATGTCCAAAGTACATGAGATGAAATCTCCCTATCCTCATTTCTAAGAAGCATTCTAGCTGTACTTCCAAGACAGATTTGTCCCTTCTTCTGTGCTAAGTTTCTTTCCACTTGAGAATTTGGGTTGTTGGTGTTAACAAAGCCGTGACTCCTTCATATTCCTGTGACATGAGATTTTGATTACTCTTTTCAGTGTGTGTCTATTAAAGCCAATGAAGGTAGATGGTATGAAGAAGGCAAAGAAGAACAAAGCCAGGTCTTGTCTTCACAGGTAGGTAACACACTACCAACAACCACAGGTGCTGTCCAAGCCCCTTTCTGGCTCCAATTGTTGGTGTTACTGAGGGTTTGATTTACCAAGGTTCATTTCCTTCTCCTAAGGAATGGCTGCTTTCATTCTGATATCAGTTTATTTCCTGGCTATTGTCAAAAGCCATCAATATCAGTGAAAGGATTTTGAGTAGATTGACAACAGAAATGGAGTCTGGGAATGAAGATAGCAGAAGGTATTAAGTATTGGCAAAGCAACTGGAAGGTTCTGTTCACATTTAAGAAAGCCCTTTCCTTCCAAGTCTGAAATTGTGAGTCCAGTCATCTTTGATCTAGGCAGCAGCTTTCAAATAGTTTTGACACTGATATATGGCTCAGACATACCAGTAGGCACAGCCTGAACTACACAGCTCAGTTGTAAGAAACCAACGTTGTGATGTCAAGGAGAGGTTGCCTGGACTTGCTTTCTTCTTTCCCTTTCTTCCATTTCTCGTCCCCCAGCTCTAGCTTCTCCCCTGACTCATCTCCATGCTCTGGCATTGAAGGACATGAAGCAGTAATCTAGGAAAGCTATCAAATCATTCTGACTTCTTTTCCCTTTACAGTATGTTCATTATTCTACATCTGAGAATGTCCCATAAATGTAGCTCTACTTGTAGTTTATCTTCGTGGTTTAACCAGGTTGGATTCAAAGGGTTCCAGGAAAAATGGAATTGAAAGATAATGGAATTTTCCCAGGAACTTTTCGAAGCTCCCTGGTATATGAAATAAAATTTAGACTATTGATATTTTGTATTCATCTCCCGAATACTCTTCATTTGAAAATGCTTTCCCTGGCATTTTATGTGATGGGTGGTACAAATGATTCATGTGCCACAAACTGAAAGGCAGGAGGGTTGAGTACACCCAAAGGTACCTTGGATGGAAGCTGTGGTGACTTACTCCCAAAATAGCAGCCACTGTGAACTCTATGGAGTCCAGTTCTACTCTGACACACAAGGGGCCGCCATGTGTTGAAAGTGACTTGACGTAAACTGGTTTCACAGGAGAAGAAGTATGGACTCCAAAGGGCCATCTTGGGTGGATAAAAGCTCAATGGAAGACTAGGAATGGCAACATTCCCACCACTAAATACAAATGCTAATGGTCAGAAAAGGAGCTCTGGTAGTATAATGGTTACGAGCCGGGCTGTTATCCTTAAGGTCAGCAGTTCGAAACTACAGCTGTTCTGAGGGAGAAAGATGAGGTTTTCTGCTCCCGTACAGATTTACAGCCTTGGAAACCCTATGAGTCAGAACTGAATCCACAGCATATAACCACCACCACCAATGGTCAGAAATACCCTTGAGTTATAAATGCAACATATGAAAATAGATCTACATATAATGCCAGATAGTACCAAAGGACAAACTGAAACATATATACAAGAACATCTGCTCTTAGATACTTAAGAAATGGGATTGCAAGGATGCAGCTAAATTTCAGACAATAGTCACACAATTGTTGGAGCTGTGCCTCAAATCATCAAATCCATAGCTCTTGAGGGTAATGGAAGGCATCTAGACTTCACCGTCCTCGCAAATTGCAATAATCAAATCAATGATTCATCAAACAGATAAGATATGTGACTTGATCATATTGAGATCTGTTCAAGTTTTTTTTTTTTTTTTTCATGTAAATGTTGTGATTTAGATGAATTTTAATTGTCGTTGTTCTCCAATGGAAGCAAGCAGAATGACAGGACCTTACACATCCCTCTACTCCTTTCCGTCTCAAATGTAATAATCATCTAAGATTGCATGTACTTTAAAATGAGTAGTATTAACTCAAAATTCCTCATTTCAAAAATCTGGGATACGTGAATTTTTTCTTTGGATATATGCTAATGGAAAAATCTGCTTCTCATGCTAAAAATATAGCCACACCACAAAGCAAACCTGCTGTTTCGCATATTTCTGAAAGCCAGCTGGCATGCATTCTGTGTAATTGGCAGGGCAATCATCGGCACCCGTATTTGGCTTGCACTGACCAGCCTTGCCCTTAATTTACAGTCAATTACTCAGAGCTGCTGCGCCCATAATTTAATGATGGCATGGCAGCCCCGTTACATACTCCAGTAGGTTATCCAGTTAAACCACACTCACCTAGCATTTAGTTCTACCTTCACTGTGAATGAACATCTTGTCCTTTCAGATATACGCAGAGGCAAAACTGTAGTGTCTTTAGCTTGTTTCAGATCATAATGTTGGGACAACAGTCACCGTGCTTTGAGACTTCCCTCTTGCATACCCCTCCACATTTCTTATCTGTTAGCCCTGACAACTCCCCATCTGACCCATCTGTTCATTCTCTTTCTCTCTCTTTCCAATACCAAGTTCTACCCCCATTTCTCCTCATTTGGTGAGCAGGGATGTGCAGAGATTCGTGTTTACGTGTCTCAGCTCAACTAGAATTCTAGTGAATACTCTCATTTTTCTCTTTCAAAATGCTTCCACCTTAAACATCCTTTAGTGCTCCACAACTACTGCACCAGAACACAGAAATGGGATGTCTGTTCGTAAACACTGCTTTGCAAGATGATGAATAGTATTGGCATAATCACCTACTGCCATCAAGTTGGTTCTGACTCACCATGACCCTACAGGGTAGAGGAGAACTGTTCCTTAGTGTTTCTCAGACTGTAAATACTTAAGGAGTAGACAGACTCATTTTTCTCCTTTGGATCAGCTGGTGGGCTTGAATGACCAACTTTGTGGCTAGTGGTCCAATTCTTAACCCAGCGCTCCTCCAGGTCTCTTTTAATGATATCATAGAAGATGGCAATATTCCAAAATTTTCAAAAGCCCCTGTTTTTGTGTGAGAAAGTCCTCCAATAATAACAACCATACCTATCATCTATCCATCCATCCATCCATCTCTATATCTATCTAGCTAGCTAGCTAGCCATCATCTATCCATTATCTATCAATCACATCTATCTATCTATCTATCTATCTATCTATCTATCTATCTATCTATATAGCTAGCCATCATCTATCCATTATCTATCAATCACATCTATCTATCTATCTATCTATCTATCTATCCATCACATCTAGCTAGCTAGCTAGTTAGCTATCTACCTACCTAACTATATTGGAAGAAATATAACCATAATGTTCCTTAGAAGTCAGGATGGCCAGACTTTGTCTCTCTTACTTTGGACACGCTATCAAGAGGGACCAGTCCCTGGAGCAGTATATTATGTTTGGTAAAGTGGAGGTCGACCGTAAAGAGGAAGACCCCAGGTGAGATGGACAGGCACAGTGGCAGCAGCAGTGGGCTCAAGCGTAGCAATGAGTGTGAGGATGGTGCAAGACCAAGCGGTGTTTGGTTCTGCTGTGTATGGGGTCACTATGAATCAGAATTCACTTGATGGCACCTAACAACAACATCGATTCATAGAAAGATCCTATTACCATCGAGTTCATTCTAACTCACAGTGTCCTTGTAGGACTGAGCCGAGCTGTGCTCTGGAGTATCTGAGACTGCATCTTTAAAGGATGCAGATGAACACATCTTCACATATGTCTTCCATGGAGCATCTGGTGGGTTTGAACTGCCCACCGTTCTCTTAGCGGCTGAGTCCTTAACCACTGTAGCACTAGGGTTCCATGTAGTTAGACAGACAGATAAGGAGCAGCACTTTGCCATATCTGTAACAGTAAACAGGTTTTGCCCTAGGCATGTTTTAATTTAATTCCTCACTTCGAGGCATTTCACACCGCTTCACTCCAGTCCTAAGAAATCACATTCTTCAAAGTTCCTAGCTGGTCCCTGCCCTTCTCGAAGACAAGATAAATGAATCCCCAGGATGCCTCCTCAAGCATGTTTCACCCCATCCATCAAAGGACTCTTCTAGAATCCAGACAACAAATGGAGATTTCAGAGAAAGGCGAGAGACAGGTCAGGAGAGCCAGTGCAATCAGATGGTACATCAATCAAATATTTGTGAGCAACTGCTGCTTCCTAGAATTTAGGATGAGACAGGCTCTGCTGGAATACAACCCGGGCAAACCCTCCAGAAGAGCAGCAGGTATGTAGGCAAAAACAGGTCAGAGGATGAGCAAACACACGCCAACTAGACTTAGATGCTGCCAAGAGTTCTTTCCTATGGGAATGAAAGATATCTGTGCAACTCAAGGGAGTACCTAGGACTCTGGGAAACTCTATTTATAGGAGCTATCTCAGCCATTCTCATGCTATGTTTTAAAGTAAATGAGTTCTTATCACGGATGAATCTATTATATACCTGCTATTTAATTCCACTGTACACATCTTCACTAAGCACACATCTTTGTGTCAACTACATTAGTGTGCCCTCCCCCTGAACATCACCCTGGAAAACAGGAACCCGTCCTTCTCCTGGTACCATGCCCATGTTCCCTTGTCATTCCACCTTCCCTAGCTATAGGGGTCTCCTCTAATTTCTGTTACTACGTCTTCTCCTCCTGCTTTGTAAATAGTCTTTCTTCTCCTTTTGGGAGAAACCTTTGATTTCAAAGGTGGCACAATCTGGACATTGTGGGACTGGGTAAAGCTATGTCGTGGGGAGTTCCCTTGGGCCTTGAAAGATGTTTAGCAGCATCCTGGCATCTACCCAATAGTAGCTAGTAGAACTATCTCTCATCTGCAACACCCAAAAATGTCTCCAGACATTGCCAAAAGTCGTCTCTGGGGGACAAAGTCTCCCCTCAGCTGAAACTAACTGGATTGTTGTATCTGCCTGTATTCCTTAGTACATTTATAACTTGAAGTTAGGAAGGGTTAGAATGAAGTCCAGAGAGGGAGAAGAGAAGGAATTATCAGTAGTATGTGGTCTCAGAAAGCCTATTCATGGAGCTTGTTGATAGAGTTCAAGTTCAATGTCTCTCTGAAGTCTGGCTGGTCTTCCAGGCTCAGGAATATCCTCTCTAGCCTCTCCATTACAGATGCCCTGATATGCACACTCCACCTTGGAGACGTGGAGGCAGGGATTTTCAGCAGGCTATAAATACCCAACATGTTCTGATAGCACCTTGTAGGCCTCAGTAGATTGACGCAGGGTGTAATTTCTGAGCATGGCGCTTGGTTGGCGATCCACCCTGGCTTGGGGCAAGACAGAAACTGAAGCAGTGAAGTGCTTAAGTGAGCAGGAGCTGACGGCTCGATAACAAGGTGTCTCTGGGCACCTGGACACCTTTCCAAACACTGTTTTCTTAAGTCCTCCTAGCCTTAGAAAGCAGTCAGCTAAAACGCTGGCTCTACGTTAGTGAGCTGCCAGGGATTTCTCAAGCTTTTCTTTTTTTAAAACTTACTGGGTTTTCTTCATTCTCCCACAGTTATTTCCGCGAGCAGATTTAATACCAACGCATATACAGGTGTTGTTGTTGTTGTTGTTAAGTACTATTGAGTCAGTTCTGACTCATTGCAACCCTGTTTAGGGTTTCTGAGGAGTGGCTGGTGAGTTTGAAACACCGACCATGAGGTTCAAAGCGGCCTTGAGTGGCTATCGTAGGGCATCAACACTCCCATATACAGGTAAGGTCACTTAAAAACATTTCAGACCTGTTGTTGTCCTTGATTCTTTCTGCCACAGCCTCTACCTATTGGATAAAAGTTCTTCTTAAGGTCACACACTGCGGGGAATTCCTTCCCGGGATGTCATTCTAACCCTTCTGAACACCAGGCTATGAGTGTACCAAGGAATACAGGCAGATACACCATTCCTCCCCTACAGCCCCACCAAGACAAGACTTGAGATTCTACTGCTATCAGCTTCTGAGTGAGACGAGAGGACAAAAGATTGCATGGCTCCTGGTCTTGTCACTTTCGGCATGAAACAAAGAGCCCCTCTCTCCCATGCATGTTAGAAAAATTCTAGAAATCAGTCTGTGACGTAAAATTGTTGGCACCTGTTCTGTGACTCCCATGCTGCCCTCCCATCAGGGACGGATGCAGGAGCCTCCCATACAAGGGAGTGCAGGGGGGCCACTGTGAGGGGCTTAATGTGCCCTAGGCAGTGCTGTTCAGTAGTGAGCAATCTATTGGGTGAGGAGGTGGCTGGAGAGTCTGGGAAGACACTGAACTCCCAGGATCTGCAGAGAGAAAGGAGACCTGGAGGTTTCCCTTTGTACTTGAAGGAAGTCATGTAAGAAAGCAAGCAGACGGGCTTTCGTGGAACCTGTCCTTTGGTCCAGGATGAAATAATCAGATTGCATTTTAGGATTTGCCCTCGATGGTGCGGGAGCAGGCAGCTCTTTTCCCTGGTCGCTAATGGCGGCCATCTTGGACGCTGGAAGCAGAGGTGAAACTGGCACAAGGAGCTCGGAGCAGAAAGTGCTGCTAAAAAAATGGTGCATGAGCCGTGACTCGGAGGCCCATGAAGCTCACCCGGACCTGGACTTGTTCACGACGTGGACCAAGCGTCGCTTTTCGTATTAGGGTACTTTGAGTTGAGTCTTCTGCATCGGTTTCTGAAAATGTGTCATTGTATAGCCTGTTCCAAATGACCTGGGAGAAAACCGCAGTCCAAGATTGTGTTAGACTAAAACCCGGCCCATCATCAGACTCAACTCCGACTCATAGAGACTCTGTAAGACACAGTAGAATGGCTCCTCAAGGTTCCTGAGTCTGTAAATCTCTACGGGAGAAGACAGCCTCATCTTTCTCCTGCAGAGCAGTTGGTGGGTTTGAACCACCAACCGTAGAGTTAGCAACCCAATGTGTAGCCCACTGTGCCACCAGGGCTCATGTGTGCTGGGCTAAGACGGTCCAAAGTCAGGAAGATGCGAAGGACTCCCAGTAGCCATTTCAATTGGTCCTTCCCTGGGTGAACTCTACCTCGAGGGAAGATGTGGACTGTGAATCAAAATGAGACAGGGACTGAAAGAAGTATTTCTCTTGGCTGGGAAGTGGGAATAAGGGAGTCAACGATGCATTACCTGGTAATGAACTCTCTGGGAGTCAGAAGAAACGGACTGCAGGTCCTAATGAGAACATGAAAAAAAAAAAAAAAAAAAGGAGAAGAGAGAGAAAAAATCCATACCTTTAAATGAGTTTGAGTAAGCTTCCCCCACAACTCTATCAACTGAATTTCCAATGCAACATAATTTAGCCCATCTACAAAGTCTCTGTTGTTCTTCGGTGCTGTTGAGTCAATTACAACTCGTGTGACCCCCTATGTGCAGAGCACAACTGCTCCATAGGGTTTAACAGCTCGCCAGGCATTATTGCTTAAGCATCTTTGATTGGGCTTGAGCTACCAACCTCTAGGTTAGTAACCCAACACTTAACCATCCGCATCACTTCAGAGAGTATCCACTCACCCAAATTCATCCAACTACCTACTTTGATGGTAGTTGTTGTTAAGTGCTGTCAAATCAGTTCCAACTCAGCAATCCTGTATAAAGTTTCCAAGGAGTAGCTGGTGGGTTTGAACCACCAACTTAGTAGTTAGCAGTTCACTGCTTATCCTACAGTACCATACCAGGACTCCAACAAACGTAGTATTGCCCTCAAAGTAATAAAAGCTGACCAAGTGACACGAGAGAAAGGAAGGTCACTTTGCTATTGAAATTTATAATCCCAAAGATAGTTTAGAGGTGAGAGATGGATGATGAGTTTCAAGAATAGAGAAGACCTAAAGTAAAACCAATTTTGTGATAATGAGCAGGGGTTACAGGCAATTTGAACCTGCACCTTTGCTCATAAAGAAAGCCCGTTTGAATACTCAGAAAAACTTGCTTTGTTCAGACTTGACAAACACTGCCATACCATTGTGATTTTACCAACAACTGGCTTGACAAATACACAGGTTCTCTCAGACTGCAGAGAGAAAACATCTTTGCACTGTCATGAAGTGCAAATTCCTGAGCTTTCGATTATAGTGGCAGCAGATTCTGAAAGCCTCACTCCCTTTTAAAGCGGTATAATGAAGAAGGTGTCCCTGTTGCCCTGGTCCGCAGGTATCCTTGCTAACAAGGGAAGTGACTGGGTTTAGAGAAGTAAGTCAGCATTCTGGGTACCTTATGTTGAGCCTGCTCCCCACAGGACTTTGTCATCTTACTCTGTGTGACCAAGTTAGGCTTAAAGCTTTTCCTCTTGATTTGTAGAATTCTCTCTCTCTCTTTAGACAATTTCTTTTAGCTGAATATTAGCATGCCATAAGTTTGATTTTGACAAAGTCAATTAAAAAGTGTCTTTTGCCTCTGTGAAGAAGGCTTGTTATCAAAGTTATCCACATGTATTCTTTTATTTAAGAAAAAGGCCAAAAGGTTTGGCACCAATCCCTATGAATGTTTCTGTGACAGGTTCTAAATGAAATGCAAACGCCAGTTTGAAAGATGAGATACTATATTTCTGGGAAATAGATTGAGACCAGAGTCATGATATTAAAAAGTTCAATAAACTTAATATGTTCCAGAAGATAATCCTCTGTAAAAACAGCAAATTGAAGCCACAAGTTCTCACAGAACAACTGTGTACTCTTCTATCATCTGTATCAACAATCAAATTTTCTCTAAATTTGGGACATTCACAATGCCATGTCTGTCTTCAACAATGCTAGCGGGGCAGACTGGAATAAGTTTTCACATCAATGCATACCTTCCATCCAAATGTATTTCCACCAATCAGAAGTAGGCTTTAGTGTTCAAAGCTAAGTGGGTACCACTTTGAAGGGTTTGGGGGCACAGTGGCTTAAGCATTGGATTGCTAACGGAAAGGTTGGCAGTTCAAACCCATTAGCTGCTCCACAGGAGAAAGATGAAGCTGTCTAGATTGTTGTTGTGGTTGTTAGGTGTTGTTGAGTCAGTTCTGACTCATAAGAACAACACTTTGGACAACAGAACAAAACACAGTCTGGCCCCGCACCATCCTCACAGTTGTGATGTGTGAGCCCATTGCTGCTGCCACTGTGTCAATGCATCTCAGTGGGGGTCTTCCTCTTTTTCTCTGATCCTCCACTTTACATAGCATGATGTCCTTCTCCAGGGACTGGTCCCTCCTGACAGGTCTGAAGTACAACAGGTGAAAAGATGCCAGTCTTGCAACCCCTGTGGGGCAGTTCTACTCTGCTCTCTACGGTCACCAAAGTCACAATCGATTCGAAGGCAGTGGACTTGGTTTTCTTGGACTTGGCATCTGCTTACTTGTGATATGTGCTTCTGTGTAAAGTGCTGTCCTGAAGACGTGGTCTAGCTAAACGCATCCACCAGAATCACCTTAGCAGCTTCAGATACACAGAGGTCTGTCCTCACCCCTGAAAGATTCTATTGTTCTTTTTTCATCAAAAAACCATAAAGAACTTGCTATATTCCTCCCCCCCTGCAGTCTGTGAAGTCCCGGTGTGGCTGTAAGTAAGGTAAGCGCTCGACTATGAGGTCGGTTTGAATCACAATGTCAGCAGTTTAAACACCCGCTCCTCAGAAATTCTATATACGGTTGCTATGTGTCTAAAATGGAACCGAATCCACAGCACTTAGCAACAACAACAAATTTTGGGATGGGGACAATGAATATTTAAAACTTTGCAAGTGACACTAATGCCAGTTGTCATGATGACTTTGTTGCTGAAGTTCAAATTCATGACATCTCCGTGAAGAAGACCTGGAGCTGGGCCTCATGAAGATGGAAGGCCTGAGGGGCAGTTCTCCTCCATCCTGTAGGGTACTTCTGTTGTGGGGTAGTTCTACTCCGTCCAGTGGGGCAGGTCTATGTCCTCCTATGGGGCCACTATGAGTTGGAATGGACTTGGAGGCAACGGGCACTCAGGCAGAAGACTCGATGCTCCACGCTCTGGGTTTGGAACACACTAGAACAACCTCACCTCGTAGCTAACTCTATGTAATCCTCACCCAGGTCAACCTCCTCAAAACAGCCAGAGGCGCCAGGGTCAGAAGCACCCTTAGTGGCACAGCTGTGTATTCAGCTGGTAACCAAAAGGCTGGCAGTTCAAAACCACCCAGCGGCTCTTAGCTTGGAACGCTGGGAGAAAGAGCTGGAGATCTATTTTCATGAGGAGTGCAGACCAGATGGCTCAATGGGTAGCTCCCCTCCATCACAGACTCACTGTGAGTCAGAACAGACTCCACAGCTCCCAGCAACAAGGGGAGAAGACGTGCTGTGTGCTAAAAGATCAAGACCACGGCTGTCATCTTTGCAGAAGCACACTGCCACATCTTTCTCCTGAGGAGCACCTGGTGGGTTGGAACTGATCACTGGTTAATAGCCCAACACGTAAGCACTGCATCACCAAAGCCCCTTGACTTAAAGGACAAGGCGGCCACGTTTCCTTCCGGCAACGTATGGGCTTGGGAAGCAGATAGGTGTGGTTGGTGCTTGTTTACAGAAATGAAAACCTGAGGAGCAGACGCAGGGACTGAATAAACTCACCTCCTGCAGACGGTCTATGTACATGCGGCAAGTCTCCAAATCGCAGTCCCCACGCACAACAAGAATGCCCAGAGGGATGGCTGAGGGCGAGGAAAAAGAAACATCTAAAACATCAGGCATGCTTACGACCACCCCACCCTGAGCACGCCCAGTCTCCTCCTCCTCCTGACTGACAAAATATCCTAAATACGGGGGCGTTTCCATGTCTGATTTTATCCAGGTCAGCACCCTCTCTTCCCCCTCATCTGGGCACTGCGGCACACCTTCTTGGTCCCCGCTGTTCCTGGCCACCTGGCCTGCCTTGGATTTTACTTCAGTGGTCCTAATAGAAAATGCCATGTCCAGGGAACAGGCGGTTGGCAACACCAGAGAGTTGACTATTACCGACAGATCATTTCTGCCTACATTTGCAATATAAAGTAAGGGGGTACAGTCCCCAGGAATCAGAAAATGCATTGATTCTGGATGCGCACTCCTTTCCCTTCTGAGTGACGGACGTGGACGTTGGCAGGGAGTAAAGGTCGATTTGCTCTAGTCCCTCTTGGTCAGACTCAAGCTACCCAAAGCACTGATGCCACCTGGTGGCAGACATCAGAACTACAGTCATGAGATCACAATTTTTTTTTAAGTTAATAGAGCGTTCACATCTTAAAATCCACCTGACTTGAGAGATTGTCAGGGACAAAAGTGGCAACAGTCAGGCATGAGGAGACCCTAAACAACAGCACAAGCTAAGCTTTACACAGAGTCTGTAAACAAACAAATAAATTTAAAAAACAAACAAAACTTACTGCCACTGAGTCTATAGGACAGAGTAGAACCGTTCCATAGGGTTTCTAAAGTTATCAATTTTATACGGAAGCAGGCTGCTTCACCTTTCCCCTGTGCGGTGACTGGTGGGCTCGAACCGCCGACCTATTCGTTAGCATGTGAGTGCTTAATCACCGCCTCACAAGGACTCTTTTATAGAGAGTTCCTGGGTGGTGCAAATGACTAGTGCATTGGGCTGCTAATTAAAAGACACTTGGAAGAAAGGCCTGGTGATCTCCGTCCAGAAAATCAGCCACTGAAAACCTTGTGGAGCACAGTTCTACTCTGACCCCTGGGTCTCCTCGAGCTGGAATCGACTCAGTAGCAACTGGTTCCCAGCTAAGTCATGTGACTTATAAATAGATCCTATTTCTTGTTGTTGTTAAGTGGCGTTGAGTCAATCATGACACACAGCAACCCTGTCTAAGGTTTCCAAGGAGCAGCTGGTGGGTTTGAACTGCCGACCTGGTGGTTTGCAGTCCAGTGCAGATCCTAGAGCTCCACACAAGGAGTCCCTGAGAAATGGCAAATTGGCAATAAATATCTCCCAGATAAAGACTGTTGTTGTTGTGAAGTGCCATCAAGTCGATTCTGACCCAAGAGACCCTGTATAGGGTTTCCAAGGAGCAGCTGGTAAGCTTGAACCACTGACCTTGCAGTTCAAATGACTTTGCAGTCTGACACATTAGCTCACAGCACCATACCAGGACTCCCAGATAAAGATTGTTGTTGTTGTTAAGTGCCATCGAGTCGGTTCCAACCCATAGTGACCCTGGTTAAGGTAGAAGCGTCTGGTGAGCTTGAACCGCCAACCTTACAGTTCAAACGGTTTTGCAATCTGATGCATTAACCCACAGCACCACACCACTCGGGGGTAATTCCACTCTGTCCCATGAGGTAGGTATGATTGGAAATTGACTTGGTGGTACCCAACAACATTTTTCAGGACTCTGGTGTGGTGCTGTGGGTTAATTGCGGACTGCAAGGTCGACAGTTCAAACTCACCAGCCACTCCTCTGAAACCCTATACAGGGTCGTTACGAGTTGGAATTGACTCAGAAGCACTTAACAACAACACAACAAAACAAGAGACCCAGCAAGCGGACCCAGCAACTCGCCACAGGTTTGGGGAGTTGCAGTCTGGCAGAATATAGTCCCCTTCATTTCCAATATACACAGAAGTACCAAAGTCTGTATGATAATGGTGCATTTTGAAGGGAAATTCAATTACGCAATTCCCTCTAAGTAGTTACCAATCATTCCCAGCAAATACGAAGTAGATCCAAATAAGGCAAACCGCTGAGAAGGAACAGAATACAGATTTCTAATACTTGATGAGAAGCTCCAGGAGCATAGTGGTTACGAGTCAGGCTGCTAACCTCAAGGCCAAAGGTGAGGCTTTCTGCCTCTGTATAGATTTACAGCCTCGGAAACCCTGTACAGGGTCACTATGAGTGGGAAAACGAATCCATGGCACATAATCACCCCCACCAGTAACTGATGAGTGATGAAAAAGAAACAAACCCAAAAAGCTAGAACATTGGAATAGAAAGTAAGACCGAAATTACAGAAACGTAACATAGCTGTAAGTAACACGAGAGCCCATATTTGGATCTTGCTTAATAATAATTCCTCTAAATTTCAAATGTGCAAATGCAGAGAAGTGGAATTTAATCAGTATTTATTAAGTTATAAAAATATACACAATATACTCAAGGTCAGCAGTTCAAACCCACCAGCTGCTCCTTAAAAACCCTTACTCATGATAGTCAGTACTTACTCGATTGCACTCAACAACAGCAACACAACTCATAGAATATATAGGAACTCTGGTGGCTGAGTGGTGACGCAGCTCAACTGCTAAAAGAATGATCGGCAGTTCGAAACCACTAGCTACCATAAGGGAGAAGGATGTGGTAACCTGGTGCCATAAAGCTCAGACACCCCAAACCAAATTCAGTGCCTGTGGGTCTATTCTAACTCGTAGAGACCTAGAGGACTAAGTAGAATTACCTAGATGGTTTCCAAAGTTAAAGATCTTTACAGAAGCAGACTGCCACGTCCTTCTTCTGTGGAGCGGCAGAACACTTTAACCCCTGCACCACTGGGGCTACACTGGGCTCCCTATGTGTAAAGATTCTTACTGTTGATGTTAAGTGCTGTCAAATTGAGTCCAATTCATAGCAACCCTGTGCACAGCAGAACAAAACACTGCCTAGTCCTGTGCCACGCTCACATCATTGTTCTACCTGAACCCATTGCTGCTGCCACTGTGTTAATCCATCTCATTGGGGGTCTTCCTCTTTTTTGCTGACCCTCCACTTTACCAAGTATGATGTCCTTCCTCCAGGGACTGGTCCCTCCTGATAACATGTCCCAAACATGAGAAATAAAGTCTGGCCATCCTGGCTTCTAAAGAACATTCTGGTTTTACTTAATCAAATACAAATTTGTTTGTTCTTCTGGCTTTTGGTGCTTTTAATATTCTTCTCAAATACAGTAACCCAAATACATTCATTCTGCTACAGTCTTCCTTATTCATTGTCCAACTTTTGCTTGCAGATGGACCATGGTTTGGGTCAGGTGCACCTTGGTCCTCAAACTGATATCTTTGCTCTTGAACACATTAAAGAGGTCTCGTGCATCAAATTTGCCGAGTGTGATATCTTTTGATATTTTAATTTCTTGACTGCTGTTTATATGAGTGTTGATCGTGGAACCAAGCAAATTGAAGACTTTGACAACTTCAATCTTTACTTCATTGATCATGATGTAACTTATTGGTCTGGTTGTGAGGATTTTTGTTTTATTTACCATGAGATACAAACCACACTTTGTTCAAGAGCTTCATTGTGGTCTTTGTTCTTCATCAGTAAGTATTTTAAGTGCTCTTCACTTTCAGCAAGTAAGGTTGAATCATCTGCACATCACAAGTTGTTGATGAGTCTTCCTCCAATCCTGATGCTATGTTCTTCTTCATATAATCCAGCTTCTTAGATTATTTGCTCAGAATACAGACTGAATAAATATGGTGATAGAATACAACCCTGGGGTACACATTTCCTGATTTTAAACCACTCAGTGCTCCCTTGTTGTGTTTGAATGACTGCCTCTTTGTCTATGTACAGATTCCTCATGAATAAAATTTAACATTCTGGAATACCCATTCTTCACAATGTTATGCATAGCTTGTCATGAGTCATTCCGTCAAAAGCCTTTGCATAGTCAATAAAGCGCAGGTAAATGTCTTTCTGGTATTCTCTGCTTTTAGACAAGATCCATCCTGACATCAGCAATGATATCTCTCGTTCCACGTTCTCATCTGAATCTGGCTTAAGCCTCTATCAATGAACTATTACATCCATTTTTAAATTATCTTACTTGAATGTGGCATTAATGATATTATCTGATGATTTCCACATTCTGTTGGCTCACCTCTCTTTGGAATGGGCACAAATATGGATCTCTTCCAATCAGTTGGCCAGGTAGCTGTCTTCCAAATTTCTTGGCATCGATAAGTGAATGCCTCCTGTGCCGCCTCAGTTTTCTGAAAGATCTCAATTTGTATCACACCAATTCTCAGAGCCTTATTTTTGGAGAGTGTCTTCTGCACCTTGGACTTCTTCCTTTAGTACCATGGCTCTTGATCATTGGTTACTGTTTGAAATGGCTGAACAACAACCATTTGTTTTTGGTACAGTGACTCTGTGTATTCCTTTCACCTTCTTTTGATACTTTCTGCATCATTCAATATTTTGCACATTGAAGCCTTCAATATTTCAAGTCAAGGCTTGAATTTTTTCTTCAGTTCCCTTAGCTTGAGAAAATGTGTTCTTCACTTTTCGTTTTCTAACTCCATGTCTTTGCACATTTCATTATAATATTTGACTTTGTCTTATTGAGCTGACCTTTGAAATTTTCAATTTACCTCCTTGATTCTTCCATTTGCTTTAGCATCTCTACGCTGGAAAGCAAGTTTCAGAGTCTGCTGGTGTCAGCATACGCAGACCCTGGGTTGATCAGTGGCCTTGTGACATGGACGAAAATCCAATTCCGAGGCCCTCCTCAGGATAGCGAGCCATGGGCTCTGAGGGCCAAAGGAAGTGACCTCCTGACGTCCCGGGTTCATTGGTTTTTGCGAACGCACTGGTTGGCTACCTCTGTATAATTTTCTTTGGTCCTAATATTGTTCATTCTATGCTTCTAACTCCAGTAATTGTCGCTTCTGAGAAAATGGTTTCTTTTACAATGCCTCTCTTAATGCCTCCACTGTGTTGGCAGTGCGTGGAGTCCTGGGAACAAATCTTTCTGAGGAACAAGCGATAGCCACCTGGGATGAATGTCAGAACTGCTCCTTATTTGATTATTCAGTCATGTTTGATATCCATGAACAATGATGGGGTTGAAAACCCTTTTTAGAGCTGAGGCAGTAAAAGTTTCCTCAAATAATTCAGAAAGGCCAGGAACAGGTATATTGGGAATATGAGAAAAGGTTTTTAGAGAATAACTACCCAAGGTTTGTAAATAAAGTGGAATGGTAAATTCTGGGAATGTTCGATTAGAGGATAATAGTGGCAGCCCCATTAAACCACATCTGAATATAATCAGTTTAACCCAGATGCTCTCCTTCCTCCTGAAAGTATATAGAAATGTGATAATTAAAAACAATGTAGCATTTTAGATATAGATAAATGAAGCACGGTGCCTGAGATCTTGCTCACAAATAAAAGTTTGCAAAGTGTACAGAGACAGCTTGGCTCCTTTCAGGAACCTTGCTTTATGTTAAGTATCCTTAAGAAACCGCACGTCACTACTCTAGATCACTTAAGCCTAAAAGTTAATATATGACAGCTTGATTGAACCTTTTATCTGTAAAAACAAAAATGTTAGATTGTTAAGAAAAACTACGAAAATATCTTAAAAGTTGTTCCTGTGAATCATTATGTCCTGTTTTGAATGATTAATCACATTTCAGTTCTGTATCCTGTCTTATCTAAAGAATCACATCCTCCCTTTGTGAATTATATCCTTCCTTTGTAACAAATCCCTCCCTAAAAAAGAGATTAAAAGACTGAGGTAGAGTGAGTTCTGTGTGCAATGCTAGGCAATATGTTTGCAGATCTGCCTACCTGCCAGCTTGCATCATATCTATGTGTCTGTCTTTTTTGTATATATTTTGTCTCTCTCTTTCTCTATCCCTTTCGCCGCCAGCTCTCCCTTCTTCGTGATACCCACATTTCCTTATCGAGGCTGGACCCTGACATAGGATCTCGACAAGAGTCTCTTCTGGCATCCATTTTAGTCTTTTCCTTTTCTTGTCTTCTTAACAGCCTTTGGCTTTTTTCCTGTATGATGTTCTTGATGTCATCCTCTTCTGGTCTTTGGTCATTAATGTCTAATACATCAAATCTGTTCTTCAGAGGATCTTTAAATTCAGGCTGGATATGCTCAAGGTCATATTTTGGCTCTTGTGGGTTTGTTTTCATTTTCTTCAGCTTCAGCCTATGAACTAGCATATGAGCAATTGATGGCCTGTTCTATAATCTGCCCCTGGCCTTGTTTTGGCTGCAGATATGAGACGGTCTCTTTCCACAGATACAGTCTATTTGATTTCTGTGTATTCCATCTGGTAAGCTCCATGGTTATAGTTGTTTTTTTTGTGTGTTTTTTAAGGTTTTTATTGTGGATTGAGTGAAAGTTTACAGGGCAGATCATTAGTTTTACATTCAACACAAATCATACACCTTGTTTCATTACAATGATTATAATCACCTCCGTGTACCATCAGTTAACAGTATATCTCTCTATTCATTTTATCTCTTCTTATTTTAAACACTCAGACATATACAGTAAGTTATACCACCAAAGGGCACATTCTGCAAGTCAGCCTCCTGGCTACCAGCTCTTAGTCCCTCCCTTCCCATGAACCCAGAATCCTCAGCTGCTCCTTCTCTCCATGTCCCCATCTTCCATCTCTGGTATCACTGCTTCTCTGGATAGGGTCTCACATTCCACTGTGTGCTTCTCCCTTGATGTTCCTAGGGTCCTCTGTTTCTGGACTGTAAGATTAACTACCTCCCTGTTTTTGTTACAGAACTTCTACCTTTACAATTGTGACAGTCGCCATTAGTCATGATAACAATTACTAAGTATTGAATCCTAAGAATCTTATCCCCATCTCTTCCAGCTCCATCTAGACAAGATGAAAACTGTTCAGTGGGGACTTTTTCTTGACCCACACACTATTAAACTAAACTCCCCTTGATACCTGGTAAGCCAGTCACTTTGTGCCTTTATCACCCCCTCATTTTAGGTAACCAATATCTAAGTTGCCCATCCCTATCTGCCCTGTGTACAGAGGAGATAGCATTGATACTTGATGTGAAGACTCCTTCCTTCTCTGTTGGTATTTAGAGTTACTACCTCCATGATTATAGGTCAGGTTCATCAAATTTTAACAATTTACCCTTGTTTCCTTTGTCAAAAATTCTTTGTTTTTTTTTGTTGTTGTTGTTGGTTTTTTTTTTTAATCTTCCTCTAGTTAAGTTCTGATCATCAAGCCATCGAGGCTAGGTCAAGGGGGTACTCTCTGCAACTTTGGATGTTCTTGTGCATCTCCCCTCACTCCATATCAGCTGGATGCTTCACTCTCAGCTCTAGCCCTCTGTGGCTATGTCCTTGTACATTGACTCAGGTGTTCCTAGGTCTATAGTTGTCTTTTATGTTGTTTTAAAAAGATATTCACAACGAAGTCATTGGTCTTGCAAAATTCTATCATGCAATCACCACCATCATTTCTATCATGAAGACCATATTTTCCAATGACTGATCCTTCCTCTTTGCTTCCAATCTTTGCATTCCAATCACCAGTAATAATCACTACATCTTGGTTGCATGTTTGATCAATTTCAGAATGAAGAAGTTGGTAGAATTATTCAATTTCTTTATCACTGGCTTTAGTGGTTGGTACATAAATTTGAATTATAGTTGTATTAACTGGTCTTTCTTGTTGTTGTTGTTGTTGTTGTTGTTATGTACCGTGGAGTTGGTTCCGACTCACAGCGACCCTGATCAGAGTTTCTGAGGCTGTAAATCTTTACGGGAGCAGAACGCCTCATCTTTCTCCTGCGGAACAGCTGGTAGTTTCGAACTGCTGACCTTAAGGTTCGCAACCCGATTAGTAACCACTACGTTACCAGGTCTTCCTTGTAGGTATATGGATTTAATCCTATCACAGACAGCACTGTACTTCAAGAATGATCTTGAGAAAACAATTTTGATGGTGAATGTGATGTCATTCCTCTTCAATTAGTTATTCTCAGCATAGTAAACCATGTGATTGTCAAATTCAAAATGGCTAATGCTAGTCCATTTCAACTCACTAATGCCTAGGACATCCATGTTTATGCATTCCATTTAATTTTTGACAACTTTCAATTTTCCTAGATACATATTTCGCACATTTTACGTTCAAATTATTAATGGGTATTTACAGCTGTAGCTCTCATTTTGAGTTGGGTCCCATCAGCAAATGAAGGACCTGAAAGCTTTACTCCATTTGCATCATCATGGTCAACTCTACTCTGAGGAGGCAGCTCTTCCCCAGTCGCATTTTGAATGCCTTCCATCCTGAGGAGGTCATCTTCTGACACTATAGCTGACAATATTCTGGTGTTCTTCATCATGTTTCAATATTCAATATTCTGGTGCTGACAGTGTTCCACTGCTATTCATAAGGTTTACAGTGACTAAATATTCAGAAGGAGTCCATCTCTCCTTTTTCCTAACCTGTCTTCATCTGGCAGCTTATCTGAAACCTGTCCACTGTGGGTGACCCTTCTGGTATTTAAAAGCACTGGTGGCATAGCTTACAGCATCCCAGCAACATGCAAGTCACCACAGTATCACAAACTGACAGACAAGTGGTGGATTTCTCCTATAGAATCCTTCAATATTACAACCTGAGGCTTGAATCTTTTATTCAGTTCTTTCAGCTTGAGAAATGCTGAATGTGTTTTCCCTTTCAATTTTCTAACTCCAGGTCTTTGGAAATTTCATCACAATACTTGACTTTGTCTTCTCAAGCTGCCCTTTGAAATCTTCTATTTAGCTCTTTTACCTCCTCATTTCCTTCTTTTGCTTGTGCATCTCTACACTGGAGCACTGGTAGGGCAGTTAGTTATGAGTCAGAGAAAGATGAGGCTTTCTGCTCCTGTAGCGATTTCTAGCCTTGGAAACCTTATTCAGGGTCGCTATGAGTCAGAACTGACTCCACGGCACACAATCCTCACCACACTGAAGTACAAGCATGAAAGTCTCTTCAAACATCCATTTCGGTCTTTTTGTTTTCCTTCTTGACCTCTTATTGACCTTTTGCTTTCATCTGGTATGATTTCCTTTATATTATCCCAAAAGACATACCTCTTCTGGTCTTTGGTCACTAGTGTCTAATGCATCAAATGTATTATTGAGATGGTCTCTAAATTTAGGTGGGATATGTTCGAGGTCATATTTTGGCCTTCACTGACTCATTTTCATTGTCTTCAAAATTAAGAGTGTGGGTATTTCAGACCTGGCACTTAGAAGATATAAACTAAGAAAACGTGTCAAAGATGTGTCATTCATTTGAGTGATGGGTATAGAATTAAAAAGTTGGCTTTTGCTTTGAGAAGTTGAGTTAAAGACGCAGCCCTTTTGATTGAGTGATGATTCATTATTAATTAAGATTTACAAGTGGGGAGCAGATCTAGCCCAATTTCATTGAATGTCCACTTGCAATTGCTGTCAGATTTATTCTATGAAAATGGCAGTAGGAAAGCTCTACAGTTATTCATTCGTGGTTTCAAATCCCACCTCTGCTGCCTAACTAGCACTTTGGTTGTGCCATTTCCTCAACACCTCTGTTTGGACATATTGTCAGGAGGGAACAGTCACTGGAGAAGGCTGTCATGCTTGGTAAGATGGAGGGTTAGAGAAAACGAGGAAGACCCCCAATGAGATGGATTGGCCAGGTGGCAGTATTGATGGACTCCAGTGTGGCAGCAGTAGTGAGGTTGGCCCAGGAT
>NW_006408559.1:11146831-11153523 GCF_000296735.1 Chrysochloris asiatica
GGATCTCTATGTATCAGAACCGACTCTATGGCACTTAACAACAACAACAACAAGTTTCATTAAATTCACTGTATTTAATGGTAATTTGGAGTCCTATGTTAAAGTTCTAAGAAAGACAAAGGTGCCTGGAAGCCCATTGTGTTCAGAATAAGTATCTTACAGAATGCTGGGAAGGTCGAAAAAACATATTACAGAACTGTCAATGTAGGTTTCTCTCAGAGCCTCTACTCTCTTTGGAGCATCTCTGGTTAGAAAATAGATACATCCAAAGTGTCTTGAAATGCATCTTGACACTGTAAGGATTAGCTGGTAGTATTGACACTTCCTTACGTCAAATTCATGTTTACTGAAAACTAACTTTGACTGCTTATGCAACAACAACAACCAGAAGCTGTGGTACAAAAATAGTGTGATCTGGCACTTGCATTTGGAGTTTTGCATGGCAAAGAAGAAGCAGGAATTTGCGGGGGATTATCGCTTTCTCTTTACAACTTGACTACCAACTGTCACACTGTATGGAGGGCTTTTCCACACATGGTGCCTGAAAGTGAAAAATTCAGTTTGATCGCTTCTGAACCACGTTCTTCTAAAAAACAACAACAAACAAACAAACAAACAAAAATAGTGATTTCTTTGCACTATCAAATTTGATGATGAATAAAATGTTCAAGGAATTTTAAAACGCATAATGTCATAAAGGACCTGTGGTAGCATAGTGGTTATGAATCGGGCTGCGTACCTCAGGGTCAGCAGTTCGAAACTACCAGCCACTCTGTGGGAGAAAGATGAGGCTTTCTGCTCCTGTAAAGATTTACAGCCCTGGAAACCCTGTTCAGGGTCACTATGGGTCGGAACCAACTCAACAGCACTTAACAACAACAACGTTATAATATGCTGTGGCTGTGAGGTGCTATTGATTCCGTAGAGGGTTTCTAAGGAGGAGCTGGTGGGTTTGAACCACTGACCTTGCAGTTAGTAGTCCAGTGCTTATTTTACAGCGCCACACCGAGACTCTTTAAATTCCACTCTGGTGATTCCTATTCAATTCTGTGACAATTACTGAAAAGTCATGAATTCCATCAGTCTTCTGAGGGCAGGCTGGGGAACGGGTTTTACTCCATGTGTATGCAGACTTAGCCTTAGTAGCATGGTGGCCAGGTGCTCACAGCTCCATCACAGAGAAGACCTGGCAACCTTCATCTATACATATTTACAATCTCAGCTTCCCTATGGAGCAGTTCTGCTCTGTCCTACAGGGTCGTCATGAGTCAGAATTGATTCAACGGTTTATATAAAAGGGGGCTCTAAAAAGTGTGGAAAAGAAAATGAAGAGCTCATGGAATTGTTCCATGAACGCTTTGAAGCCCTCTTAAGTATGTTGCCATTACTGTTGTGTGTGTGTGTATATTGTTGTTGTTGTTAACTGCCATCGAGTTGGTTCTGACTCACAGCGACCCCGTATAGAGTTTCCGAGGAGCAGCTGGTAGGCTTGAACTGCTGACCTTAAGGCTAGCAGTCCAGTGTTTCTCCTACAGAGCCATACCAGAAGTATGTATATGATGGTTGTGGTTGATGGTTATGTGCTTTGGAGTCGGTTTTGACTCATAGCAACCCTGTGTAGGGTTTCCGAGGCTGTAAATCTTTACAGGAGCAAAAAGCCTTATCTTTCTTATGTGGTAGTTTCGAACTGCTGACCCTGTGGTTTGCAGCCCGATTCGTAACCACTACGCTACCAGAGCTCCTTGGAGTATGTATATACACACTTTTAAATACCAACTAGAATCAACTGCAGCCTCCATCTTTTACAGGAATGAAGGAATGAAGGAACACTGTAAGTGAAGTTTGGACTGAAGAGCAGCAGTAGTAGTTGATATTCAGAGACCTTGCCGAAAGTGGGGTTCATTGATCATCGACAGAATGCTGAGACCCCTCAACCCTCCTCCCTTCCTGGGGACCAAAACCCTTTCTTGTTGGGGATATTTTACAAAACCAAAGGGGAAATATGTTAACACGGGGGCAAGCCCACCTTGACATTCATAAGACCCAACACAAGTTGAGTAGAAACTCCACCTAGTGGAAGGAGTGCTTCCGTTCCCTGGCTGAGTGAGGACAGATGTGTGGAGGCTTTCCCTTCACTCTACCTTGTCTTTCTTATTCACACCCCTGCCCCTCTTCCTAGCAAAACACAATCTCAGATCTGTACTTGGTATATGTGCCGAATCAAAGACCAAATCACCAAAGCATCTTTCAGCTTTAGCATGTTTGAAGTTGGCACTACCATAATGAAGCTTTGACAAATTCAGGTATAAAAATAGCCAAGATGTTGTGGAGTGAGCCGGCGACCCTCAGCCCTAAGAAAACGATAGCACCAATGACTTCTTTACCGCCTAATGCTGAGTCTTACCCTGGTTCCCCTCTCGGGTTCACCCTGACCCCATTGATCCTCTTCTTCCTGTTTCTGATTGTTGAAATATCTCACAACCTAGAACATGATTAAATTAATTGACTAAAAAAGAAATTCATTCTACATTTCACATGAGCACACTCTGGATTTTATGCTTCAAATAAAATGTCAACAGGTCATACTAATTAATTTTGTCTTCTGTACTTGAAGTTTGGAAGACTTGAACTCATTATGCAAATATATGCCAAATGGTGCATAAATTAACATGACTCTGTTTCAGCCAATTCAACCTCTTTCAGCAGCCAATCCACAAAGGTGTCAAGTGATCATTTCTAAATTATTTATTTTACCACAAATGCTATGAAAATTCAGGGACTGATGCAAAGCTCATATCCTGGGCTCTGGGCCTCAACAGACATACTATTTTCTGGTGTGGTGCTGTGGGTTAATGCACTGGACTGCAAGGTCAATGGTTCAAGTTCACCAGCTGCTCCTCAGAAACCCTATACAAGGTGGCTATGAGTCAGAACCGACCCGATAGCACTTAACAACAGCAAGTGGGAAGTGCCTAGAGTCTTCAGAAAACTTGAAAAATATTCTCCAAAGATCATGAGGTACCATGTGCAATGAAAATTTTTTTTTGAAAAAACCAACTTCCTCAAGTGAGTTAATGTTAAAGTTCTAAGAAAGACAAAGGTGCCTGGAGACAAACCCTGAGGTGAAAGCAGGCAACAAGCCCTCTCATGTTTGTCCTGGGACAGCCTTGGGGATGGGCTGGAATTGTGTCAAGGCCAATGGACTCAGGATGGGTGGGAAACTGAAGTCAGCACAAAGGCAGACCTTGTGGCTCTCCGAAAATTCACCCCTGACACAGCTGACAAAGCCTAAGCAAGGGGGTCCAGAGAAGAAAAGAGAGAGTAAAAGTCCTTCATTGGTGATAAATTAATTAGTGATCAGTGAATCCTGATGTGGCACTGACCACAAGCTCGGTTTGAACTGCAAGGTTGGAAGTTCAAACTCACCAGCTGCTCCTCATAAACTGACTCAACAGCACTTAACAACAACAAAAGTGAATCATACATAGCTCCACATCTGGCCATATCAGCCACGCTGGCCAGACTTTATTCATGCTTATGTTCTGATATTTCTGGGGGAGTATGGTGGCTCCATACAATAAGCACTGGACTACCAACTACAAGTTCAGCAGTTCAAGCTCACCAGCCATTCTGTAGGAGAAAGATGGGGACTTCTGCTCCTGTAAAGATTTACAGCCTTGGAAACCCTACGTCGTCACGAGCTTTGGGAAGCATGATCTGACCAACGATGCATTTAAAAATACATGATCCCAAGTCATGTTACAAGGGTGTATGCTGTATCACACAATGGAATTAATGAGACAAATTTAAGCATGGACACTTATAATTTTATATTTTCTGGGTGAACAGGAAAATTGCAATGATGATCTCAGGAGGAAGAAGAAGAGGGAGAAAATAATAGCTTCCCATCAATGGAAACCACATCACCCCATTATGGTGTTTTGTTTAATCTCTGCCCTATCCTAAAATGTGGTTATTATTTCAGAAGGAAACTGGGTCCCAGCAAGATTAGATGGCATGTCCCCATGTCACAAGTACTAAACGTGTTGTTGTTGTTACTGAGTGCCGCTGAGTTGGCTCCGACTCACAGAGACTCTGCATAGAGTTTTTGAGGCGCGGCGGGTGAGTTTGATCTGCCAACTTTGCAATAAGTATTGAAAGGAACTACCCAAAACCAATCTAGGATTCTCCTAGCCAGGAACTCCTGTTCCAACGTCTTCCTGCTTCCCCTCCAACTGGGGCCTCAGAGGACAGGATCTCGGCCACTTTCCAGCCCTGAGTTCAGAGAAGTGAAGCTGCAACAGCGGACAGGTTGACCCAGGATCGAGTACAGATCACAGACATCCAGGGTATGGCTGGGAATCGGGAAGAGCAAAGCCAGGGAAGCATCTCCAGGCCTGAATAGGATGTAGGACTATAAGGACCAAACTGATTTTACCTGATTTTGCCTACCTAGAGACTGCTTGGCTAAACTCTAGTCAGGCTCAGGAAAGCATTTTAAATAGACAAGGCCTCAGTTTTTAGTTCCCTCCAGAGACAAGGTCAATCTCCATTCTGTACATTAGCCTGAACACGTCCTCTAGCTCCAAGAAAATGATATATGTATAAATAGCCAGGCAGCTCAAGGCCAGAGGACAGATGTTTTCCTTTACCCTAGCCTAAGAACAAAGACCACCAGTCCTGACCAATTAAACTGTAACATCTCATAGTTTGCCAATTGTTAACCAATCCAAAGATTGTTGTTGTTGTTGTTAAGTACCGTCGAGTCGGTTCCGACCCATAGCGACCCTGTACAGGGTTTCCGAAGGTGTAAATCTTTACGGGAGTAGAAAGCCTCATCTTTCTCCCGCGGAGCTACTGGTAGTTTCAAACCGCTGACCTTAAGGTTCGCAGCCCAATTCGTAACCACTACGCTACTAGAGCTCCAAAGATTGTAAAGCTGAGAAACCCGAGCTGTTTGAAAACTCTATAAAAACCCTGCAGACAATGAATTCAGGGCTCTTTCCCTATTCCGCTGCGTCAGATAAGGTTAAAGACCTGGCTCAAGCTTGATTAAACTACCCTTATGTATTTGCATCAGTACACAGCTCCTGGGTGGCCTTTGGGGACCCCGAATTCTGGGCATAACAGGACCAGTTGCCGGGAAACCGGAGCAAGAGTAGGGATACTTAGCAAGGTACACACTTCCCCCTTTTTCCAATAGTGCAGTCTCTGGGGTCTTTTGGACTTCCTGGAGCTGTTGACAAGCTCGCTATCTATATAACCTGCAACTTGGGGGTCACAGGACTAAACGGACTGCTGGTTACTTTATAAAGAGACACAGATGCAGGACTGTGAGCAGATGCTAATCATTTATGCAAATGTGGAGACAGGAGGCCATCAGTCTTCAATCAAACGTTACAAAGGAGCGCATGACTCATAATACAAAAACCCCTTGCATTAGAATTTCCAATACTGAACTGCAGTGTTTACAATCCCCATAAACGTAGAATCTATGTTCACACGTGGGCTGTGAGAGTTCAATCTATCAGACGCAGGAGGTTTTCAAAGGTATTTCCCAGGGACTGGTGATAGGGTGTATCTCGAACAATTCGTTTCTACTACCCTTGCTTGGGTTCAACCTGATCAGTTGATGTGGGAGTTTGGGCCATAAGAGTTGTTCTTATGTTTTTCTTATGTGAGTCTCATGAACCTTGATAAATAACTCTAGTCAGGAAATGCGTCATTACTTTCAATCGTTTTCATGACTCTAGGAGCTGGTCTGGCCTTTGATTCTTTTGTACAGTATCACGTTAAGACATTCTGTACAGACAGAATTCACGGTACCTACTTCTCAGGGTTATTGTGAAGATATGGCAAAGCCTGCAGCGCATAATGTATGTGTAAATCCACCCAATGTTGTCTCCTCTGAGCCCTGGTGTGGAGCCCTGGTGTGGCACTGAGGGATAATGCACTGGACCGCAACGTCAGTTTGAACCACAAGGTCAGCAGTTCAAACTCACCAGCCGCTCCTTGGAAATCCTGTACAGGGTCACTATGAACTTAGAACCAACTACACGGCACTTAACTACAACAAGTCCTGGTGTGGCACTGTAGGATAAGCACTCAACCACAAGGTTGGTTTGAGTCTCAAGATAGGCAGCTCAAACTCACCAGCCGCTCCTAGGAAACCTTATACAGGATCTCTATGTATCAGAACCGACTCTATGGCACTTAACAACAACAACAACAAGTTTCATTAAATTCACTGTATTTAATGGTAATTTGGAGTCCTGGTGTGGCACTGTGGGTTAATGTACTGGGCTGAAAAGTTACTTTGAACCATACGGTTGTCAGTTCAAGTTCATCAGTCTCTCCTCAGAAACCCTACACAGGGTCGCTATGGGTCGGAAGCAACTCAACAGCACTTCACAACAACAACAACAATGGTATTTTGGTCCCTGGCGATGCTCCTTGGCTGCATAGGCAATAAAGTCCCTTGGTTCTGCTTCACTTGCACTCTGGTGTCCACTTTAGTTCAACTGAGTCCTAGAACAGGACAAGGTCTGAAGTCTGGACAACAACGACAGGGATAGATCAGGACCAGGCAGTTGTTCCTGAAGACCCCTATGAGTTGAGACCAGCTCAATGGCAGCTAAGGATAATTCTATGTCCAGCTGTTATTTTATGTCAAGTCCATGTCAGCTGTTATT
>NW_006408559.1:11153907-11192911 GCF_000296735.1 Chrysochloris asiatica
TGTCAGCTGTTATTCTATGTCAATTTCATGTCAGCTGTTACTGTATGTCAATTCTGTGTCAGCTGTTATTCTATATCAATTCTGTGTCAGCTGTTATTCTATGTCAATTCTGTGTCAGCTGTTATTCTATGTCAATTCTGTGTCAGCTGTTACTCTATGTCAATTCTGTGTCAGCTGTTACTCTATGACAATTCTATGTCAGCTGTTACTCTATGACAATTCTATGTCAGCTGTTACTCTATGTCAATTCTGTCAGCTGTTATTCTATGTCAATTCTATGTCAGCTGTTATTCTATGTCAGCTGTTACTGCCATTCACGAAGCCTCATGCCCACTGCAGCAGACCAACTCTCACACAGAGTCAAAACCAAAGCATACAAATAAAAGGATCAAGCAAACCTACAACCAGAGCCAGAGCTAAAGGTTGGAGGAACCCCCTTTGACGCTAAGTCCTGGTGAAACTGACCAGGGGATTTGTAAAAATGGAGGAGACTCCTCGTAGTAGTTCATTCAACCCCCAGCAAGGACTCTGATGTGCTCCACAAAGACTCAATGTATAAAGGAAAGGCCGAGTTCAGTATTGCCAAAGAGAAAAGATTTAATTATCTGCCACATTTGCTATGATAATGCAATTCTTGTTAAAACGGAATCCCAGCTAACCTGGGCCAAATACCTATTCAAATCACAAACAAAGCTATCTCCAATACGATCATTAAAGTAGAGTTTGAAACCTTAGGGAAAAGCTTTTCAGAAACCATAAGGATTTGCAAAGATTCTGTTTTAAATCGCCTCTCTCTCTCTCTCTCCACACACACACACTTGTGTATAATTACAGAGGCTCCGTTACGGTTATTTGGGTAAAAAAGGTTGTCACTTTCTGCAAAGAGCAATTAAAAAAAAAAAAAATGTTTGTGGACAAATGGAATGAAAAGATGGTGGAATTTTTGAAATTTGCTAAAATCTTAAGATAGGAAGGAACATTGAACAACACGGTGGTTGTTTTTGCTACCGGGTACCATCAAGTGGATTTTGACTCATAGAGCCCCCCTATGACAGACACTGTAGCATGACCCGTAGGCAATTAGCTTTATGGGAGCAGATCATCAGATCTTTCTTCTGAGGAGTCCAGTCAAAGCTCTCAGTAAGCAGCTGAACAGCACTTAACTGTTATAGATAATGAACTCAGAAGCAATGCATTTTATTTAATCCTATTCAGGTACATTTTAAAAACTAGAAATATCCCCAAATATCCATTTTAAATTATCAAAGAAATCAATAGAGTATTCAAGCATTCATTATCAACTGTTGTGTGCCATGGGGCCGGCCGTTTTCAACTCCTATCAGCCCTGCATAGTGTTTCTGAGGCTGTAAATGGTACGATAGCAGAAAGCCTCATCTTTCTCCTGTGGAATGGCTGGTAGTTTCCAACTGCTGACCTTGAGGTTAGCAGCCCAACTCGTAACCACTATACTACCAAAGTTCCTTTACTTTCTCCCTAGTAGTAAGAAATTAATCATCTGGAAAGTAAACTGCTTTAAGCATTTTATGGTAAGAAACTTTGCATATCAGAAAATGCTCTCATATGAAAAGTGATCATTTCCTATCTCTTTAGCTACATCATCCACATTGTCAAAAGGATGATGAGAATAAGGGGGCAGAAGAAAAACAAGGACCAAGAAGAGCGGACTAGAAGAAGAAAATCCCCAGTGAAATGTACTTGAGGTCACAAGAGAAGGATGAAGCATGAGTGCTGCTAATCTAACCTGAGTGATGTCTTTGTCTTCCGAGGGACTAGGCCCAATTGTGGGCTTGTGACATCTTTCCATTTTGCTTCATTAGTTTCCAACAAGGTCAAGGTTATCTGGGAAGTAAAATTCATATTTGATTGCTGGTAATAATTAAACAGAATGAGTCTGCAAATTTTCCATTCTTCCCTACCTCCCTGTAAGCCACAGGCCCACTTCACAACAATCTGCCATCATTTGGTTCCCACTGCTAACTTGGAACCCACAAGGGGAACTAATGACCATATTAGCATTCAAAAGGCACATCACATCATGTGAACTTTATACTTCACCTTGTCACCCCAGGGCCTGTCAACGTTTGCATAATTCCTGGTTCTTGTGATTAAAAATGATCCCAGAGTTTGGAGTCTAGTTTGAGCTCAGCTGGGTCCTTGCCATACTTCATTCAAAATGATAGCAAGAAGATTGAAAAAAAAAAAAAACCTAGATGGTTTTCTTTGCACGCCATGCAAGGGTAAGACTTCAGAAGCATGGTTTCTAGAAATGATTGGGTTGTGTATAAATCTGGAGTTGCAAGTAGAAATAAAACCTGCTTTTTATCATGATTGTATATTCAGACAACAACCCAAGAGCTATGCAACTCGCTTCGAAATCATCTGAAACATTTAGGGCATTTAGAATAGTGACTACGAAGACATGCTTGCAGACTTCGTTTTCATTTACTTTGGCAAATGTATATGGCATATCTGTACAAGGAATTGTGCCAAGGGATTTCTCTGGTTTAGAGACTTTCAAGTGCCAGGGAGTAAGTAGGCTGGAAGTTGGGCTGAAAATACCGAGAAGGACACAGCTCTTGTTCTTGTGCATTTCAAGCTCCTGAGGGAGGAGGATGGCTCAGAACCGTCCCCCTGATGATCAGCACTGTGATGGGAATTCTGGTCGAGATGAACCGACGGTGTTTAGGACTCAAAGGAGCTACACCTTTCCCAAGACCCAAGGTACCTCCTGGGTGAGGTCTCTCCAGTTAAGAAAATGAGCTAGTTTGGCAAGAGTTAAAAAGAGGTTTCCAGATAAACAGAAACTCTTAAGTTATCCTTAGACTCAAGGAACCCAAGGCCTGAAAAAATTCAAGAGTTAGGAAGGTGGGTGGATGCAGAGGAAAGGGAGGTGCGCCTGAAAGCCAGAGAACTCACTTTGTTTGGGGTTTGTTTTGTTGATGCGAAGGAGTTGAGAGACAATAAAGAAAATTTTAAAAAACATCTGTTGTTACAAGCATACAAGCTTATCAATAGTAATGTGTTCTGCATACAGTACCATAGCACATTGATATCATTTACTGATGGTGTTATTCTTAGATGTTCACTTGCAGATGTCCAGTTTTATGATTTATAAAGGTGATGATTTAAAAAAAAAAAAAAAAGCAATAATATCAGACCAACTTACAGCAGAGCTGGTAGACTGGAACCGTCATAAGTCAGGGACTGTCTGCATTGAATGAATGAGTGAATTACTGAATGGCGTTGTAACGCGGGATGATCTAGCTTTGCCGTTTCACGTCTAGCACCTAGTGTGGCATCTGGCATATGAATGATGCAAATGTATATCTGTGCAAATATGTGAGTGGAGCCACCATTTGAACATATTTATCAAATCTACCTAAGGTCAAGTATGTAAGCTAGAAATAAAAACAATCCAATGATACATGCCCCCTGTTCCCAGACTTAGTGACTCACTCCCAAAGTACAGAGTGGGAAAAGGGGAAAATTCCATGGAGAACCCTGACACACACCACTTCATCAAGGATGCCATGTGGGTGCCATGGGCCCTCTGACAGGAGAGGGTGAGAAGGGCACTTCACTTCTGTGGCACTCTTTTCCCCAAACCCATAACCACAATGTAACCATGAGAAAACCAGCAGGCAAACCAAGGCATCCTACAGACTACCTGGCCAGCCCTCCTCAAGGTCATGAAAAACCAAGCAAGACTGAAAAATTATGGTGGCTCACAGGAGACCTGGACCAGAAGAAACATGGCAACTCAACGCAGTGTGGTGTCCTGGGCTGGATCCAGGAATAGAAACTCCCAAGACAAGTTCAGAGACTGTATCAATGCTATGGACTCAATGGTATCCCCTAAACATAAGTAAGGTAAACCCTATTATGTTGTTGTTGTTGTATGTCCCTGTTTGGGAACAAAGTTGTCTTTGTTACATTATTATGCTAATGATGCAGCCTAACTGTAGGGTAAGTTTTAAGTCAATCTCTTCTGAGATATAAAAGGGACAGTTTAGTAAATAGTAAAAAAGCAGAGATGGGGGAGAGATAGATGCCACATGGGATCACCAAGGAGCCAAGAAACAGAAACTGAAAGGAGACAAGGAACTTCCTCCAGAGCCAACAAATATAAAAAGCCTCCCCTTAGAGCCTGTGCCCTGAATTTGGACTCCTCGCCTCCTAAACTGTGAGAGGGTACATTTCTGTCTGGAAAGCCACCCCGTTGTGATGTTACTGCTATAGCAGCACAAGAGAACTGAGACAATCAACAACAGTCCTTAGCTTTGACAAATGTGCTGTGATAACATCAAAGGTTTAACCATGAGCGAAACTGAGTGATGGCTATGTGAAAACTCCAGTATCCTTGCAACTGTTTTTGGTAATCTATAAGTATTCCAAAATACAGTAGTGGGTACCAGGGGAAGGATTTAAGAGAATGTGTTTGGACTTCGAGAACTTGGAGTTACTTGGCCAAAACACCCGATGTGGGTATTCAGAGTGCATATGTTTCATAGGTTCCAGAACCTTCTTAATAGCCTCTTGTGGAAAGCAGACCCAATCCAATCCAATTGAATGACTGTCTTCTCCCTATAATCTTTCTGTGGCATGTAGTTGTGTCTTCAGTTCTATTTTTGAAAGCGGGAAAGTGAGTTGGAGGACTGGGGAGGTGTGGCTTGAAACCCCACAGCAGGAAGGCAGCAAGAGTGATTGCCGCACAGAAGAAAGCAGCCTGCTGAGATCGGCTCAACTCTGAACCTGTAGCTCGAAGGGCAGTGAGGCAGTATCGCCTCATCAGTGATGGTAGCTTAGCAATGGTAGCTGCCATTCTTGGGGAGAATGTGCTAGGAGTTTCATATGTGCCATTATGCTTAGCCACAGTCGCATCTCTCTGAGGTGGCTACCTTGGCCTCAGTTTAAAGATCAGAGATTTGACCACAGGAAAAGTAAGTTCTTTGGTCAATATGGCAACTGGGGTTTCCCCCTTTCCCTGTGAACTCCCTCTATTTCCTTGATGGTTTGTATTCTTATTTTAAAGTTCCTAGGGGTCAAACTAGTTCTTCACCTCTTTTTATTATATGAGCCTGCTACCCACAAGACTTCCCTTAGTACTGAAGATGGACCACGCCCACAAGAGTTATCTCTCACATATAAAAGGGGACTTCAAAAAGTTCATGGAAAAATTCCATATCTTTCAATTCCAGTTTTCCACAAACTTTGTGAAGCCCCCTTCACAATACACATTGTTGTTGTTGTTTTGTGTCATCGAGTCAGTTCCAACTCATAACAACCCTGTATACCTGAGGAGCGGCTGGTGAGTTGGAACCACTGACCTTGTGGTTCAAACCAACCTCACCATCCAGTGCACTACCCTAAAGCACCACACCAGGGAGACCAGCAGCAAATGGATTTCGATGATCTCCAGAAACAGGCATCTGTTTTTTCTTCTATTGTTTTAAACCTGATGTCAACAAGAAAAAAAAATATCCTGGGATAATTTAAGGGCTGTTGAACACTTTTATTTTATGTACAGCACATGTCAGCCCCACTAACTTTCATAGACAACATCTGTTTTCAATTAGATCCAGATTGGTTTTTTGCTGCTTGGGTTTCAAGCCTTAGACGCCTGTGACTTATCTTGGCAACTCAACAGTACGGAGCAAGTTCAGGATGGAAGGAAAATGTAGCCAGTTTCCATGGGATTGAGCTCAGTCTTGGCCCACTATTACTTTAGTTATAAAACTACTGATGTCAATAAATCTCTCTTGGCTTTAGGAATACAATAGATTTTCAAATACAGTTCAGTCTTTGTCCAGTGTATCTTATTACACACTTGTTATACAGTCCTGATGTGGCACTGTGGAATAAGCATTGGACTGCTAGTTGCAAGGTCAGCAGTTCAAAACCATCAGTCGCTCTTGGCAACCCTATACAGGTCACTGTGATCAGAATTGACTCGATGGCCCACAACAGCAATGACTTATTTACATATTTCATTTGGTTGATGAAAGTGGTTTTCTGTTATCATTACTATGGATTTGCTTAAGGTTTTTTTTTTTCTTTTCTCTTTTTAAATGTGTCCTTTTCTGTTCATGCTCTACCTCTTAAGTTGAATGGACTTCTTCCCTCTTGAAGTCAGAACCATTATCTTGCAAGTCATAACTATGAATCCAATGAAGACGACTCTAATTGCTTGTACACGACAGCAGGAGCTGAGGGAGACTTGGTCAAGGACTAACCACCTCCCCGCTTTTATTTTCAGGGGAACATCACAGGTAGGGACAAGATGAAAGGGGGTGAGGCACATCTGACTGCTGCATCGTGTCTCTTACTGCTGAATCAATAAAGCAATGAAAAGGGCTGCCATGTTGCAATTATCAAGGAACCTGGCTTTACAGATGGAAGCAGGGCTTTCTTATACAACAAACATCACGCTGGTAACCGAATATGAATAATGATTCAGGCAAATGAGCAAGAGTCTATTAAACAGGGATGGCAAACCGCCACACCGCTGACATGAATCACTGAATAGTATCTCATCAAGAAAAGGAATGAAGCTCTCCACCCAGGAAGGCAGCTCTGCTGGCTCTCTGTTTTTGAGGACCATAAATTAATGGCTCAAGGGTATGGTTCCCTTTGTTCTTCTGGGACACCACCAGTCAAAGTCCATCCCTAGAGGTACTTTTTTCTGGCTGTGCTCTATGCATTTCGCTTAATGAATGCCTCGGAAATGAGAATTATGGCACACATTTCATATGTGGTTGTGTCTTTGTACTCAACTTGAGCTGTCAGCTTTGCCATGGGTCTTTCATCTGTTGAAGGGCAAGCAGAAGTGTGAGGGTCAGAGCAAATCCATAACCTCAGGGGATGAGCTTTCCTGAACCATTGCAGCTCCAAAGAATCATCAGCACAGGCAGAAAGTACAATGGCTGTTACTGGTGGGTCCTCAAACAGTTCAACGGAACTATCAGAAGCCCTGGACTCCTGGTGTGGCACTGTACAATCAGCACTGGCCTGACAGTTCAAACCCACCAGCCACTCCTCAGAAACCCTATACAGGGTCGCTAGGAATTGGAACTGACACTTTAAAACAAAACCATCAACCCACCATTGCCAGGACTCACAGCAGCCCCACAGGACAGCAAATAACTGCCCCATACGATTTCTAAGGCTACAACCTCTATGGAAGCAGACAGCCTCATCCTTCTCCTATTGAGCAGTTGGTGGGTTCCAAACAACAACGTTTGTATTAGCAGCCCCATTTTAACCACAACACCACTAGGGCTCCATGACTCAGCAATTCCATCATGAGTACATACTCCAAGGAACTGAAAGTTTGAACTCAAACAGCTATCTGCACACCACTGTTCATCATTGTATTATTTGGGGTTGCCAAAAGATGGAAACAACCCAACGGCCCATCCACAGGTGACTGGATAGACAAAATGTGGCCAGTCCTTATAACGGAAGTGTACTCAGCACAGAAAGAAGTTAAGTTCTGTTACGTGTGACCACAAAATCATATTTTGGCTCTCATGGACTTCTTTTCATTTTCTTCAGCTTCAGCCTGAAATTTATATGAGCAATTGACAGTCTGTTCCATAGTCTGCCCCTGGCCTTGTACTGGCTGATGATATGGAGCAAAGTTGTCAGTTTAGGACTAAGGTGAACCTGACTCAAGCCATGGTATTTTTAGTAACCTCTTATGCATATGAAAGTTGGACAATGAATATGAAAGAATTGATATATCTGAGTTATAGTCTTGGAGGAGAATATTGAAAGTACCATGGACTGCAAAAAGAACAAACAGATCTGTGTTGGAAGAAGTGCAGTCAGAGTGCTCCTTGGAAAGCAGGATGGCCAGACTTCATCTTTCATACTTCAGACATATTATCAGGAGGGACTCTTCCCTTGAGAGGGGCATCATGCTTGGTAAAGTGGAGGGTTGTAGAAAAAGAGGAAGACTCGCAATGAAATGGATTGGCACAGTGGGAGCAGCAATGGGCTCAGGTGTAATACCTACCATGAGTTGGGCCCAGGACCGGGCAGTGTTTCGTTCTGTTGTGCATGGGGTCACTATGAGTTGGTACCAACTCAATAACACCTAAAAACATCAACACATGCTAACATGGATGAACCCTGAAAACATTATGTTGAGTGAAATAAGTGAAACTCCAAAGGGCAGAATACAGTATGACCATATTTACATGAAATATCTAAAATAGGTAAGTATATAGAGCTAGAAAGCAGGTTAGTGGTTACTAGGAGCTGGGAAGCAGGACCACAAGGTCGGTATGAACCACAAGGTCAGGAGTTCAAACTCACCAGTAGCTCTTCAGAAACCCTATACAGGGTTGCTATGAGTCAGAATCGACTTGAAAGCACTTAACAACAACAAAGGGCTGGCGTGGGGGAGGAATCCATAAGCGTTATTGCTTATTGGGGACAGAGTTTTGTTTTGAGTGATGACATGGATAATGGTGATGATTGTTGGGCATGTAATCGGTACACTGAATGCTGGAGTTCCAAATGGTTCAAACAGCAGATGTTACAGCTGTGGATTTTACCACAGTTAAAAAGACAATGAGTTGGCCTCTTTTATTTCCAATTAATATTTTCTTTTCTTCAAACCCAAATCTTTGACTTGAGATAGCAGCTTTACCCCACTCTGAAAGATCCCCCAAATATGGCTTAGTTTATAGGACTTTGACTTGTGCCGAGTTACCACCCCCAGCGTGGTATAAGGAATGTCCTCACACAGACGTCTTCTCACATAAAAACACTGTGAGTTTCAGGAAATGCCACCCTGTAAAAAGCCAAATCACAATGACGTCTGGCTACAGTGGACAAAAGGAACCCTTGTAGCATAGTGGGTTAGTGTTCAAATCCACCAGCAGCTCAGAAACCCTGTAACAGGGTCGTTAGGAGTCGGAACCAACTCAAGAACATACCAACAGCACCCACCATGGTGGACAGAAAATGTCACAGGGAAAAAACACAAAAACACGGGTCATAGAAATCCTCAGAGAGGCCTCAACTCTCATTTCAGCCCTAAATGTTTCCCCACTGCCAATTGATTTTCTTCAAAGCTGATATAAATGCAAAACAATACAGACTTGAGATGGACTGTCTTGTTTATTTCAGCCGTTTGTTCTGAATCTTGAAAGACTAGTAATACATTACCCTCTGTAACTCCATAATTTGTTGTTGTTGTTAAGTGCCAAGGATGTGCTTCTGACTCATAGGACCCTGTATAGGCTTCCCTGGAGCTGTGAATCTGTGCAGAAGCAGAAAGCTCACAGACTCCAAAACTCAACTGAGTGTCTACCTTGTAGCTAAAGTACCACAACCGCCACGGAAAACATGGGCTCATGGCATCGTGGGTTAAATCAGACTGTGTTCGTCTGTTATTTATAAACAGATTTCCTCAGAAAAGGTAGTTTAGTCAATTCCAGGAAGAAGAGAGAGGTAAAGCATTTCAGGGATTGTTCCCTAGCCGCACCCCACGGCTAAAACCCTCCTACCAAGGAAAATAGAGTGAGATGTAAGAAGGAAAACCAAAGGGGAAAAAGATGGAAAAGGCTGAGGAAGCAGAATCAATGAGAGGACCCAGAAACTAGAAACGTCACACAGAATTCTCTAGAAGGCATAGCTAAGGGGCAGCCAGGGAAACGGATCTTTGCTCTGGCCCCAGATCCTAGACACCCCTGCATCTGCCTCTGAGACAGACAGACAGTCCCAGCAACTCATGATCAGTCAGAGCACACGCAAAGACTGAGGACCCCAGAACCGCATCCCCTAGCCCATGTCTCCCAGGGATAACTGCCCACCATCTCCACTTGTCTAGGGAGGCCATTTTGAACTTTGCTGCTCCATAAACTTCTCTCTTTCTATGTGTTACAGTACCTTTCGGCTCTTCCTTCTCCTCTCCCTCCAACTCCATTTTGTCTGTTTCCCCGCCCTAAGCTACAAGGCTCGAAGTTTAAAGGACAACGCGGCTTTTGATAGGCCAGAGCTAAATCACCCCAGCAATGACCACGCCCTTCCTGTTGACGTTCTCTTCTTCTTCTTCCTCTCCTCCCGTCTGCCTCCTGCCTCCTCTCTCTCTGGCAGAGGTTACCTTCCTCACCCTGAATAAAGGTCTCTAGATGGGCCATCTGGTGTGAGGTGTGGTTGATGAGCAGCGCCGGGTCCTTTCACTATGGGCCCCTCGCCTGCTCCCAGGGGCCTTATCCTCTCTGAGTTGACCATTGCTCCCTGCACAGCACCACACACACACAATTATGGAGGAGCCTGGTGGGAGTGGTGGTGGTGTGCCATGGAGTCAGTCCCGACTCGTAGCGACCCTACATAGGGTGAAGCTATAAATCTGTATGGGAGTAGAAAGTCTCGTCTTTCTCCAGTGGAACAGTCGGGGTAGATTTGAACTGCCGACCTTAAGGCTAGCAGCCCGACTCATAACCACTATGCTACCAGAGCCCCTTATGGAGTCACCTAGGCTCCCTAATACCTAGCACACCAACGGTCTTAGCTACTTCTGGACTCTTCCACCCAACCACCTCATATGTCCTGATGTAGACAGGAATCTAAAATATTGGCTGGGAGGCAAAAAGTACCCAAAACGTATGAAACGGGGCGGGACTAGGGAGACTAATAATTAGCTGTGTATTTCAAGAAGTAATTCATACACCCACTCAATTGAAGATTTCAGAAGGGATGGTGCCTCACCATCAACAAATCACCTTCTCGTCACATTTAGCATCCTATGGGTCTTCATCCTCAGCTTCAGTCAACAGCTGAATAGCCAGCCTTGGTATCCTACAAGAGCACAGAACCTAGCACTGGCCATGTCTTCATGGATAACTTTGCCACCTCTGCACGATTAGGAATTTGGAAATACAGGTTCTCAGAAAACACTTGTTTCTCTCAAGAACTTTCTGGGTGTGACTATACCACGTGGTATTAGCACATTTCTGCTCTTCTCATCTTAGGCAAACTTGAGACGAAAGTGGTAAATGAAACAAGAAGTGCTGACTTGGCATTCACAGGAAAATGATTTTTTTTTCCTTCTACCCCCTCTTTTTGCATTCTGTTGTCTTCGACCCATATATCATTGCTTGGAGTTGTCATAGTACCACTCTATCATGACATGCAGACACAAAGGGCAATAACTCTATCTGTCAAAACCAAGGAGGACCAAGCATCCAGAGACAGACTAACCATATGAAATCAATTAGGCACTTCCAACTTACAAGCTTCCCGGAGCTTCTCCTTCTCGTAGTGGAATCCTTCGTAGTCCTGTAAACTGATTTTGTTCACTCGGATCCTCAGGCGGTCGGGGACAGACTGGGGACTGCAAAAAAAAGACCAAGTAGTTAGATCTAAACACGAGAGTGGAGCTGGGTGTCACACATCTGGAGTGACTAACGGCGTAGAAGAGAAAGTTTTCACTCAAGCAGAACCATGGGTCCTTCCCAGAATGTTGCAAATCAAGTTTCGGGGGTTTGGGTAAGAACACGGAAATATTCACTGGCTCACAGTTGTAATAAGATTATGTGTTATCCCAGCAAACTCGATGCAGTGAGACTGAAACAGGAGGTGAGGTGGAGTTGTAAGAATTGCCCGTAGGAAAAGTGCCAACAACAGCTGGGCATGGCCAACGGCAGGCCCGGAAGGACAGAGAAGCTACAAAATCTACAAGAATCAGACCAAGACTCTAGAGAGGCTAGGATGGTGAATGGAATAACCCTACACACCGGAGTGGTTTTAGTTAAAGCCTATTCAAATCAGTGCTGTCTGGGATGGTGAGTCTGAACACCCCAAAAGGAAGAAAAATGTAAATGATGTGCAATGTTGTCTCTTTTGGTGGTTATGAGGCTGTCAACCTTTACAGGAACAGAAATCCTCGTCTTTCCCCTGCAAAACAGCTGATAAGTGTGAACTGCTGACCTTGCAGTTCGTAGCCTGATTCATAACCTCTATGCTACATCTCTTTTGTTGTTGTTGTTGTTGTTGTTGTGTGCCATAGAATCAGTTCCAACAGGCGATAAAGCGTGTAATGAATTGAATTCATGGTTTGGGACAGATATTCAGTATTTAAAGGGGTCAGCACCAAACTTTCTGAAGCCTTCTGTTCTCCCTCAGAATGTCTTTATCTAGACTCTTTAGGATTTCGTAAGGAATATTTTCAAAATATTTCACCATGGGCATTCATGGCACAAAATGATTCCATGCTCCTTACCACCACTAGGACTGGTACATTTCCACCCACTCCTCACTTATCAACAAGGTTAGGATCCAAAGACCAGGTCAGAATGTGAAAATCATCGTTATATGAAAACAGAGGGTGGTCACATCAGATCACAAATTGCATCACTACATAACTGCCAAATTATGCAATGTGTAATTGTCAAACGACTGAGAATTGTGGCCAGCATTACTCTCACCTCAGACCTCAGCGTTTGTTACTGACAGATTATGTTGCTAATGGTAAACCAATCAGATAATAGTTTTGTTATCTAGTTGTTTTACTGCTGTCGCATATGTGATATGTCACATAATGAGATTACTGACAAATGAGGAGCAGGTGAACCACACTGCCTACGTACCGTCGTTTTTTTGGACTAAGATTTCATTGGTTCAAATGGAGGCTGATTTCTCTTCTTAGATTATGGAATAACTGTCACCATTGATACTAATTACTCAACTAGAAAGAATAGCTTTACTCTTCAATTCATTTCAATTATTTCAATGATGGATGGACAAGTAGACGGATAAAAAGAAGGAAGAGATGTAGAGGAAAGCAGGAAGGGAGAACGAAGAAGAGGGCAGGGAGGAAATACTTTTTAAATCTTCTCAGGATACGTCTCTTTACCTCCACATCACACACTCATTTAATCTCATTCTGTTATCTAAAACTTTATGTACATAGTACAAAGTACACAGAATTCCACTCTTGGTAAATGCCATCAAGTCAGTTTCGACCCATAGCGACCCTGTATAGGGTTCCACAGTGCCACACAAGACTTCCATTCTCCTCACTCAAAAATAACATAGGTATATCCAACTACAGAGACACACATGCATACTCACACATGGCACTCCTTCCCCCTCACACACATTTCAAAATCTGAATGTAAATGCACCAGTTCTAGAGATAGACGGCAAGCATCTCTGAAGCTCACTAGATTGGAAACTAAGTCAGTACAAAACTCCAATGATGGGCATTTCTGGGGGAAAGTGGAGAACACAGGTATGATGGTTGGGTCTTCCATGCAAAGCGTGCCTGTTGGGTGTCTCCTCTATGCTGGACATTGGACAGACATGATGAATAATGCCAACATGAGTGTTTAAGTAGTAGTGGGAGAGACTGCTCAACAGCATCAGGATGTACGTAAACTAGTGAAACAGACCTGAAATACCATCCCCACACACCGTCATTTACAGAGAAGGAAAGGAAATGGTTTTTAAATCGCATAGCTACTAGTTAGCAGAGATTGGCTAACTGCTTTGAGCACTTCGTTCATCTGATTCACGCTCCTTCTTTATGAAGTGCCTGCCCTCTGAGAAGTCCACACTTTCTTCAGCAGATAAACACCAGGATTTGATCCCAAACTCCAATCAATCTTGGATTAACAAGTCAGATGGTCTCTGATGCTCAGATTCTTCTCATTATCAATAAACTTATCAACAGGATGTGGTTAAGTAGATTTGTTCCAACAAAAGAACATTGGGTGGAGCTTAATGTAGATCTATAATCATACTGCTAAGTGAAACCAAGGCATGGAAAATTGGAAAAACCCCCTCACATCAATGATCTATTTGGGGGAGTTTGTATGTTTAACAAGCTGTTCAACATGGTTATCTCATGTTTGGCACATAGTGGGATTTGGGCATCATCATTTTTAGGAAAAGAAGGTCTTTCAAAAGTATGTCACTTTATAAATCCATGATGCCTCAGGTCAAGAGTGAAAACAAGGAATCTGATGAAGAGTGTTGAGCATTAGCTAGGAGCAGATAAGGAAGAGTTTCAGAGATTAACAGGGTGTTCCCAGAACATTATTACCCCAAATTAAAGGGTCTGATTCCTTACACTCTCTGCCACCCAAGTGACCTGAAAAGATTGTAATTATCAAGTATCTTCCTACCAACACAACAGATGGAGGGGAGCTTGAGGCAAAAGATGAGCACCCAACATTTTTGAAGAAACAGTAATTCTAATGGCAGTGGCCTCTGATCCTCTCCAAGTGGGCTGGAGAATTCAGAATGAAGGCTAAAACAGCCGCTAGCCTGGCTCTTGGTGCTCCCGTGTGCACCAGAGAAGAACTGTGCCCCACAGGGTTCTCAGTGGCTGATTTGTCAGTAGATTGTGGTGCACTTCTTCCGAGGCACCTTGGGAGGACTTGAGTCTCCAATCTTTCATTTGGTGGCCAATCACGGAGACTGTTTGTACCACCAGGGGCTCCACACAACAGCAACTGCCCAGTGGGAAACAGGTGGAGGAGGACAGTCGCTGCACCTCCTTCATGGAGTCCCTGACCGAGCTAACCAATATGAACCACTTTGCACAAGATCTGTCAGGGAGGGCCCCAGTCAACATTCTCCCTCCCATCCCCCATGTACCACGTAAGCCCTCTGATCCCAACCCCGATCCTGTGAATCTTACACCAGGGCTTCCCACCAATCTTCTGACGTGCAGGCGGCACACCATGGACACAAAGAGGAACTACCATCAAAATCGAATTCCCAAATCACCAATCTGTTCCCATACTGTCTTGCTGCACCTCCTGACTGATCAGCTAAGCAAGATGGAAGAACCTGGGGACTCGTGCCAGCACTTGTTGCTGTTTACTCTCAGCTCCCATCTTCCCCAACACCCTGGGGAGCACCCCACTATCCCACCAGCAGAGTGTGTTGATACCCACACTTCCCACTGACAAATCTGGCATTTTCCTGCTCTCAGATGTTGCCCCAGATATTGTCCATCAGTACATTTCTAGGGCATTAGGACCACAGAGTCCATGATGAGGCCTCATAACTATTTTCAATCCTGGTGTTGACTGGAAAAAGCCCTGCTCAGCTGCTAACTGAAAAGTAGGCAGTTCAAACTCCAAAAGCCATCCATGGGAGAAAGATGAGGCACTCTTATTTCCATAAAGATGTAAAGTCTTGGAAACCCTGTGAAATGTTCTGCACTGAACTAGAGGGTTGCTAAGGAGTTCTGGTAGCATAGTAGTTACGAATCAGGCTGCGAACCACACAGTCACCAGTTCAAAACTACCAGCTGCTCCGCAGGAGAAAGATGAGGTGTTCTGCTCCTGTAAAGATTTACAGCCTTGGAAACCCTGTACAGGGTCACTATGAGTCGGAACCGACTCCATGGCACACAGCCACCACCATAGGGTTGCTATGAGTTGGGATTGATGTGAAGACAGTAGATTTGATTTTGGGGTGGTGTAGACAGTAGGTGAGGTGCTGTGGGTTAATGTGCTGGACTGAAAAGTCTGTTTAAACTGCAAGATTAGTGGTTCAAGTTCACCCGCCACTCCTCAGAGCCCTATACAGGGTCACTATGGGTGGGAACTGACTGGATACCACTTAACAACAACAGACAGTAGATAGGAGAGGCAGCCAAGTGGTTAGGAGCTCAGGTTCCCAGTCTGATGGCCTAGGATTGAAGAAAGACTCTGATAATTAAAACAAATCAGGAGACTAGGCTCCCCACTTCTATTAAGGTAAAGCCGGAGACATGACAGGACCAGAAGAGAGTCGATGCATTAGTGGTATGGTGTTGGAGAAGAATTTTTTAAAGGACCATGGACCGCCAGAAGAACACACAAATCTGTGTACGAAGAAGTACAGCCAGAATGCTCCTTAGATGTCAGGACGGCAAGAATTTGTCTCTCATACTTCATATTGTCAGGAGGGACCAGACCCTGGAGAAGGACATCATGTGTGGTAAAGTGGAGGGTCAGCAGAAAAAAGGAAGACCTCCAATGAGATGGATTGGCCCAGGGGCAGCAGCAATGGGCTGAAAGATAACAATTGTGAGGCTGGCATAGGACCGGGCAGTGCGTCACTCTACTGTACAGAGGGTCTCTGTGCGTCGATACTGACTCAACAGCACCTGCCAACCAGCACCATCTCACAGGAGTATTGTTGTTGCTGTAGTTGTTAAGTGCTGTCGAGTTGGTACTGACTCATAACGACCCTGGACAGGACTTCCGAGGAAAGACTTGTGAGCTTGAACCACCGACCTTGCAGTTCAAAGCAACCTTGCAGTCCAGCACATTAACCCGTAGTGCCACGCCAGGACTCCCATAGGGGTATTAGTAGAGTTCAAAAAGGAAATCCACATAATGTGTTTAGAAAATGGCCTGGTTCATGTTAAGTGCTCAAAACCCAGTTGCCATTGAATCTACTTCAACTCATGTGGGTCAGAGTAGAACTGCACTCCATAGGGTTACAATGGCTGGTTTTTCAGAAAGCTGTCACCAGGACTTTCTTCCAAGTTGCCTGGGTAGACTTGAACCTCTCTCTCAGTTAGCCGACCATAGTGACCGTTTGTACTGCCCAGGGTGAACGGTCCCATCAGGTCTAGCTGTTATCACTAGAGTTATTCTAAACAGCTCTCAGTTAAGGATCTTCCTAGCAAACAATACCATCTGCTGTTGCCAGATGTTGTACGAGCTTTGGGGCTTCTAAAAGGACCTCTCTGAGCATCCCTGAAGACTGCCGGGTTTCCTCGGGGAGAAAGCTGTCTGGCATGGCTGATGTCAGAACATTGTATGCGTCTGGATCTTCTCCCTGGTATTTTACAGCCCAACTAACAACGTGAAAACAGACAGCTAGAACACAGGGAAGAAAAAATGCACAGAGATTAAATAAAGTCCCAGTAACTCAATTGTATTCCTTTGCGTCAAAACATATCAGTGTCCGACTAACTGCTAGCTGAAGGTGCAGAATGGCAAAGCTACCTCTTGAAGTCTGGGGAGTAACAATGCTATTCATTTTCTAAAATTAAATGCTGCCAGGAAAGCTAGTAGAGCATGGAAAAGTCTAACCACCCAGATCTGCCAGGAAAACTAGTAGAGCATAGAAAAGGCTAACCACCCAGATCTGGCAGGAAAGCTAGTAGAGCATAGAAAAGGCTAACCACCCAGATCTGCCAGGAAAGCTAGTAGAGCATAGAAAAGGCTAACCACCCAGATGCAAATGTTTCAGAGGTGACAGCTTCCACAAGCTTCTGCCACACTGACATGGGCTCTATATTGGGCCACTAACTCTAAATCCCTGGAGTCACTCAAGGTCCCTACAAGGGATGTGAGAACCTGGGAGACCCCCTTGAAATCAGGGTAGTGGCCTTCTCACTGATGCCCTCTGAGGTGCTGAGATCCAGCTCCTTATACAGAGTGGAAGAAGGCCTTCACACTGGTTCAAGCTGATTTAGTCATGACTGACGCAACTAACTTGAAACAGACCCAAATTTGTAAAATGTGACCTCTCGGTTAGCAGGTGTGGTGAGTTTTACCCACTGCACAACCATGGCTCCTTCATGAAATAAGTGTTCATATATGTATAAAAAATAACATATATATAATAGATATATATAATAACATATATATAATATATATAATATATATATATTTTGTTGTTGTTGTTGTTATATAATATATAGGAGTCCTGGTGTGGCACTGTGGGCTAATGAGCTAGACAGCAAAGCCGTTTAAACTGCAAGGTCGGCAGTTCAAGCTCACCAACTGCTCCTCGGAAACCTTATACAGGGTCGCTATGGGTTGGAACCAACTCGACAGCACTTCATAACAGCAACAAATATAATATATAATAATATATATGCATGTTGTTACTATTAAGGAGGAGTGCTGGTGTGGCGCTATGGGTTAATGTGCCAGACTGCAAAGCCGTTTGAACTGCAAGGTCAGCAGTTCAAGCTCACCCGCTGCTCCTCGAAAACTTTATACAGGGTGGCCATGGGTCGGAACTGACTTGACGGCAGTTAACAACAACAACAACTATTAAGGAGCTCTGGTGGCATAGTGGTTACGAGTCGGGCTGCTAACCTCAAGGTCAGCAGTTCAAAACTACCAGCCATTCTGTGGAAGAAAATGAGTCTTTCTGCTCCCGTAAACATTTACAATCTTGGAAACCCTATGCAGGGTCGCTAATGAATCAGAACCAACTCTATGGTACACCACCACCACCATTACTATTACCGCCTCACTTCTGGGATGGACCTGGAATAAGAACATATCATCCCACATCTTTTGATTGAATCTCCTGACCCCATAAGCCCTGTATTCCTGATGCAGCCCTGGACCCTGACATAGTGGCTGAAGCCAGAGCTGGCCACCTCTGATAGCAACTAGTCGACCACAAACATCAGTAATTGTGTGAGTCCATGGACTGCTGCAGACGGCGTTATGTGGCCATCGCCAACCTGGTTGATAAGGACTCTGAGTGACTTGAGTGAAAGGAACGCGAGTTTTTTACAGAATCATTGTGCCCTCTGTACCTTGCAAATGTCTCTTTTCACAGCCTGTCTTCCTGGCGTGTCCCAATGTCATTTATGCCACCTGGACGATCACTGTCATGGGGACGCCGTTTACCCAGACATGTGGCACTGTGGGTTAATGCGCTGGACTGCAAGGTCCATATGAACCGCAAAGTTGGCGGTTCAAGCTCACCCACTGCTCCTCAGAAACCCTATACAGGGTTGCAATGGGTCGGAACCGACTCAACGGCACTCAGCAACAATAACACAAGGTTCACATGCACACAGAGTTGGTTTTTCTTTGTGCGGCAGAAAGGTGGTACAGCTCTGTCTGTCTTTCTCCTTTCAGGCCTGACTTAATAATCGTGAAAATGAATGGCCTGCGTGCCTTTCAAGCAAAGCAAACATGCGTCTTTACCCTGATCATACTGAAAACACACGAAGCCTGCTTCTGACTGACCTCCAAGTATGTTTGAACCAGTCCTTATTCCACTCCAGTTACAAAATGAATTTCCCGGTGAATCGGCACCATGGAAAACATCCCTTGTTGCTCCTTGTCATCCCAGCCCCCAGCTTAGAACCAGGCCAGGCTGCTTCCAATGAATGCTTTGAACAAATGAATGGAAGAATGAATGAGAGTTCAGTGCCTCTGGGGCAAGCACAGTTTGCGGTTGAGCATCTCTGAGCCGTTCACTGGCAGCTTCTCTTTTTGTAGAGTCCTGGCAAGCCCCACTTTGCTGTCTGTCTCATGGCCTTCGGATGCGCTACACCAACAAACTTATTCTCATTCACTCTTGGGCATCTTGTCTCTTGTGGAATCCACAGAAATAAAATGAGAGAGGAAAGCACATGCAGACAAATGCTAAGTGTCCCCAACAAATAGACACGTGGATGGTCAAGGGCTCCACAGGTTCAGCACTGGACTGTGAAACACAGGACGGAGACTCAAGCCCACCAACCACTCTGCAGAAGAAAGATGCAGCTTTCTGCTCCTGCAAAGATTTTTAAAGTCTCAGGGACCCTGTATAATGTCACTATGAGTTGGAAACAACTAGACAGCATTTAACAATTCAAGGTTGGTGATTCAAATCCACCAGCTGCTCCTTGGAAACCATATACAGGGTCATTATGACTCAGAACTGACTCCATGACACTTAAAAACAGTTGAAGGTCAGTGATTCAAACCCACTAGCCTCTCCTTAGAAACTCTATATGGAGTCCCTATGAGTTGGAATTGACTCAACTATATTTAACAACAACATCTTCAATGATGTTCCTGGGTGGGACCGATGGGTAATACACTCAGCTGTTTAACCAAAAGCTTGGAGGGACACCCTTTGAAAAACAGGCCTGGGGACCGCTTTCCAATAACTCAGTTCCACTCTGTAACTAGTGGGGTCACTATAGTCATTGCCAACTGGTTTGGGTTTTCAGTAGCTCTTCAGTTAAGTAAGCGTGAAGCAGGAACATTTCCCATCATTCCCTGATATCCACTGTCATGCTGGGTCTGATCAGTACATTCCCATCTGGTGACTTCCATTAGTAACTTCTCAGAAATGTCTGCTACTTACCCTGTGACATTTTCAAACAGCCAGTGACAATAACATCCAGAAACACATCCAGTAGGGATTCTTTATATTAAACAGTATAAACCAAATTGAATCAAGGCTTCTAAGCAGAGATTTAAAATGAGTTTTTGATACCTGTCAAGTTCAGACAGAACCCTAATGCGGTCTTTCAGTTGCCTTCTGCCTGGGGTAGAAAAGATGCCTCAGGAACTGGGACTGAATTGTGCAGAGGTTTTGAATCTGGAATCACAGATAATCCAAAATCACACCTGCCATCAATCATGAGCTACCCACCAGCTTCTTGAAAGTGCATTTCAGTGGTTGGTCATTCTTTTTAGGTGGAAGTTGAATACATTCCCAGTCTCTAAAGATATCTGTTTGCAAGAGGGTTCTCTGATGTGTCTGGCTTACAAATTGCCTGAGACAGCCACCCCTCAGATCTGCTTACAAAACAGTGGCATTAAAGCACTAGTGGGGCCGGGCGGGATCTTCACTGTTCCCTCTGATTCTGTGGTCCCCTATTAATCTTTTCCAAAGGGTATTTCAGTCTCTGCTTGACCCTCATTCTGTGGTGAGGTCTTGAATGGAAGCGGCTTCTTCCTTGTTCCAGCCACTCTAAATGAAACCCAAACCGAATCTGTTGCCCTTGAGATGATTCTGAAGCATGGCGCCCCCTTGTGTGCAGAGTGGAACTGCTCCATAGGGTTTTAAAGGCTGTGACCTTTCAGAAGCAGATTGCTAAACTTCTCTGCTGTGGTACCACTGGGTTCGTTTGGACTGACAGCTTTTAGGTTAGTTGTTGTTGTTGCTGCTAAGTGTTGTTGAGTCAGTTCTGGGTCATAGACACCCTGTATAGAGTTTCTGAAGAGAGATGGTGGGTTTGAACTGCTGACTTTGTGGTTCCCAGTCCAGTGCTGATTCTACAGTGTAACACCAGGATTCAAATACAAACTGCCTTCACTTTTGAAAGCAGTAGAATCAAAACAATTAATATGAACCCAAGCACCAAACTGCTGCTTTCAGGTCAGTTCTGACTCATTGTGGCCACACAGGATGGAACAGAACTGCCCCACGGGGTTACCACGGCTGGCATCTTTATAGATGCCACCTGTCACACCTCTCTCCTGCAGAGCAGCTAGTGGGTTCAAACCACCAACGTTTTGGTTAGCAGTGAACATTAACCACTACACAACCAGGGCTCCTGGGGCAGGGGGGGGGTGTTGTGTGCCACCGAGTCAGTTCTGACTCAGAGTGACCCTGTATAGGGTTTCTGAGGTTGTAACTTTTTATGGGAACAGAAAGCCTCATCTTTGTCGTGTGGAGCAGCTGGTAAATATGAACAGCAGACCATGTGATTAGCAGCCCAGTTCGCAACCCACTAGGAGGGTTCTTAGGTAATTAATAAAAGAACTAAATAAACCCGCAGGTCTCTGTCAGAGAAAGCTAAAAAGTGTGGCCCTTCCTGTCCCATTTAAAACAGTGTCACTTTTATTTCAGTCCAATTTGTTACCTGCAACTTTGGAACCTGCTCAATTCATTTTCACATTTTCATTTTCCAACATGGAACGTCATGATGAGTTCTGGGGATTAATTAAAGTTAGCATCAACGGGCGTTTTCTTTGATGCCTTTTAAAATGCGCTCCTTTTTCATCTCCTAGCAGTGTTTCTGGGCATTATGACAGAGCAGGAAAACACAGTCACCCTGGTGGCATTAAATCAAAATTCTGTCACAAATGGAATTCCAGTTCCGCTCCATCCACTACCACCTTAACAAAGTAACCGGGAATAAACTCATCCTTGGAACGCTCAAAATAAACGTCTGGCGTTCTTTGTTAGTAATCTATCTACCCTTTCTGTTCTGTGTCAGAAGACCATATGAGCTATTACCATCATACTGGAGACAAAACTGAAATGTTCCTTTTCCCCTGAGTGAGGGAAATCAATCAATACGGTGACCATTACAGTGCTGTCTCTAAACATAGAAACAGGCTGCTTTCTCAATGTTTTCTCCTCATCTTTGTTTTCTAGGCAGAGTCCATTATTAAATAAATCTTTTCATCCACAAAGACAATCAGAATTACTCCTTTCTTTTGCCAATTGAACTCAGTATATATTTCTGTAGTTTATTTTATTTTAATGACAATGTTTTTAGTTCCTTGTTAAGTGCCCTTGAGTCTGTTTGGACTCATAGCTACCTTGTAGAGGGGTTCAGAGGAGCTGCTGGTGAGCTTGAACGTCGACCTTGTGGTTCAAAACAACCTTACAGTCCAACACATTAACCCACAGTGCTAAAAACTTAAAAGCTAATCTGGTTCAATCACCCCATTTTGCAGAAATTACAATGGGTCCAGAGAAGTCCAGAACCTTATTGCATCCATATAATTAATTCTGAGAATTTGCTATAAATAAAAGGGTGATGTACTCCAGCCTTTCTTAAATCCTTTAATTAAAAAAAATTAAAATATTAATATAACAGACACCAAGAACAAAATCCACATAGTTGGTGACAAAAGAAACATTAATAGATTTCAATAAAATTTACTCAGATGGCACAAAGGATTAAGTGCTCAACTACCAACCCAAAGGTGGGTAGTTCAAAGGTAGGTACCCTCTAGAGGTACCTGGGAAGAAAGGCCTGGCAAACTCTTTTCAAAAGATTACGGCCTTGAAGCCCCAGTGGGGTCCCACACGAGGTCACCATAAGTCAGAACTCACTCAACAACAGCTGCCTTGGTTGATGACATCTACTGAAAGAGAATCTCAAGCTGCCCTTGTAAATGTTTTGTTCAGCTCTTTTATTTCCTCCTTTCTGTGTTCACTAACAAGTTTCTGAGACTCTTCAGACATCCATTTTGGTCTTTTCTTTCATTCCTGTCTTTTTAGTGACCTTTTGCTTTTTTCATGTACATTGTCCTTGATGTCATCCCACAATTCTTCTAGTCTTTGGTCATTAGTATTCAATGTGTCAAATCTATTCTTGAGACAGTCTGCAAACCCAGATGGGATGTATTCAAGGTTAGACTTTGAGACTAATGGACTTCAGTTTTCTTCAACTTCAACTTGAACTTGCTTGAACTAGACCGATTTGATGATCTATTCCACAGTTGGCACTTGGGCTTGTTCTGACTGGAGATATTGAATTTCTTCACCATCTCTTTCCACAAATATGTAGTATATTCCTGTGCATTTCATCTGGTGAGATACATGTGGACCATTGCTGTTTATGTTGTTGGGGGGAGAAAAAAATGGTATTTGTAATGAATAGTTCATTGATCTTGCAAAATTCTATCCTGTGATGTCCTGTCATTATCAAGGCCACATTTTCCAGCTACTGATCCTTCTTTGTTTCCAATGTTCTCAGTCCAGTCATGAGCAATTATCAATGCATCTTGATTGCATGTTTCATCAGTTTCAGACTGCAAAAGTTGGTAAGGAATTTCAATTTCTTCATCTTTGACAATACTGGTTAGTGTGCAAAATTGAGTAATATTTGTAATTATACTGAAAAGTGCAAAGACCTGGTGTTTTAACACCAAAAGAGAAAAACTTGCTTTGTATTGCTAAAACTGAAAGGACTGAAGAAAAATGCAAACTTTGAGTTGCACTACTGAATACTGAAGGATTCTATGGGCAAAATAATAAATGACGCTGTTGCTAAGTGTTGTTGTTGCTAGGTGCCTTGGATGCAGTTCTGACTCTCAGTGACCCTATACACCTAAGCAGAACAGAACAAAACACTCTCTGATCCTGCCTCAACCTCACAGTCATTGTTACTCTTCAACTCTTGCTGCTGCCATGGCGCCAATCCATCTCATGGGGTGACCCTTCACTTTACCATGTTCTTTCTCCAGGGACTGGTCCCTCCTAATAACATGTCCAAGGTATGAGAGATGAATTCTGGCCATCTGGCTTCTAAGGAACATTCTGTATGTACTTCCTCCAACACAGATTTACTTGTTCTTCTGGTATTTTTATTCTTCTTCTCAAACACCATAACCCAAATGCATCAATTCGTCTATAGTCATCCTTATTCACTGTCCAACTTTCACATGCATATATGAGGCAATTGAAAATACCAAGACTTACGTCATTCACAACTTAGTCCTCAAACTGACATCTTTGCTCTTGAACACTTTAAAGAGGTCTTGTGCAGCAGATTTGGCTATTGCAATATGTTGTTTGATTTCTGGACTGCTGCATCCATGACTTTTGATACCGGATCCAAGCAAGATGAAGTCTTTGACAATTTCAGTGTTTTCTACATATACCATGATGTTATTTACTGGTCCCATTTTGAAGACTTTTGTTTTCTTTACATTGAAGTGCAACCTATACTGAAGGCTGTGGTCTTTGATCTTCATCAATAAACATGTGAAGTCCTCTTGCCTTTCAACAAGCAAGGTTATGTCATCTGCATATTGGTGATTGTTAATGAATCTTCCTTCATATAATCCAGCTTCTCAGATTATTTGCTCAGCATACAGATTGAATAAGTATGGTGCAAGAATACAACCCTGGTGCACACTTTTCCTGGTTTTAAATTATTCAGTATTCCCTTACTTTGTTTGAATGACTACTTTTTGGACTATGTACAGGTTCCTCATGAGCACAATTAAATGTTCTGGAATACCCATTCTTCACAACGTTATATAAAGTTTGTCATGATCCACACAATCAAAAGCCTTTGCATAGTCAATAAAGCACAGGTATTCTCTGCTTTCTGATGTCAGCAATGATATCCTTCAGTTCACTACCCCATTTGAATCCAACTTGAACCTCTGGCAGGTCCCTGTTGATGCAATATCAGCTCCTTCTTTTAATTCTCTTCAGTAAAATTTTACTTGCATATGATATTAACGACATTGTTTGATGATTTCCACATTTGATTAGATGGGCATTCTTTGGAATGGGCACAAATATGGATCTTCCCATGAGTTATAAAAGGGGGAGAAAAAAGATAACATAACAGAAAAATGGGAAGGATCTCATTTTTCAGTTTCTAAAATTCCATGGAATTTTGGAAATCTAGGCTAGCTAAATAGCACAGTTGAGGCGATTTAAACAACAGTTTCCACTTGTAAAAGTCAAGGTATATAAAGAAATTGGAATAATTATTGTATATGTACTGAGCTAGTGTTGTTTCCAAGCTCAAATGTTCTGATTTTTTAAGAGAAATATTCCTGAGTTTTCACTTTTCCTTGCTCACTATACATGGAGCCTATACAATGCCCAAACCTCCCACTTTACCCTAAATCTGACTTTGGACATGGTCACCTCATGACCTACGCCATCAATGCAACCAAAATTCTGAAGCTGGTATTTCCCTCTCTTCTGAAGTGACTTTTGGCTGTACAACAAGTGCTAACTCGGAAGACTTTCAACACCTATGCATACATGATAATTCATCTCTACAAAATACGTTCTAAAAGCAACATGGCACAGTTTTAGATTCTGAGGGAGTACTGAGCGTGTTAGGGCTGTATACAACTGTCCTGAGGGCCGAGACCTCTGCTGAACCTCTCAATGGCATCATCAGATTGTTGTCACCTGGGAAGCAACTCATGGTGTCCCCTCTGCTCCCACGGACCTTCTCCCATACCACACCCATCCAGAATCATTCATAATGCTTATTACCAATTTTAATCATAGAATTGTTGGTATTGTTAAGTGCCATCGAGTTGGTTCCAACTCATAGTGACCTTGTATAAGGTTTCCAAGAAGCAACTGGTGAGTTTGAACTGTCAATCTTGTGTTTCAAACCAACCTTGCAATCCAGTGCTTATCCTATAGTGCCACACCAGGACTGCAATCATAGAATAACATGAGATATATAAAGTTGCTTGTCATGATCCATGGATCACGACAAGCTATGGACAGCATTGTGAAGTATGTGTATTCTAGAACACTTAATTGTGCTCATGAGGAACATGTACATAGACCAAGAGACAGTTGTTTGAACAGAACAAGGGAACACTGAATGGTTCAAAATTAAGAAAGTTGTGTGTTAGGGTTGCAGTCTTTCACCACACTTACTCAAGTTGTATGCTGACCAAATAATTAGGGAAGCTGGATTATATGAAGAAAAATGTGGCATCAGGATTAGAGGAAGTCTCATTAACAACCTGCGATATGCAGATGATACAATTTTGCTTGTGGAAAGCCAAGCGGACTTAAAATACTGATGAAGATTAAGGACCACAGCCTTAGGTATGGGTTGTACCTCAATGTAAAGAAAACAAAAGTGCTCACCACTGGACCAATAAACAACATCTACATAAATGGAGAAAAGATTGAAGTTGTCAACAACTTCATTTTGCTTGAATCAACCATCAACATTCATGGAAGCAGCAGTCAAGAAATCAAATGACGTATTGCATTGGATAAATCTGCTACACAAGACTTCTTTAAAGTATTGAAGAGCAAAAATGTCAGCTTGAGGACTAAGGTGTGCCTGACCCAAGCCATGGTATTTTCAATAACCTCATATGCATGTGAAAGTCGGATAATGAATAAGGAAGACCAAAGAATTGATGCATTTGAGTTATGGTGTTGGAGGAGAATACTGAAAGTGCCATGGGCTGCCAAAAGAACCAATAGATCTGTGTTGGAAGCAGTACAGCCAGAGTGCTCCTTGGAAGCCAAGATGGCCAGACTTTGTCTTTCATACTTTGGACATATTGGCAGGAGGGACCTGTCACTGGACAAGGATATCATGTTTGGTGAACTGGAGGGTCGAAGAAAAAGAAGAAGACCCCCAGTGAGATGGATTGGCCAAGTGGCAGCATCAGTGGGCTCAAATGTGGCAATGATTATGAGGTTGGCCCAGGACCGGGAAGTGTTTCGTTCTGTTGTGCATAGGGTCGCTTGAGTTGGTTCTGACTCAATGGCACCAAACAACACAACAACAAACATAAAGTTGCAAATTTCCTAGTGTGACAGTCCTTAGGTTATATGAATACTAACAACAAAATTGTTTTGTAAACTCTTTCTACACCGAATTATATGATTGCATTATTAGTAACAGATTGGGAGCCTTTTAAAACTTTCCTCCTTCATTTCCTTTCATAACTACTTCATTTTCAAAATAAAGTTATTCATGCTGTTGTTATTTAGAGCCATGGAGTTGGTTCCAACTCGTAGTGACCCTGTATAGAAAGGTTTCTGAGAGCAGAAAACCTCATCTTTCTCCCGCTGAGCAACTGGCAGGCTAGACCTGTGGACCTTGTGATTCACAGTCCAGTGCTTATCATATGGAGCCACTGAGCTCCTAAAGTTATTGATAAAGGTTCATAAATGCTAATTACCATAATATTGTAGCTGAAGCACCAGAAATTTTGATAAAATGATCGACTATAACCAGCAGCAAGGAAAACACCAGCATGTGCCTGTCATGTACGTAGACAAAAACCACATGATTCCAAGCATCGTTGTAACTGGGTAATAATGACAGTTCTGACCAGGGCACAGTAGAATGTTCAAAAGCACATTTGCATAGAGTTTTAGCTTTGTAGGAAGATTGATACACTATAAGGTGGGTTTCTGAAAAATGTTTTTGATGTTATAACTACCAGCAAGGATATTTTTTATAAAAATGAAGTTTCTGCTGAAACACTGCACAAAAATCTTACAGATGGAAATTTGGTTGAGACGCTTCCAGCAGGGTCACATGATGTGGTCCGCCCCCCACTCCAGTCCCTGCTGTACTCCATTAAAAGTGCCGCCCTTACTTCTGCAAACAGAGAAACTCAGTACCATGGCCAAAAAATGACCATGAACACAGCCCTCCTCAGTCCATTTCACAGCTTGGGCATCACTCTCATTGTTGTTGTTGTTAAGTGCCAACCCTGTATAAGGTTTGTAAGAGTCAGATGGTGGGTTTGAACCACACCGACCTTGAGGTTCAAACAACCTTGTGAGCCAGTGCTTATCCCACATGGCCAAGCCAGGACTCCTATTGTTGCTGGGTGTTGCTAATTCTGCCTCGTAGCAGCCCCATGTGACAAAGTAGAAACTGCCCGTAGAATTTTCTGGGTGGTCATCTTTAAGGGAACAGCTGGTCAGGCCTTTTGTCCCTCAGAGACACTTTGGTCAGCAGATGAGCCCTTAACCATATGCCACCAGGACTCTTTGGCATTATTACTAATGATACTAAAAGACTTCCAATTCTGTAGCTGTAATTAGAATTTCCTTTTAGCCAGGTTTGTCATTCTGATATTTTATAGCATTAATACCTGAACTGCAAAGCCAGAATACCATAGATTCACACATTTAGTTTCAAAATTGAAACTAAATTTCTAAGCCATTATTCATCTCCAATTTCTCTTCAAAATGGGAAAAGCTCAAATAGCATGATTTAATTGAAATGAATGTTGTTGCTGTTAAGTATGGTCAAGTGGGCTCCCATTCACAGCAACCCTTTCTAACTATAGAATTATAGTGAAGCTGTAAATCTTTACAGGAGCAGAGAAGAAAGCCTCACCTTTCTCCAGAAGTGGGTTTGAACTGCCGACCTTGTGGTTAGCTCATCCTACAGCACCACCATTACTCCCTGTATAGATCATATGTAAACTAACACACACAAACACACATACTCATAGGAAATGACCAGTCATCCAAGCAATAGAGTTCCATGCCTTAAACACTCTTCAAAATCGATCAAAACTCCAAACCAAGGCCACGCCACTGAGCCAACTCCAACTCACAGAGACACTCTATAAGGTTTCTGAGACTGTAAATCTTCATGGGAACAGACAGCCTCATCTTTCTCCCATGGAGTGGCTGGTGAGTTTGAACTGCCGACCTTGTGATTAGCAGCCCAACACCTAACCCTCAGTGTCACCAGAGCTCCTTCAAAACAGATAACTCTGGGTTTTAACCTTAACTGTGCAGCTTTCTAGCGTATCGTGTTAGGAAAAGTTCCTGATATTCCTTATTGTCAGCTTTCTCATCACTCAGTTGTTATTGACAATAACTGTCACCACGCACAGGGGTGCTCCTTGTAGTTACATGAGTAACTGGTGGCTCAATGGCAGAATTTGTTCCTTCCATGTCTGAGACCCCGGTTCGATTCCTACCCAGTGTGCCTCACACAGGGCTCATCTGCCAGTGGAGCTTTGTGTAGTTTTGTGAGGCGCTTCCAGCTTATGACAGACTAAGAGGAAAAACCTGGTGGTCGGCTTCAGAAAACCAGCCTGTGAGAAACTTGCGGGTCACAAGGGTCCAGTCCACTCTTGGGAAGATGCAGGACAGGTCAGCGCTTTGTTCAGATGTGCATGGGGTCAATGTTGCATCATGATGACCCTTAACAACAACAACAATAAGATCTGATCTCACTGTAAGATGTTTAGTACGTGGAGCTTATCTTGTTGTTGTTATGTGCCGTGGAGTTGGTTCCAACTCACAGCGAGCCTGTACAGGGCTTCTGAGGCTGTAAATCTTTATGGGAGCAGAAAGCCTCATCTTTCTCCCGCGGAAGAGCTGGTAGTTTCAAACTGCTGACCTTGAGATTCACAGCCCGATTCATAAGCACTACGCTACCAGAGCTCCTTGGAGCTTGTCTAGCTCAACTCAATGTCTACCTGGGGCCTTGCTGACGAGGGCCTGCCTATGGAGTGACACTGCCGAGTTCCATGGCAAGTCTTGCCAACTCCAAACCTCAGTCCCTTTGGGCAGGTTTCCATGGGTATAGGCTCATGCCCCTGGTGTGGCACTGTAGGTTAAGCACGGGACTGCCAAACACAAGGTAGGAGGTTCAAACCCACCAACCATTCTTGGAAACCCTACACAGGATTGCTAGGAGTCAGAACCAACTCACTGGCACTTAACAACAGGCTCCTGCCCCACAGGTGAGCATAGCAGAGCCTCAGAGCTGGTGGGAATCCCAGGGAGCCTGTAGGGTGATGGGCGAGGGGACCACCAAAATGCACGAGATGTGGGCTACTGTCACAGATGGAAGGTGGGGCTCCCAGACACTCCAAACTGATGCCCCCCCCCATTGGGGAAGCTCAGAATCAGCTGGAGGCTATGCTCTGTTCCTGCCCCTATCCCTCACTTGTCTAGACACCTCTGGTCTCCTGGTGGGGGGCTTGGGGAGCCCTGGCAGAGCAAGGAGACACGGGGAGGCTCTCTGGCAGCGGGGAGGAGCCAGCCCAACACCTAATTTGCAATCGGGGCATACTTGCCGGTAGCTCTGATTTTCTGAATTTCATGGAAAATTTCCATCTGGTGTACCTGTTGTAGGAGGCACGGCATAAGGAAATTAAATGAAAGGAAAGCATGAAAGTGTGTATGAATTAAGGCCAAGATACACTGTGGACTGTAGACATGACATCACCAGAAAGATCCCCAGCCCGAGTGGCCTGGGGAACAGGAAGGAGGAGAAGGAGATGGTAGAGTTCAATTGCTTCCTCTGCTCAGCGGTTTGAAGAGCAAATGCCCTTTCTTTCCAGAAAACTGGAAGCTAATAACAACTTAACAACAACAGCAACAAAGTCACCACTGGATGCTAAGATGAGCACACAGGAATCTTTCCATCTTGTGGACAGAGGGTTTGCATTCAGAATTTCCTATTTTTCTCAATTTCTTTTGTTTCCAACTCTATGCTGTTTGTTTGTCTTTTAATATTCACTTTTTCCCCCTAATGAAAGTAACTCAGGGCCATTGACGCCACTAGAAAGTAAGTGTTGTTGCTGTGTGCCAGCGAGTTGGTTCTGACTCATTGTGACCCTGTACAGGGTTTCCAAGAAAGGCTAATGAGTTTGAACTGTCAACCTTTTGGTCACAAGCACAATACTTATCCTACAGCAACACAATGTCAATTAAAGAAACTATCATATATGAGCCTTTAATAATAATAACAAAAGTGTTATCAGCAAACCTAATCATATATGTATTTTTTTTAAGTACATTGGCCCCTATGTTACCTGCAGAATTGACTTTGGGGTCCAAGACACCATGACCCCCAAAATGATCACCCATGAATCTGAATTGGGACAAATGTCTGGCCTGGCATGAAGCCAAAGTAGCCCGGTGGGGCTCTTCACGCCTAGAATCTCGTCGAGGATGAAGTGTTAATGGCTAACCTTAATTCACCCTAATACAGTTCTACTTTATGGATGGGACACAGGGTGTGAAGGGGTAGAGACTTTTGGAGAGAAGAGAAGACAAGAGAAAGGGTCTCAAAAGCGTAGCTCAAGTCTTACCACTACCACCAGACACCATCAAGTCAATTCTGACTCATGGCGTCCATGTGTGTGTCAGCATAGAACTGCGCGCCATGGGATTTTCAGTGACTGTGTTTTGGGGAAGTAGATGGTAATACTTTCTCCCAGGTGCCCCACTTCATCACGCCCCACTTCAAGAGCCAGTATAAAAAAATAAATAAATAAACAGATTATCGCCCACATTCAGGACAACGTCAGAACCAAAGCTTTGACATGACTGGTTGGAGAGTAATATTACAGAATTCTAGAATGCATGTCAAGAGGTCCCCTGACTAGAGGTGTGCCCAGGTTAGACTCCATGGGGCAGATTTATGTTCTCTATAGTCATGAAGGTTCAAAATTGCCAGCTCTGTTGAAGTACCTTCTCAACAACACAACTCTTACACTCAACTCAAAACAGAACCAGCTTTAAAAACAGATATAATCAAAATCAAGTCCTTCTCTTAGTAAAACCCCCTTGCTTCTTGGAATGAAAATCAAAGAATATACATCCTTTCCCCCTTTCCTGAAAAGCCCTAAACTTTCATTTATCGAAGGCCATTTTAGGATACTGAATCACACCAACATGCAGTCATATGCGACAATACATACACTTCAGAAGTCCAGAGTTTAACTCTGCCTTCCCTAAAGCAACAATCAAACTCACACAACTTAGTGCTGGGAAACAATACGGAGGCTCAGACTGCAACCGCTGAGTAAGACAGCATAGCACAGCTAGCGTATGTTGCATGCAGTTCAAAATACCCTGGACTCTTTGCAGACGGGCTTAGCTAGTGTTAGTGGGGCCACTTTCTGAGTTGCTTCAGTGGGTTAGAAGGGGACATGTGGACATGGGGACAGACCTCTGCTTTCAAAGGCACCTCCCACTACCCATGGTGGTCGAGTTGTTTCCAACTCTTGACAATCATGTGGGACAGAGTAGACTTGTTCTGTAGGGTGTCCAAGGCTGTAAATCTTTATGGGAGCAGATAGTCTCATCTTTTTCCCAAAGAGCAGCTGGTGTGTTTGAACCCCTGGCCTTGTGGTGAGCAGCACTTAACCCACTGTGCCAGCAGAGCTCTTTTCCTGAGTAAGATGGAGAAGCACCGGCCACTTTCCTCTGACGACTGTATCAGGGAAGAACAGGGAACTGGGGGTGAGGGGCTCTCTTTCTCCCCCTCCCATGAGACCTACCCTTCTGACCTCTGTTACCCAGGGCCCCACATAGTGGCTGATGCCAACAGTGGGGACTCCATATTCATTGAAAACAGGCGAATGAAATCGGGATGAACGGTTCATGTCATTCCACTTTGAAGGGGATGAAAAGACAGAAATGGGATCGCTTGAGGTCACCACTGAAGGCCCAAAGTGTCCTAGAATGGGCTCGGGTTAGAGGGTGGGGGAGACAGTTTTTACAATTTTGTAAGTATTTTGTTTTGGGGTTTTGCTAGCATTGGTTAAACAGAAGTTGGTAGTTGGAGTGTTTTGCCAGAAACACTTATGATTTATGAAACTCAGTGGGTGTGTGTGTCCTTTAAGGACAACATTACTCAGTGTATGTGTGTGTTTGAGTCCTTTAGTGAGAACATTACTCTGTGTGCACCCTTTAATGACAAAATTACTGTAAGTATGTGTGTCCTTTAATAACAACATTACTCTGTGTGTGTGCACCCTTTAATGACAACATTACTCTGTATGTAGGTGTGTGCTTAATGACAACATTACTCTGTGTGTGTGCACCCTTTAATAAGAACATTACTCTGATTGTGTTGGTGTGCCCTTTTATGACATCATTCTGTGTGTGTGTGTGTGTGCATACCCTTCAATGACATCACTCTACATGTGTGCGCCCTTTAATGACAACATCATTCTGTGTGTGTGTGTGTGTGCACCCTTTAATGACATCACTCTGCACGTGTGCGCCCTTTAATGACAACATCACTCTGTGCGTACCTGCGTGTGCATGCCCTTAGTGGAGATGTGACTCTGAAGGCATTTCGTTTCAAGATGAACTCAGGTATTGCTCTAATGGTCCATTAACCCACACTGCACTAGACTTGTGGAGAAATATGTCTTCGCTTGGTTTTACCCAAGTGAAAGAGTCCACTGAATTCTTTGGATAGAAATTCAGCAATGTATATGTGGTTATATATGGTCAAACACTAATGTTTCAGGATTCCTCTTTGCTTCACCCTGCAACTTGGCATGTGCACACGCTGAGTTGTTTCTGACTTAAAGTGACACCAGAGGATGGAGTAGAACTGCCCCATAGGGTTTTCAGACTGTTACCTTTACAGAAGCAGGTTGCCACATCTTGCTCCCGTGTGGCAACTTGTAGGTCCAAATGACTGACCTTTTGGTTAGAAGCCAAGTGCTTCACAACTGTGCCACGAGGGCTCTTTACAAACATTAACAGTATGTTGCAATTCCTAATAATTCATGCATTACCAAAATGCACATATATACACTCAAAACTCCACTCCAAGTTCTCAGAGTCCACCTATGAATCCTAGGGAGGCCTCAGACCCTTCCTTAAAGTCATCCCTGAGCTCAAAGTGATGGAATGGCCTAACGGATCATGAATTTCCCACAAAACCCAGCATTTCCCACAAACATAGATTTCCTATGCAATTACATATAACCCTTGTGTTGATGGGCCCTGAGGCACTCAGTACAAAAAGTCAGCTGCTAACTCTGCCAGGCAGGAGCCCAGAGAACACAGAACCTCACAGCTCCACCTCGTGCCAGAGAAGGGGGGCGGGGGGAGGAGAAAGTCATTCCATTAGTCATTCCATCCTGGCCGGCATGGCTGCTGCAGGCAGAACACTGGTCATCAGGTCTGAGAAGGAGACAGAGGCAGGAAGGAGAGGGAAGACCCAAGTGGGCGGTACTCACATGGCGAAGGAGCCGGGGGGAGCCGACACTCTGCGCAGGTCCACAGACTGCACCTGATGGACACTAGGGGCAGCGGGGACAGAGCCACACACAGCGCGGACACACAAGGGACATACCAGGGAGGGGAGAGAGAGAGAGACATACACAGTTTAAACAGAAATCGAATGTATGCTTCACCCAACAGCCAGCAGGACAACAAAGGAAAAAGCCAGCCACAGAGACCATCTGAAAAGCAGGGAAGAGCAATGAAGTCAACACTACATGTAGACAGGGCTGCCTCTGTGGACGCAGAGTGCAACATGGGTAAAGGCCTACACAGGCAGGTGGGCTCGGAGATTGGGCCTGAGGGTAATGGGGATGCTTATCAAGCCCCTCCTGGTCTCCATCCTTTAGAACCCCCAGGCAGGGGGAGCATGAGCACACATACACACCCGCACTGATACACGCACACATGGGCACAGACAAGCACACACACACATGCACATGCATGTATACACCCACACTCACACATGCAGGCACAGGCACAGGGAAGCACACATAATGCAGGTGTTCATCCCCACTCACACATGTACACATGAGCACAGGCAAGCACACACATGGATGCATGCACTCACGCATGTATGCAAGGACACAGGTAAGAACACATGCACATATGTATGCATCTGCACTCACACATGCATGCACAAGCAAGCAACATAATGCATGTGTTCACCCACACTCACACATGGACACATGAACACAAGCAAGCACACACATGCATGCACACACTCACACATGTATGCAAGGACACTGGAAAGAACACATATACACATGTATCCATCTGCACTCACATGTGAACAGATGGACACATGTATACACTTTCATGTGCAGGCATGGACACAGACTAGCACACTTAAACACATGTGTGTGAACCCATACTCACACATGCATGGACACGACAAGCACATACACATACGCAACCACACTCACACGGATACATATTTGCATGCACTCACACACCCATACATGTTTGCATTTACACACCCATACATATATGCATGCACTCACACACCCATACATGCATGCACTCACATGCATACATACATGCATTCACACACCCATACATACATGCATGCACTCTCACAGCCATACATTCACATACCCATACATACATGCACTCACACACCCATACATGCATGCACTCACACTCCCATACATGCATGTACACACACCTATACATGCATGCACTCACAGCCCCATACATGCATACATGCACCTCAGAGGAGATTAAAAGTCGATGCAATCCATAGGCGTAGCCCTGGTGAGAACCCATTAAACAGAACCCCTGTGACCTTACAGAAAACCCCATTCCGCTCATCCAGCAGCATAAGCTTTTTAAGAACGCTGGAGGGCAGCCTAGGTTCATCACCGTGACACTGCAACTCCTCCCATATTGGGGAGAAAACATGAAGCCACAGCCTTCTCCCTTCCTTTATCATGGGAGTCCTCAGTGGCTGTTGGAGAAGACAATGTAGAGGAAACCATGCCCCCTTTCCAGGTCCCTCTACGTCCAGCTGTCCCGCAGGCCGTGTGCTAAGTCTCACTGTAACCACAGCTGCCTCAGCTCCCTGGGTCCCTAGAGGGATAGGGGTCGAACCACAAAGAACCACCTACATTTCAAGGAACCGCAGTGCTGAAATCTCAAACAATCCCGTTAGCATGGTGTGTGTGAGGAAGGTTTTCACTAAGGTGGAATGAAAAGTTACCATCCTCTGATTGGGACACACGTGTTTTAAACCCAGAGCACTAAAGCCATTTAAAAACAGTTCGCTTTTTCTTCCTGAGGAAGGAATAGCAGAAAAACAAATAAAGCAGAAGAAACAGTCTTGGTAAAGAATAAGAAAGGACAGAATGCTGGAAGGGAAGAAAAGAAACAAACAAACACAAAAAAAAAAAAATGGAAAAGAGGTGAGAAGAAGAAAATGAAAAAGAAATGTCTTTTGACGATTTCATCCTTCCTTGAACTGGAAAGCGAATTTCATAAAACCATGGCTGAGACACAAAGAAAGGTTTGGAGGAGTGAGGAAGGTGAAGAAGACTTGTAGGAGGCTCTCAGAGGCCAAGTAACCTTTTAACTCGGAACACCAGTGGGAAGAAGCACGACTCCAAAGTGAGGATTTCTGGCGAGTCACAAAGCAATCTAATCACAGAGGAGGAATAGGATCAACGGTGAGGGAGATTAGGACCCAGGGCTGCCAGGTAACTTAATGCTGTTGTTCTCTGAAAACATGATATAAGTATTAATTTCTAAAACCATACTGTTCAGTGATAATTTTTATAATAAGCGGTGATTAAGAAGTGTCCTAGTTTTGAGGTTTTATAAGAGTTCCTTTCAGACATGAAAAGCCTGAGGCAGCATACATGGAGGCACAAGTGCCCTCTGGTGGACAGGGAATGCGTGTCTGTAAACACCTGCACTGTGGTCCATGAAGTGCCATCATACATGTCACTTGTGTGATGGACACAGAAGTAAAACAACTGTCTCTGTTTTCATATGTGAAGGAAATGCAGACCTCAACAATTTGATGACTGAGCCAATACTGATTCTTTCCCAATGGCAAGCGCTGTTTGATAGTAAACACCTGAAAAGAACGTCATCTTTTCCAAATGGGACTTCGCTTCCCTGGCTCTGGTAAACCAGTGAACCAAGTACAATTGCTGGCATCTCCCCAGCCCCACTTTTTCAACTCATAAACACAGCAAGTGTATATTCAGCCTAATAATCAATGGTCAGGAAAGAGATAAAGGAAAAAGCATCAGGAATGAGCTAAGCATTGCACAAGCTGTAAAATGTAGAAAAAACAAGAAACATAACTAAGCCACTCTTGGGGATAGAGTGCTGGGGAAATGCAGAGATGTTCTGGGGAAGCTGGAGGCAGGGAGGGAGAGGACCCCTCAGCCCAACATCAGACTTAGAAAGAGACACCTTTAGAAAGGACTGGAGCCATTCGAGAAGCGTCAGATAAGGCTGAGCCTCGACATTGGTCCCAAGAGGAAGAGAAGTAACACAAGCTTTGGCAGCAAGCAATGGCTCCTGGGTCATTGGTTTATTCTAAGAGCATCAGTATGTGGTCCTGTCAGCCCCATAAATGCATAGAGAGCATGCCATTGCTTCACAGGCGCAAAAAGGAAGCCAGTCATTCAACACAACTTGGCAACCGTGCTTTGCAGGCATAAACGGAGGTGGGGGGAACACTTTTGAGGGTCCCTTACTGTGACACACTGACCCAAGACTAAGCCCTGAAATGGCCTTACCTTGAGTTGGATTAGGCATATGGGCACAATATAACAAGATACTCAAAAAGATGCCCCAAATATCCATCGTTCTGAATAAATACCGTTTCCACTCTTCCCCACACAATAAAAATTTCATTGCACTTCCATTGGATTAAGGCACCATTCACCCAATAAATTGAATGTGTAGTTATCTAAAACTCTAATCATGATGACCGTATGGCAGATCAATTTACAAAATGCCTAAGAAAGAAACGGTCCAGGAGGGATAGATTGTACTTAGGGAAAGAAGTAACGTTGAGTCTAGATACTAGGACGGTACCCAGAAAAGCAAAACTGGGTTGAAGGACCAGAGCAGACAAGACTCCAAAATGGGGGCATAAGGCAGATGTGAAAAACCACTTCCTAAGTGAGTCTGGTGAAAAAAAGAAGCCCCAATTGAAATCCATTGCCGTTGAATTGGCTCTGACTCATACCCCGTGGGACAGAGTCAAGCTGCGCTATAGGGTTCCCAGGCTGCCATCTTTATGGAAGCAGAGTGCCATGTCTTTGTCCCTCGGAGCCACTGCTGGGTTTCTGTCTGTTAGCACTCAAGTGATTAACCACTGTCCCTCCAGGGCTCCTTAAAACCAAACCCCCAAATAAAGCCCATCAATGTAGACACATTTTAGCAACTCACTGTTAATGTGTCTCGGGCAGTCTTCGTAGTTATACCCTCAAGTGGTCGATGAAGAAGAGCCTTTACTCTACCATACACTAATTTCTAAGGAAAGGGTACAGTAACCATAATAAACAAGAAGACAAAGGCCGATATGTCAATATCCCCATGAGACAGACCAAGGAACTGTTGAGCTTCCTGGACTCTTCCCCATCCTCCCACTCCAGTGAGGGCCCCAGATCGCTCACAAGTCCCACATCCGCTTCCCCAAGGCCACCACGTGGACTCAGTGGTATGGGGTGCAGAGCTGACTCACTCATTGAGTAAAGGCATGGAGGTCCTCCTCTTGCTCTTCTGCACCATGTTGGCCTGGTTCCTCAAGGAGATCCGGATCATGGCAGGGGCCAGCCTGCAAGGCTCCCCGTCCACTTGCATGGGGATTGACTTGTATGTCAGGAGCATAACTTCCCGGCACTGATGCAGCCGCTCCCCATGGCCCCCAACTTGCAGGGCAGCCTACAAAAGCAAGAGTCAGCAGGGAAGAAGGCGTTTGTTAGGGTTTGAGTTACTTAGAACAGCTAGTGAGTGCAAGTCTGCTTTGTGTAAAGGGTCTTTGATCAGCATTACAGGACTTCATTAGAACTCAGTGTATCAGGAAACCTGGAGAAACCATTAATAAAAATAGGCTAAAACGGAAGGGAACAAACAAGATGGCGGAGCGGGTGGAAGTATAGCAGAGAGCTCCACCAACAACAACACAGAATACCTGACCAAGCAGGCTCAGGAGATGGTCCCAGAACTCTGAACCACATATAAAGGAATACTTAGAAGGTTGGAAGGCTCACAGCTGGGGGAATTTGTGGCAGAAGCAAGAAATCTATTG
>NW_006408559.1:11196965-11198616 GCF_000296735.1 Chrysochloris asiatica
GGGTGGCTAGGGGTTACTGTCTCAGGTTCCACCAGTCTCCATCAAACCAGTAAGTCTGATGTTGAATTTTATTCTACATATTTTTTCCCTCTCTGTTTCCTTCTGCGGCTCACATCCTTGATGAATTTTCAAACACGGGCAGGTTTTTTTTTTTTCTTTTTATCTAAAGCCTCCTCAGGCAATTTCTAACCTATGGAGATTAATCACGTGCAAAATAATTCATCCTTTCAATTAAAAACATTATTGAAAGTTAAGCAACTTTGAGGATCAAAATCAACCACAGAATACCCATAAAATGGAGACTGAAGTTAATATTCGAAATCTTCTTTTCTTAAAGACAATAAATCAGCATTGTTTTCATGCCTTAGTCTTTACTCTCCTGGGATCTCCATCTCCCTTCAAACTTTTCCCTCCTTTTGACTTCTCAATCCTCATTCTACTTGCAGTCACATGGAAGGCTGGACAAGCCTAAGGAGTGTGGGGAGAGAAAACAACAAGGACAAAGCCTCCTAACCATTAGCCCTGAGTCCTGACCTCAATGCAGAATATCGACAGTACTAGATTCTGAGTTCTTTAAAGACTAACAAAACAGACAAACCTCTTGTTTGTTTAAACAACAACAGCAAAGAACATTGCTAAAAAGGCCGTTCCAACTCACACAGCCCAATAGGACAGAGTAGAACTGCTCCACAGCCTTTCAAGACTATCATCTTGGGGAAAGCAGACTGTTACATCTTTCTCCTGAGAAGCAGCTGGTGGGTTTGAACTACTGATCTTCCAGCTAACAGTCAAATACTTAACCACTGGGCTACCAGAGTTCTTTTGAGATATTAAACACAGAAGACATAAAGCAATTTTTTTATACTAAGAAAGAAAGAAACCACGGCTTCTGGCAGAATGGTGGACTAAGCAGACGCACTACACAACAAACATACAAGAGACCAAATGAAACAGACACAGATGAAAACTCTGGAACCTTGAAATTCAGAGGAAAGGTCAGAGAAGCAGACTGAGTGCTCACTTGGAAGAGAAGCTGAGCAGGACTGGAGAGAAAGGGAGACTGACTGATAAGCAGCCAGCCAGGTCAGGCTCTGCCATCTCGAAATTTTGTGAGTAGCTTTGATGAAAGAAGGTGTCCTGGCAGAGCAGATCCACATAGGCAAGGGGAAAGGTGCGATTCTATATTTTCCCTAGCCTTCCCCAGTGACCAGAGGTATGGCCCGCTCCCACCCTCATCCACCTCAGTGTAGACCCTGGAGTTTGGAGACATATGATTGTGAGACACACCAGTGTGAGGCAGGGGCTGGCTGAATTGCTTTGGTGCCTGGTTTCAGGCTGGCTTGACTTGGGTTTCAGAACCCGCATTGTTGTTGATGTTGTTATTAGGTACCGTCGAGTCAGTACCGACTCATACTGACCCTATGCACAGTAGAACGAAACACCGCTGGGTCATGGGCCAACCTCACTATTGTCGTCACAGTTGAGCCCAATGATGCTGCCACTTTGCCAATCCGTCTTTCTGGGGGTTTCCCGCTTTTTCTCTGACCCTCCACCTTACCAAACATGATACCCTTTTCCAGTGACTGGTCCCTCCTGACAATATGTCCGAAGTATGAGAGATGAAGTTTGGCCATCCTGGCCTCCAAGGAGC
>NW_006408559.1:11200086-11201172 GCF_000296735.1 Chrysochloris asiatica
AGTGATTATTTCTTCCTTTTATTTTTTTCTCTCCCATTGTTCCATTTTCCTGTCCCTCTGTTGTGTGTGTATGTGCGTGGAAGGGGGGGTTCTCCTCTTTTCCACCTTACAAAAGATAGCAACCATGCCCATGCAGCCCAGATACAACTATGTCCTCTGTCAATGGACACACTGAGCAAGAGCCAGTACCAGATCTGACACCATTTTATCAGCGATAGAAGCTAACACCAGCCAAACCCACCCTAAACTGAGGGGTAAGCATGGCAAACAAGAACAGTGTACACGATTCCACACACAGTAGACAGTTGGTGAGAGCCTAAGACCACTTCAACATACAATCATCAATCAAATACAAACATGACAACACCACATTTTCCTGGAGAAAACAGAAAATTTAGCTCACACAAAGAAATAAGAGAGAATGGTTCATACAAATGACTAAGATGCAGAATCAGAAAATGTTTGTGTGAAAGAAAATGCAATGGAACTAACAGAAAAAGAACTCAAAAGAATTATATCTAGGTGTCTACAAAAGAGTAACAGAAAGATCAAAGAAAGCAAGGAGAATACATAAAAACTTCAGGAGAATTCAGTAAAACACTATAAGAATGAACAGAAAAAAAATAAATGCAAAATCTGAAACAACACAAAACCTGCCATTGGAAACCCAATAGATTAATACCAAGTTTAAGAAATGGATAATACATTAACAGGGCAAAAGAATAGATTTGAATCAATGGAAGTCCAAATTAGTGAGCTTGAAAATAAATATCTCAACACTACCATGCTAGAAAAACTATCATGAAAAAATCCTAAGAAAATCTAAGAGTTATGAGGGACAACATCAAGAGTAATCATTTATGGATGATTGGAATTCCAGAACTGGAAGAAACAATAAAATGCATAGAGAAAATTGTCAAAAATTGTTGGATTAACACTACCCTAATTTCAGGAAAGATGAGAAGTTAACCATTTAAGAAGGTGAATGAACCCCAAACAGGATATATCCCAAAAGAAAATCACTAGGACATATTGTAACTAAACATTCTGAAACCGAAGACAAAAAAAGAATCCTGAAAGCAGCTT
>NW_006408559.1:11201797-11226067 GCF_000296735.1 Chrysochloris asiatica
ATATTAGCATAATAGAAATTAAAATGAAAAGAAAACCCATAAACAAAATGAACAGAAAATTATGTGAAACAGGAAACCAGCACCACCACACACAAAAAATGATTAATACAATATCAGAAATGGACAATTCACTGAAAAGGCAAAATAGTAGAATTGAAGAGATAGAAGCCAGAACTAGTGAGCTAGAAGATAAATATCTCATCACTACAAAGATAGAAGAGCAAGCAGAAAAAAGGATTACAAAATCTGAAGAACATTCATATTAGACAACATGAAGAGGAATAACTTAAGAATTATCGGTATTCCAAAACAGGAAGAATCAGACAAGTCCACAGAGGAGATAGTTGAAGAGCTTCCAGAAGAAAATTTTCCTAACATCCTGAAAAGCAAAAAGATAAGCATTCAAGAAGCTCAACGAACCCCAGAAAGGATAGACCCCAAAAGACAACCACCATGGCATATAATAATCAAGCTCTCCAATATCAAAGATAAGGACAGAATCCTGAAAGCAGCTAGGGAAAAGAGAAGTATAACATACAAAGGCAAGCAAGTCAGATTAAGCTCAGATCACTCAACAGAAACCATGCAGGCAAGAAGGCAATGAGGAGACATATATAAAACCCTGAAATAAAAACACTTTCAACCAAGAATCCTCTACCCAGCAAAGCTGTCTATCAAATAAGATAGTGTAATCAAAACACTCCAGGATAAACAGAAGTTAAGGGATTTTGTCAAAGCCAACCCTGCTATGAAAAACATCCTAAAGAAGTTCTGTGGACTAAGAACCAACAAGAACAGACAACAATCAGAGAATGACGTATGTGGCAGCATCACCCTGAATTCAATCGACAAATGGAAGAGCCAAGAACAGAATAAAATTATAAGAACAGAGGATCTAGGCAGTCAGTCTATAACCAAAACAATTACAATGTGAAAGAAGGTAAACACAGAGGAACAGAGATCCAGGTGATGGGAAGGTCAGGTAGATCACAGGATAAAATAAAACTGTCTTAAATTGAGGGAAGAGTTAATGGAATATAAGGTAACCAAAACAGTGGGGTTAGGGTGGGGGGGTTAGTTCGGGTGTTGGGGAGGGCAATACAAGAAGGGGGAGGAGGTGAAAGAACAAGATAGATAGGGAAACACTGAGACAGGTTTGCATGGCCTGAGTGGGAGATAGGTAAATAGTGATGCATGCTCAACCTTGGAACAGCAGGGCTCTGTGACACAGGGATCTAGGCATAGTTTGAGGAGGGGAAATAATACTAAAATGCTTGACTGTCTTATAAATATTGGTTTCCCTTGCCTACTCTCATAAAATAAACACTTGAGTGGGATAGAAAGGGATGTTGGGAAACATGATTACAGAAAACCTGTAAGTCCATCTTCAGCCTATAGCTTATTGGAATACCAAAAAGGGGTTCTAGAACTTGCCCAGTGAAATAGGCCTCGTGCAAAGCCTTTGCAGAATATACGACCTTAGGTGGAATCCTGAGTCCCACCCAGAACCTTCCGAGGTGGGACATTCACACTAGCAAGGACAAGCAGATCAGCCTAGAACAGCTAGAGCAACAGAAGACACATCTTCAAAGAAAAATCATCAGGAAAGACCCAAAACAAAAATATCAGCATGACTGGCTACTACAAGAATAAGAAAGCTGTTCGCCAGGAAGCCATCAAGGCAAGCAATCAAGTTCCTTCAGGACAAACTCCCCTCTAAGACTGAAACTCAAAGGGAACACATAAGCAAACATGTAAGCTTGCTAGTGACCACTTTGGTCTACTGGTGAGTGGAAGAGGAGGAAAGGCAGCAATGAAGAAATGGGCTGAGTTCAACCACAGTCCACTGACTCCCGTTGACCTGGAGATGAGAGAGAGAAGAGGAAGGGCTGGTTGGTCCAAAGTGTGGTGAGACCTGGGGACACTTATGCCCATGAACAAGGACATAGCCACAGAGGTCTAGAGCTGAGAGTGAATCATCCAGCTGATATGAAGTGAGGGGAGACGCACTAGAACACCCAAACGTGCAGACAGTACCCATTTGACCTAGCCTTGATGACTTGATAACCAGAGCTCGACAAGAGGAAGATTACAAAAAATATATATTATTTGTTGATAAAGGAAACAAGGCTAAATTGCTACAATTTGGTGAACCTGACCTATACTCATGGAGGTAGTTAACTCTAAATACCAACAGAGAGGGAAAAAGTCATCACATCAATTACCAATGTTATCCCCTCTGTACATAGGGTAGATAGGGATGGGCAACTTATACATTGGCTACCTAAAATGAGGGGGCAATAAAGGCATGAAGTGACTGGCTTACAAGGTTTCAAGAGGGAGTATAGTTTAAGAGTGGGAGGATGGGGGAAAAAGAGTCCCCATCTTGTCTAGATGGGTCTGGTGAAAAGAGATGGGCATAAGATTCTTATGATTCAATAGTGAATAATTGTCATCATGACTAATTGTGACTGTCACAATTGTAAAGGTAGAAGTTTTGTAACAAAAACAGGGGAGTGGTTAATCTTACAATCCAGAAATGGAGGGACCCAGGACCATCAAGGGGGAAGAGCACAAGCAGAATGCAGGACTGAGTGGCTGTTAACAGGAATTGGCGCTCTAACATGGGTATAAAATGAGCCATCTGAGAAGCAGAAGTAGGAATCTCATTACCATCAAGAAAGAGGAGCTGGGAATGGAGTGCATTCTTGGGACCCTGAGATCCCTGTGCATTAATCTAGGGTCAGAGAGTTTGAGAAGTGACAGAGAAGAAGCAGCAGTAGAACCAAGAACCAAACATCAGACAGAGCCGTGGGCCTCCCAGTCCACAGAGGAAGTAAAGGTTCACTTACAGAATGGGGTGTTTCCAGATACTTCATTAGGGGAGCTAGGTATTCGGACCCACAGAGCTAGAACTGAGTGCCTTTGGGCTGAGGTTTATAGTGGAATGGAGAGCCCTTTAGGCATTTATCGGCAGAGCGGAAGAAGCTTTGTAGCACTGTCTGAGCAGGACAAAGGTCAGGCCATTGGTCAGCAAGGGACATAGCTGAAAAGAGGCTGTACTTGGAAGAACTGTGCCCTGGGCATTTCTGACCCTGTATTTTAACTGACAATTTCTCTAATAAACTCCATAACCATGAACATTGTCTCAGCTATGTGTGACTAATGTACTAAATGACTGAAAGCAGCCGAGAAGTACAGCAAGCTGGAGGATGGACAGTTGGTGTCAGAACTGGTGAGGAGGGTTGGAAGGTGGAGGCATGTCTGACTTCAGTCTCACAGGAATTGACTTGGGTTGTGGTGGAGTTTGATTCCCCTCCTTCATGAAGTTAGAGGAGGCCAGAAGCTGCTTCCATGCCACCTTTATGCCATTTCTAAAAGACTTTGTTTATTAATTATGTAGAAACCGTTTTAAATACACAAGCACACACAAATACCACATTATGCAAAAATAACGACCCTCTTGGCTGATGGAAGCCTCCTGAACAGACGTTTGAATTTTCAAATAATTTACCTTCTCAGAAACTTAAGAATTTTTAAGCCAATATCATAGTCTTAAGAAATGCAGAATTGTGGACTGAAAGTGAGAGTCTTTCATTCTGTGTGAAAGAAATAAAATGCTACACCATTTGAGGACTGACGTTCGATGTGTATGAAATGGAGAAACAACAACAGTTATTATTTAAAGATCACAGACTATTCCTAAGTGTCCTGTTCTGAGAGAGTTCTATCATGAAAGCAATCTAGGGCCATTAGATTCTCACATTCAATCATGCAATAGCTGCCTGTTAGTTTTCACTTATTACATTATTCCTATCAAGAAAGAGAAAAAAATAATTGACATCATTTTATCAAACCATTTTCGAGTCTCCATCAACTCCCACCTACTATTATCTTTCTCTTTTTTTTCTACTAATGATAGGATGGGAGAAAGGAGGATTTGATAGACCCCCCCAAAACAATATCTCCAAACCTAGAGGGATCTCCTGAGCTTGCTTGAAACAAGTATTTTAAATCACCAATTTATACCAGACACAGGTAGTGACTGAGATATCACAGAAAATGAAGAAAGAGTTCAAGAACAGCTAAGAGACAGACAGATAATAAACAGCACATATAAAGGTCAGTGGTTCAAATATGCAAGGAACTTTCAAAGCTAAGCTTGACCTGTCTTAGAGCAGGTACAACCAGAATAATCCTTTGAGGAGAGAATGGCGAGACTTCATCTCGCGTACTTTGGACATGTTGTCAGAAGGAACTAGTCTCTGGAGAAGGACATCATGTGTGATAAAGTATAGGGTCATTGATAAAGAGGAAGACCTCCCAAAGAGATGGAATGGCACTATGGTAGCAACCATGTGTTTACACATAACAGCTGTGAGAAGGCCGAGAGACAGGGAGTGTTTCGTTCTGTTGTGCATAGGTAATTTGGAGTCGGAACCAAGTTGAGAGGACATCCAACAATAACAAACCTGACTTGAGAGGACAGTTGAACTAGAAAGCAAAAGGAGGAGTGGGGAGCTCTGGACCGTCAAGAGACAGCTGGCCTGAAAGTCAGGATTTCAGTTTTGATTCGAAGAGCAAAGGAAAAGTGTCTTCCATTCTCCTTACCTTCCCAGCCTAAGGGAGGGACACTTCCCTCCAAACTTCCTTGAGATCCTCCTGTCACAGTCGGGATTAGATATGGTCATGACTAGGAGTATTTGGTACATGCTGAACCTTCAAATAAGCGCTCATTCCATCAGTCAGCAAATGATTAAGTGCAACGTGAGCCTGGTTTTCTTTTTCCCATTACAAGGGGGCTTCAAAATATTTGTGGAAAAATTGAATTATACAATACATCCACAATGTCCTCTCAGATGTACTAGCATTTTTGTTACTCCTAAGGACTCATTCCCCATAGATCCCCTTCCTGAGTGGAAACTTCTTTGCTCTTAAGGGTGTCTTTGCCTGTCATACACCTAAAAGACTTGAGAGAGAAAGAGTTGAATCCTGAAAGGCAGGCCACTTCCAGCCCATTGATGAACAGCCATGCCTTCTAGACATGGTAGACTCGAAAACCAACGCTGGCATCTCAGGTGATGGGAATTCCTGCCACCCCCTCATGAGGCTGGTCTGTAAAACTTCACTAACTCAGTACGATGAAAGACATGTCATTCCAAATCCCTGAGACACGTGAGAAGTTGGCTGGTCCAGTTTGTTGACAACGAGGAAGGCAGCCTTCCTACTACCTAGCATACAGCAGAGCCCAACCAAGTGCTAACCAGAAACTTTATAAGCCAATCGTGTGATCTGATTTACATAAGATAACCAATATACTGTGTTTAATTACTCCTCTTGTCATTCAGTAATAAGTGGGAGCTCTGGTAGCGTAGTGGTTACGAATCGGGCTGCGAACCGCAAGGTCAGCAATTCAAAACTACCAGCTGCTCCGCAGGAGAAAGATGAGACGTTCTGCTCCCGTAAAGATTAACAGCCTCGGAAACCCTGTGCAGGGTCACTATGAGTCGGAACCGACTCCACGGCACACAACAACAACAATACTATGCGTTTACTTTTTTATTTAATGAAAGCATTTAAAACTTTAATACTGGTGACCTCAATTCTGTGGCAACTGGATATTTATTGATGCCACAACAGTGATGCTTGCCTATTATTTGTCCTTTTGAGATAATAGAGAGCCCACCTCCTCGTGCTGAACTGGGTAAGATGAAGCCCAGTACAAATGAACAGTTTCCTTCAGATCTAAATACCCAGGTCTTTATACACCATTTGCTGTTGAGTCAATTCCAACCCATAGCAACCCTACAGGAGAGAAGAAAACAGTTCCACAGGGTTTCCAAGGCTGTCTCTTTACACATGCAAACTGCTCCATCTTTCCCCTGAAGCACTAATGGAGGACTCAAACCACCAACCTTTTGGTTAGCAGTCAGGTACTTATCCAATGCACCATCAGGGCTCCTTACTAAAGGTCTATGTTGTGTTGTTGGGTGCTCTCGAGTCAGCTCCGACTCATAGCGACTGTATCTGTACACAAGAGAACGAAACACTGCCTGGTCCTGTGCCATCCTCACAACCATTGCCATGCTGGAGCTGCTGCCACTGTGCCAACTCATCTTGTTGGGGAATCTTCCTTTTAAGGGCTTTCCAACCTGAGGGGTTCATCTCCCGGAACTGTATCTAGCAATATTCTGGTGTGGCACTGGGGGTTATTGCGCTGGCTATGAAGTTGGTTTGAACAGCAAGGTTGGCAGTTCAAGTTCCTCAGAAACCCTATACAGGGTCACTGTGGGTTCGAACCGACTTGACAGCACTTAACAACAACAACAATATTTATACTCAAGTCTTTGTTGTTGTTGTTAAATGCCATCCAGTAGGTTTTGATCCATAGGGATCCTCAATAGGGTTTCCAAGGAGCAGCTAATGAGCTTTAACCAATGATCCTGTGGTTCAATACTAACTTTGCAGTCCAGTGCATTAATCCACAGAGCCACAACAGAACTCCCTCAAGTCTTTAGTGAACCAAAAAGCACCAAATGGCAGGGTTTCTGTGTCAAACCTATGATGTCTGATGCAGCGTAACAACGTAGCATTTCACTGTGGAGAGAGTTAATCAGGAAGATGAACACAAAATCCTCCTTACTGACGTTCAGACACACGTTTTCTCTGTGCGTAGGGCTTAGACATTGATGAAGTAGGCGAGGAAAGTATGCTGACATCCTGGCACGTGAAGTGACTAAAATGCATCCCAGTTCACTGAAATCGCTGCAGTGCTCACCAGCGAGGCCATGGTGAACCCGATGACTTCAATGTAGCCGTCATCGTGACGCTGAGGTTCGAAATCATGGTGATCTCCTGGATTTCCCCAGGGCATTGTGCCAGCACAATATCTGAAAGATAAGATTAAAAACAGAATTGCACCCGCTCCTCACTTACCGACACAGTCCAGTTATATCAGATTGGAAAATGAAAGCTGGTTACATCCAACACATTCCTGATGAATTATACCTTTACACAAGTGCCAAGTCACGTCATCACACAACTATCAAACCACTGCACATCCTGGGCCAGTCAAGTAGACACATCACCTGACCCACCACAGCCAACGTCCCTTGGCTTCATGTCTCAGCTGTCATTCCTGTTAGGTGTGCATTGTTAATGCACAAAATAGTCATAGAGGGGTTTTTCACCCTTGGGTGAAAAATGCATACTGTCGGATAATGAAACAGTCGATGGGTGAGGATGTATTTTCAGTCCATCCATTCTTCCTGAACTTATTGGTAGGAATTACGTTCTAGTTATACTGCTATTTCTAAAGCAAAACCTATGAAAGCTGGAACTTCTGTTAGGCAGAAAACTGTTAGAGAAGAAAAATCCTTCTTCTAAGAGGGCAATTGTTGTTGTTGTTGTTGTTAGGTGCCATTGAGTCAATACCAACTCATAGCGACACTACATACAACAGAACAAAACACTGTCCGAACCTGGACCAACCTCACAATTGTTGCCACGCTTAAGCCCACTGATGCTGCCACTTTGCCAATCCATCTCGCTGGGGGTCTTCCTCTTTTTCTCTGACTCTCCACCTTACCAAACATGATATCCTTCTCCAGAGACTGATCCCTCCTGACAATATAGCTGAAGTATGGGAGACAAAGTTTGGCCATGCTGGCCTCCAAGAAGCACTCTAGCTGCACTTCTTCCAACACAGATCTGTTGGTTCTTTTGGCAGTCCGTGGCACTTTCAATATCCTCCTCCAACACCATAACTCAAATGCATCAGTTCTTCTATGGTCTTCCTTATTCACTGTCCAGCTTTCTCATTCATATCAGATTACTGAAAAGATCATGGCTTGGGTCAGGCGCACCTTAGTCCTCAAGTTAACATCTTTGCTCAACAACACTTTAAAAAGGTCTTGTGCAGCAGATTTCCCTAATACAATATGTTGTTTGATTTCTTGACTGCTGCTTCCACAAGTGTTGATAGCCATGGGTATTTTAAATATGGCACAGGTATTTTCAGTACCAGCAGGGTCACCCATGGTGGACAGGTATCAGATGAGCTTCCAGACAAAGACAGACTAGGAAGAAGGAGTGACAAACTACTTCCAAATAGTCCCTGAAAATGCTATGAATAGCAGAGAAGAGAGCGATGGAAAGGTAATAACACTGCACCCTGTCAAAGGTGGAAAACTTGCAAAGACCTGGTAAAACAAGGCAGTCCTGTTGCGTTCTGGCTCTCACAGGTTTCTCTGTATAATAAAAGCACAGTTTTGGGTCCTTAATGTGTACCTTCAAATAGAAGTCTGATTTATCACAATCTCCAAAGTTTTGCTGGTAAAACATGAGACACAATTTGACATGCAGAGGTCCCCATTGTGGTGTTCAACTCCACCCTCTGAATCCCACGTGGCTGCTCTAGGCTGTATCATGAGTTCTCAGCAGGTGAAATCAGAATTTGGTCTTGGAAAATACATTTACATGCTAGTAGAAAAAGAGAAATGGGGTGGTAAATATTAAACATTATATACAAGCATAACTGAGATAATCAGTCCCCACAGGAGAAGGGAAAGGCCACCGAAGGAGAAAGGTGGACAAGGGGATGAACGAAATAAGAGTAGAACCTGCAAAAACCAGAACCTGTGTAAGGTAGAAACCCTGTCAGAGAAGGAAAACGCAAACCCCATGTTCCACTAAAATGGCGCCTGAAAAGCGGTAAGACAGCATCCTCTCCAAGGTGGAAAACTTGTGAAACCTGGAAACACAAGGCTCTCTCGGGCTTCCCTGTTCAGGAAATCAAAGAGAGGAGGGAAATAAAGGAAATTGGAAAAGTAGAAGAGGGTCTTCTGAGAGGCAGAAAGGCAGGAATGGGACGGAAAAGAGAACAGGGGAGAAAATTACAGACTGATAAATATTTCTCTAAGCCTTCTACTTAAGCAACTAAGCTGGAAAGATTTCTGCAGTAGGATGGTAACTGACTACACTGATTACCCAAGTAATCACAGGACTGTGAGATGTCTTCCCGGCCACAGATTTATTTAGAATTCTCATTTCAGTTCAATTCTGTCCAAATGGAAAAGATTTGTGGAGCTTGTGTCTGACCTGCTTGGTTTGCTGGAAACAAAAGGTCATACATCCAACCTTCCAAAAACTTGGCCTGGGGACCTTCGACCTAGTTTTAAGCCACTGAGACAATGCGCTTTTTCTGAGACTATTCAATCTTAAATATCCCTTTCTCTGGAGGTAGAGTAGGGCACCCAAGAGAGCTGAAACCCTAGCTGCAGCATGCTACTCTAATCGATGCCATTTTTTAAGGACAATCATCTTGTAGCTTCTGTGAATGAATTCCACGCTCGAATCAGGCTGGATCGTTTCCCAACAAAATAAAAGGAAGCTTTTGGGAAATGGAGAACAGGAATTGATTCTCCAGTCTAGGATGCATGTGAGGAGCAGTGGCTGAAAATAAAAAGTCAATGTTCCAACACGAGGGATGGCGGGGTTTCTGAAATGAATCAGCAATGAGAACAGAATTCTCAAAACTGGAGGAGAACTTTCATAAACTCTCCAGATAACGAATTTTCATGGTTAATAGCTGGGGTTATTTTTTTCTGTCAGGAAAGCAAAGCTTCTCAAATCAAATCAGCATTCACATCACACTGTAGAAGCCAGACAAACAGAACTCACCTGGGTATGTTTAAAAATACTAAACACTGGAACTTCAGCTCCTGGATCTTTGGAGTGAGGTCAGTCCCGTCACACTGCAACAATCAGAGCAGAGATGTCAGAGACTCGGCACAGACTCAAAGGGAATCAAGAGAACTGGGGGACAGTGGCAGGTTCCTCCTCCACCCCATCTCTGATTCAGTGGGTGCCATTTACTATGACTACCCAGTTCTGATGACCGCTTTACAGAACCAGTGTCTGAAGTTTGACTTCCTTTCATTTTTCATGTAAAAACAAGGCTGGCACTTCACCGCCCTGATTGCTCTCTGTCACACAATCAAAGGGACCACTGTGAGGTTAACATTAAGCATTTAGGCTTGTTCTAGCAGCATTCAAAGGCTGGGGGATGCTTCAGGGAATGAATGATACAGGAGGTTAAGGGAATGGCATGTTTCTTCACTGTCATCTAAATCGAATAATGGTAATGAATATACCACTTACTTGTTTTGGTTTGGGGGATAATGTTTGAATTTTGAAAATATGAAGCATAGCATGTGCTGGTGAGTCGCTGTATGATAAGCACTGAACTGTAAGGTTGGTTTGAACGACAAGGCTGGCAGTTGAAACTCTCCAGCTGCTTCTCAGAAATTCTATACAGGATTGTTATGAGTCGGAACGGACTTGATGGCACTTAACAACAATATGTTGAACATGATTTGAAAGGTATATACACTGCAAGTTTAAAAAAAAAAAATGGTAGTGGTGCTGTGTGTTAAACAGTAGGCTGGTGGTCCAAACCACCACCAGCTCCATTGGAGAGGATGAGTTTTTCTGACTGCATAAAGATCTGGTCTCAGAAACCCTACATCGGGTCGCCATCATGCAGTCGACTCAGTGGTAGTGGGTTGAGGGTTTAATTCTAAATTAAGAAGTCATAAAAGTACAACGGCTAAGCACTCAGCTGATAGCTGAAAGGTTGGCGGTTCAAACCCAGTCAGCAGTTCCAGGAGAGAAAGACTTCGTTATCTGCTTCTGTAAAGACTACAGACAAGAAAACCAAATGGAGGGGAGCTACAAAGGCAAGGAGTGACTGGCTTACAAGCTTTCAAGAAGGAGCTTAGTTCCAGAGGATGCGAGGGAAGGTAGAATCTCCACTGAGTGGTTTTCAACCTGTCTGGACAGAGCTGGTGAAAGGAGATGGGGATAAGACTCTTGTGGTTCAATAGTGAATAACTGCTATCAGGATTGACTGTGAGTGCTGCAAATGTAAAGGTAAATGTTTTGTAACAAAAGGAGGGAGTGGTTGATCTTGCTGTGCAGGAGTGGAGGACCCTGGGCCCATCAAGGGAGAAAAGCAGTGTGTGGGACCCGACTCAGAGAAGTAGTGACGCCAGAGATGGAGGCAGAGACCATGATGTGGAGAGATGGAGTGACTGGGGACTCCGGACTCAGGGAGGGACAGGGGCTGTGTGCTGACTTGCAGGGTGTTCACATTGGTTGTTTGATGATACATGGAGGGCATTGTAATTATTGCAAAGAAACGAAATAGATAGGATAAATGTAAAGCTGATGTTCTCCCATGTAAACTGTCACTCAATGCACAATAAAAACTTAAAAAAAGAAAACCACATGGAGCAGTTCTACCGCACAGTGTCGCTGTGTGTCAAAATCCACCTGATGGCACCTAACAACAATTATAAATTCATAGTATCGCCACTCATGCTTTGCTCTTATCCGTTTAATCTCTTAAGAACTTGGACTGACTTTGGAGCAAAATGACTTTACTGGAGTCTCGTAACAGTTCTTGGTCTCAAGGGTCAAGAGCAGCTTGGCCTGGATACTTTTGTAAATAGTGGCCCGGACTGTTGGCACTTTCCACATGAGCATTCCCAGATCCCGTTCGTTAGTCAAAGTCAAGCCTCCAGTTTCCCTTCCTCGGTTCCCACTGGTGACAAAACTCACAAGAGGGAACTCTAATCATGGTTTCTCCATGTCCATGGATTGACGCTCACTTTTGTATCTGTGTCCCACAGCCTCACTGAAGGCCTTTCCCAGGCCCTCCTCTTTGGAAAGGGGAGTGAAATCTTCCTACGTTCCTTGTGCGTTTGCAGTGCTTTCTCCAGGAGGACTTTCCATCTAAGTTCAATGACTTGGCCGGCAGTCAAGTTTGTCTCCAGCACCTGCCTCCTTCTCCCAACTGATGTCCACGCAGCCTGGTTTTCATAAACATTCGCCAGAATGATTTCCAGAACATCTTAGAATTCTAAATGAGCAGAATATGCTCAAATGTCATTTAGAAAAGGAATCGAATTCTAGACAATGACTTAGGTGTGCTTATAATACTCCCAACTACCCTAGAGGAATCGATGTATTTGAATTGCAGTGTCGGTGAAGGTGATTGAAAATACCACGGACTGCCAACAGAATAAACAAAGCTTTCTTGGAAGAAGTACAGCCAGAATGCTCCTGAGAATGAGGATGACCAGACTTTGTCTCTAGCACTTTGGACATATTATCAGGAAGGACCAGTCCCTGGATGACACCATGCATGGCAAAATGGAGGTTCAGAGAAAAAGAGGAAGACCCCCAACGAGATGGATTGACACAGTGTCAGCAACAACAGGTTAAAATATAAGGATAAATGTGAGGATGGTGCAGGACCAGGAAGTGTTTTCTTCTGTTGTGCATAGGGTCGCTATGAGTCACAACAACAACTAAGCAAGAATGTCTTCTCCTCCATTTGTTTCAGAGTTTGGATCTAAGTTTATACAGATGAGTATACCAATGGGGAAAAATATATAGACATCATAAATGATCAAAGGTGAGAAGTGTCAATAAGTAAAACTTTTCTAAAGTGGCATGTGATACATAAATATCATGTAAAACAATATTATGACATTCTGAAAAAGATAATCATAAATATTGTTGCATTTTGAACCAAATTCTGTTGTTTTTGTTTTTAAGTTTCTGCTTTTTCTTTCTGGGAAACATGTCAATGATCCTAGGAACTTATGAAAATTGTGAAGGGAAGAGCATTTAAAAATGCATGTTTTTGTTAAGTGTTGTTGAGTCAGTACTGACTCACAGCGACCCTGTAGAGGGTTTCCAAGGAGTGGCTGGTGGGTGTGAACTGCCAGTCTTGTGGTTTTGCAGTCCAGAGCTTATCCTACAGTGCCACACCAGGACGTCTTATAATGCATAGTGTTTACCAAGTTTCCTTACAGATGATTGTTCAATCTTACAACTCTTTGACAGCAATTTTCAACTTTTTCCCGATTTCAGACCCGCCCTTGGGGAAATGTTTGCATGTATGCAATTCTGTCTATGATGTCAAGAAATCAAAACAGCAGCAAGGAGTGGAACACCCAAGGCTGCATTGTAGGGTATTCTTATCGATGGTTTGGTGGGTTCTGGTGTTGTGGTAATATAAGCAAGGAGCCCTAGTGGCACAGTGCTTAAGCAATCCACTGCTAACCAGAAGGTCAGTGGTTTGAACCCACAAGCCACTCTGTGGGAGGAAGGTAAGGCAGCCTGTTTCTGTAAATCCTGTGGAAACTCTCTGGGGCAGGTAAATCCTGCAAGACTTGCTGTGAGTCGTATCAGCATCTTATATGAATGACACTCAAAAAACTGCCATTGAGTTGATTCCAACTCACAGGGTGGGCTTTCCAAAGATGCACATCATTAAAAGAGCAAAAAGCTTCATCTTTCTCCTGCAGAGAATCTGCTGGGTTTGAACAGCCAATCTAGTGCTTATCCTACAGAGCCCCCAGAACTCCTTTACATATATGTGTTGTTGTTGTTAAGTGCCATTGAGTCAGTTCCAACCCATAGGGTTTCCGAGGAGCCAGCCGCTTGCACCACCGACCTTGCAGTTCAAACCTACTTTGCAGTCTAGTGCATTAACCCCCAGCACCACACCAGGATTATTAACTATTTCATCAGAAACACTGACTTCATCTGCCCCTCCATTCTTTTTATCCCCTTCACAAGAAAACATAGAATGATGTCACACTAGCCTTTGTCTCTTCAGTTCCAGCTGAGTTAGAAAATTTGTTTCACATTGGCTACCCAAAATGGGGGGAGGGATACAAAGGTAAGAAGTGACTGGCTTACAAGCTTTCAAGAGGGAACCTAGAGCCACAGGGCAGGGAGGATAGTAGAGTCTCCAGTAAGTAGTACCCAACCTGTCTAGGAAAGGCTGATGGAAAGAAATGCAGATGGGTCTCTTGTGATGCAAGGGCGAATAATTGTTATCAGGACTGATTGTGAGGGCTGGAAATGTAAAAGTGGATATTTTATAGCAAGGAGGGGAGTGATTAACCTTTCAGTCTAGGAGCGGAGGGCCCTGGGACCATCACTGGAGAAGAGCGGAGATCGGGACCCCACCCAGAGAAGCAGTGAGGCCCTGAGATGGAGACAGAGAGGATGACGTGAAGAGATGAGTGACTGAGGACTCGCAATCCAGAGAGAGTAAGGGCTGTGTGCTGAGGACCGTGGGGGGTGGGGGTGGGGGGCTTGCAGGGTATACCCTTTGGTTGAGTGATGATGCATAGACGGGATGGTAACTATGGCCATGAGATGATGTATGATAGAATGAATGTAAAACTAATGTTCCCCCATGTAAACTATCACACAATTTAAAAAATAATAATAATTATATAAAAAAAGAAAATTTGTTTCATATGTGCTTTATTGGATATTACAAATCTTAAATTAAGTTTTTTCACATCCTCTATATTCCTTTAACTCATATATTTTTCTCTGTTCTCATGTTGTCATGGGCTCCATTCTAGCTGAGGGCAAGCCATACTGTGCTCCATAGAGTTTTCAATGGCTGATTTTTCAGAAGCAGATCACCAGGTCTTTCTTCTAAGGCATCTCTGGGTGGACTTGAACCACTGACCTTCTGGTCAGCACCCATGCACAGCTAAGTTCCCTCTGTCACATGCTCTTATTCTTTACCTACTCCATGATAAAGGAGCACTTAGTGGCACAGTGGCCGAGCACTCAATTGCTAACTGAAAGGTCAGTGGTTCCAACCCACAAATTGCTCCTTGGAAGAAAGACGGGGCTGTCACTTCCTTAAAGATGACAAGCCAGAAACCCTACAGGGCAGCTCTGCTATGTTCTGTCAGGTCTCCGTGAGTCAGAAAAGATTCAGCTGCACCAGATTTTAGTTATTCCGTGATAAATTCAAATATGGCTCTATTCTCATCCCTTTTTCCCCTTCTCCGTGTTTATTTCTTTCTGGCATTCTTTTTTACAATCTTCAGTGAGATGGATTGACACCGTGGCTTCAAACATAACAGCTGTGTGGATGGTGGAGAGTCAGGTAGTGTTTCATTCTATTGTACACATGAATCAGAACGGAGTTCACAGCATCTCACAAAAACATATAGCATGCTATCATACATAACAGAATCATGCTCAGTCCTCCCTTTAGCTTGGCTACTCTGAGGAAACCTTTCATCCCTTTTCTACAAAATTAATTACCCTCTGTCTTTATAGGCTTCTCCTAGAGAAAGGCGAACTTCTCCCCTTTCTGTGCCTCTAAGCAGCGTGGGTTAGAGATGTTGCAGACCGTGTAAGACTGGTCAGAGGTTCGAGGCCCTATAGGCCCGAGTGTAACAAATGAGGCCACTGGCAGTTAATGGCAAATTGTTTTTCATCTTAATATTCAGTTACATGTATTAATTTAATACACGGAGCTCTTGATAATCCACAGATAAATGTGATATTTTCCTAAAGCCGAGACTAAAGGTTGCAAGCTTAAGCCTTTCTCCAAAGGGTTAACTAAAAATATCTTAGCTACTTCTCGGTTCTTTGTTCTATAGACAAAAAAAACATCCTCCCTAATCCTTTTCCAGGTGCAGCCCATTCACCTGAGCATCTCGAGTCCTCCTGCAGACCTGGCTCAGGAAGCTGAAACAGCAGGACTCCGCCCAAGCTTTTGTCCTTACCTCTCACCTTCCCCCACCTGAGCTCAGGGGCTATAGATATGTTAATTGGGCCTGAGAATCCAAATTGCTGGCCTGGGATTTGAACTAGCGAAGTACGATGTAAAGTTACCTGAATGTCTGGAAAAGTACTGATGTTAGCTGTACCTTGCCTAAGTCCCTCCCAGCTTGGTGTGAAGCTCCTCCCCTAAATAAAAGGAAGGTGCAGAACGAATCCAGGTGCATTACGACTGGCAAGGCGTGCGTTACAGCATACAGGGGGTACAGTCCAGCCTTACTGCCTGTTTAGCTAAGATGTTTACTATGCAGGATATTACGGCCTTCGTGGCTGAGATGTTTGCAATGCAGGATCTGCCTGATGCCAGTCCAGCATTCACTCTGGTTTCGGAGTGTCTCTTTGTCTCCTTCTGTGTATTCTTTTGCTATATCTACAGCCGTCAGGTATCTCCTCCTCATGAACCGAACCCCTGCGTCGAGGCAGGTCCCCAACATAGAGACACAGTAAGAAATGCGCAAACATTTCCCTCGGTGGTGAGACGTCCCGAGCAGGGTAAGGAGTGAGTGAGCACAAAGACAAGAAATCAGTGCATTCCTCTAAAATGAAGACCTGATTCAACTCCATCTCTCCATCTCTTCCTTGTTTGATTGTTTGTTTGTTTTGAAACTTTTTTTTACTGTGATTTGGATGAAGGTTTACAGAGCAGATCTGTTCTCCACTCAACAACTTATACACATTTTGTTTCACATCTTTGGTTGCTATTCCCACAATGCAACGTTACTTCTCCCACTTCCTCCTCCTTTCCTCAGCCTTCTGAATTCTGTCAGTGCTATCTCTGGGATGAAGGCTTCCCTGCCCCCAGTGTTGACAGAGTCACCACTTCTCCTTGTGCCTCTGTCATACCCTGTCAATGGCAGAATGACAACACTGATTCTACTTTTTGTGGCATGTGCTGCTACTCTTCTGAACTGTGGGGGTCACCAGTCTTCCTATGAGACTTTATCCCCAGCAACCACAACAGTGCCTGGAACATAGGTGTTGTTATATGCCATCAAGTCAGCTCCAACTCATAGCGACCCTGTATAGGCTTTCCGAGGAGCGGCTGGTGAATTTGAACCGCCAACCTCATGGTACAAATCGATCTTGCAATACAGTGTTTTATCCCACAGTATCTCATCAGGACTCCTGGCACATAGTAGGTGCTCATAAATGTTGGCTAAATGAACAACAGCCAATTATTGCTAAGGTTTATGTTGTTGTTGTTGTTAAGTGTCATCAAGTCTGTTCTGACTCATAGCAACCCTGTATAGGGTTTCCAAGGAGTAGCTGGTGAGCTTGAACCTCTGACCTTGTGATTCAAAGAGACCTTGTGGTCCAGTGTTTTATCCTACAGAACCACACCAGGACTCCAAAGTTCTATCCAGTCCAATAAACCAAACCAACCCCATCAAGTCAATTCTGACTCCCAATGACCCTGTAACAGAGCACACTTGCTCCTCCAGGTTTCTGAGGTTGTAAATCTTTACGGAAGCAGACCACCTCATCTTCTTCCCGCAGATGGCTGGTGGGTTCTAACTGCCACACTGTGTGTGATTTAGCAGCCCCACACTTAGCTCACTGCATCACCATCTAGGAGTTGGTATTTGTATTTGGGGTGTTCTTGTTCTGGGTTTTGCTCATATTTAGATACAACAAGCAATATACTCAATACTTACAACAACTTTAACATGTTTGGATAGATCTCTGGAACTCCTCTGAAGGAAATCAGAAAAGGCTGCCTGTATCACAAGAAAATAAAGAAGAAAAGAACAGCCCGCTCAGTTGCTTGCTCATATCAAAGCCCTGCTTCCATATGATAGTCCCCAGTGATTCCAAACAACTCAGAACTATAAAACAAGGTCTTCTTTTATGCTGATCCAAGCAAAGCAGTATGCAGCTAGCAAGTTAGACACTTTCTCATTATTTTCACACTACAACCAGCGGTAGGATTTCCGATTGCAGAAGGAGAGTGGGACAAAGAGTAATTCCAAGGATGGATGTGTTTGAATATGTACTTTGGCAACTTCTTGCTTTCTGTCCTTGCCACTGTAAGTGCCTTATTCTATCCCCTTTCATTACCGCCCTCTAGACAGTGTATCTATTTCAACCACACTTTCTTTATCAGTATCCTGGAAGTCTTTTCTTAACTCTCGGGATGTCCCTGAGGAGAAAGAGAGATAGAAAAGGGAAGGGGTCCCTTTAATTTCACACATGGGTCCATGAGCAATGTCCCTCACTTCTTCCATTCTGCCCAGGAACAATATCCCTCACTCTTTCCATTCCGTCCAGGAACAATGTCTCTCACTCTTCCCATTCTGAACAAATGTCCCTCACTCTTTCCATTCCATCCATGAACAATGTCCCTCACTCTTTCCATTCCATCCATGAACAATGTCTCTCACTCCTTCCATTGTGTCCATGAACAATGTCTTTCACTCACTCTTTCCATTCCTCATTTCAAGGCCTCTGTGTCCATACTACATTCTCAGTTTCCCACTTCCTATACTGGAGCTTCCATGAATTTTCACACTACTCCTTGAATATCATCTCCTTTTACAACAAGGAACCTCGAGGGCTTTATGTTTCAAAGATGATGAACATCAACTCTCTTCCTGACAGCTAGCTTAAGAATTATACTCTTATTTTTATTCTAAAGCCAAGACATGAAGCATTAGTCATATGTCAGCACATCCATGTAAACGCCTGAGCTGTGTAATTATTTTTAATGTGGTTGGCATCTTTATTGCTGAGAGTGAGTGAGTATTAAATGATGTGTAACAATAATACTATACAAGGACTCCCGATAGTAATAATAAAGTGAAATCTATACTTACCCCCGCATAAAACATTTTATTGCGAAAACGACTGTTGAATTTCTCTGGATTTGCTTCTGTGAAAGAGAAAAGGTAGGTCTTGAAATAGAGACCTCACTAAAGGTAGTCTTTAGATGTGTATCCCTCCTTTCCCACCTGCCTGCCCACCCCGCTGACCCCACAGATGTAGCAGCTTCCCTCTCCTCTCTGTCTTAGGTCCAGCTCAGTTGTCCAGCGCCACAAAAATGCAGTTCCAAAATGGCAAACACTGTCTCCAGCTCCGAGCTTGTTGGAAATGCAAATGATTGGGCGTGCCCCTCCACCAAAAAATTAACCACATCTATTGCTGTTGGTTTGCTTTTGACTCACAGCACACTATAGGACAAAGTCGAACTGCTCTCTAGGGTTTTCAAGAATAAATCTTTACTGGAGCAGGTAACTTCACCTTTCTCCCTTGGAGCTACTGATGGGTTTGAGTCACTGGCCTTGATGCTAACAGCCCAATGCTTAGTTAACAGCATCACCTGTCTCCTTGGGCCTGCCCCAGACACTACAGTAGACTTTCTGGGGCTGGGATCTAGGACTCCATGGTTTGACAAGCTCTCCAGGTGATTCTGACATACATTAAGGGTTGATTGAGACACTCCAGACAGACGCCATTAAAATGGAGGTGCTGCAGGAGATAACAGGGGTGAGGGGAGTGGAAGGCAAGGGATGGAAGGAGTGAAGGGGTGGTTATGTGCCTTGACTTTCACAGGGCATGGCTTCTATGAGTCTGCAAATGTACCCAAATGTGGGGTTATTGTTGTTAAATGCCATTGAGTTGTTTCCAACTCAAACCCTGTATAGGGTTTCCGAGGAAGAAATGGTGTGTTTGGCACCAACCCTGTGGTAAGCAGTCCAGTGCTTATTCTACAGCGTCACCCCAGGATGCCAAATGTGGGGGTACTGGGGCAAAAATCAATGAAAAGTTTGATTTTACATTAGGCATGACTCTAAACCTCCCTTGGCCCTCCTGCTTGTAACAGATCCTTGAGGAATAAATCATTTATTTGGTTTTGTCTAAGATACAGACAGTCAGCTGACTACCCAAGGATTTATGCAAAAGCACTCACTAGAAAGTGATTCTATTTTTAATTTGCTCCCATATGCTATATAAGCTGTTGTTGTTGTTGTTATGTGCCGTTGAGTCGGTTCCGACCCATAGCGACCCTGTACAGGGTTTCCGAGGCTGTAAATCTTTACGGGAGCAGAAAGTCTCATCTTTCTCCCATGGAGCGGCTGGTAGTTTCGAACTGCTGACCTTGAGGTTTGCAGCCCGATTTGTAACCACTATAAGCTGAGGACCACGAAAAGATGGAACAATAACCAGCAACGAGATTTTCCACATGAATTCTGTAGACTACAAAATACCTATAAAAATATTACTATTTCATCAGGATTTTTACTAATAAAATTCTAAGGATTTCCAAAAGACTCCACTGTCCAATTTTTTTCTTGCTTTCTCTTACTTGCCACATATTTCCATCAGTTCATTCTGAGACCTAGGGCTTTCTCTAAGCCATTTGTCCTCAGAAAGCTGGCTGACTAGCTAAAGTTCTCTGCGTCCTAACTCTCTTCTGGAAAGGCAAGTCTCCACTCTTCTTGGCAACATGAAGAAAAGGAGCAGACGTCACTGGATAGCATGGAGCAGAACAAAAGTCACAAGAATTTAGCAATCTTAAATAGCTTCATGGTTATTGTCATTATTGTTAAGTGCTGTCGAGTCTGTTCCGTCTCAGAGTGAGCCTGTATAGAGTTTCTGAGGAGTAGTTGGTGTGTTTGAACCATTGATTCTGTGGTTAGCAATCCAGTGCTTCTCCTACGGCACCACGCCAGAACATAATTTTAACATATGGCATGGAAACTTGTAACGGTTTGCAAATGTAAAAAAACAACAACAACAAAAACACCATCAATATTTTTGTAGAATGTATCTTGAGAGCCAACTTGATCTACTAAAAAGTTTCTATATTTTACATTTCTCTTAAATATCCATTCTGTGCTACTCAGTTAATCACCCTAAGTCTAAGAACAAAATAAAACAGAAGACAAAATCTAAAAGGTGAATACATGCTTGGTAAAGTAGAATGTCAGCAAAAAGGAGGCAGTCCCTCAATGAGATGGATTAACACAGTGGCTGGAAAATTAGCTCAGACAAAACAAAGATGTGAGGATGGCACAGGACCAGGCAGTGTTTGCTCTGCTGTTCACAGAGTCACTGGGAGCTGGCACCTAACAACAACAACAACAACTAGATAAGCAGAAGATAGCAATGCTGCCTGCTGGTCTGCCCGACTAATGTTCTGGTTTGGGCTGTAGAGTTGACCCTTTTCACAGTCTGAGTGGGCTTCTTCAGGATAACTTTGGTGGGTGAGTGGGGTGTTGTTTTTGACTGTTTTTTTTTTTACCCAGAGTAGGCTGGATACCATTTTCAATTGCATTAACTCTTTCTTGCTTTATGGAACCAGAGATAAATAACAATCTTTAGGACTAGATATCATACACATTGTTGATGTTGTTAAAGTGGCATCAAGTCGCTTCTGACCCATAGCAACTCAGTATAAGGTTTCTGAGGAGTGCCTGGTGGGTTTGAACCACTGACCTTGTGGTTCAATCTGACCTTACAGACCAGTGCATTACCCTGCAGTACCACATCAGGACTTCTATTTTCTTTTGTTGTTCTTGTTAAGTACCATCGAGTCAGTTTTGACCATAGCAACCCTGTAAAGGATTTCCAAGGAGCAGCTAGTAGGTTTGAACCACCGACCGTCTGGTTCAATGATCTGAAAAGTGTTCTAGAGGGAGCAACTCCTGAAACTTGAAAGATGAGCAGGCATCCACCAGGGGATCCAGATGGAGAAGCTTTCAGAGAGGGGACCCCAGACAACAAGGGCTGCTCAGGACACTCTGTGTCTGAGCCTCCGAGTCTAGAGAGAAGCCACTTTGTCCTCAGCAATGACAGAGCTTAGCATGTGTCGCTACTGGGAAACCTTACAGGGGAATTGTGTTTGTCCTGACTTCTCCGTTCTATGAAGCATGAAATAGTCATTAAAATTTGAAATGCAGCAGTCTGCATGTCTCCGTGTACTCAAGGAAAACAGTAAATCCGAACTCAAATTTAAATACCGTCTCCTCTAGAATCAGAATTGCATCTACTCTGACCTGGTAGCACATTAAGGCTCAACCCCTCTGAATAAAAAGTCATCTCAACGAGGCACAACAATTTAAGCATCCAATCTCAGATTCCAAATTTGATGTGTTTAATATCTTTCATATCCCAAACGTGACAATCTCCTTAACACAGATGGTGAAGAGACCCAGTGTGGTCTTATTATAACAGCTCTACCGATGGCTACCATGTTGCTATTGTTGCTAAGTGTCCTCGAGCCGGTTCTGACTCAGAGTAACCCTGGATAGCATTTCTGAGACTGTAAATCTCAGAAAGCCTCATCTTTCTCCTGTGGCAAAGATGGGTACACATGAACAGATTGGAATGTGTTTGAGGTACTTTCTCAAGCAGTGTCATAATGCAGTCATGAAGGGCCTGGGCCATATTCTAAATGGCACTTAAATGACGGATCCTATCACAGCTCCACAGCGGTTATCAGTTTTGTAGCAGTGACATAGTTACTGGGAGAAGGGCAAGAAGTATCACTGTTTTCCCACCAGATGAGGTCTAGCATCGCTCTGATGAAAGGCAGAAACCCAAATGGTGCAAATGTTTGCCTTCTGGACATACATAGCTGATCAAATGGCAGTGCCTTCTTCACTCTTTGGTTTGCCACAAGTCATTCTCAAGGCAGTTCTAATAAGCTGTCTCAAAGTCAATGTCACTTGTAAGAGAAATACAACACAGGTCCAAACTGTTATGCCAGAATTCAGGGTTCCCAAAGACCACCAAGGAGCCGACGCCGATGCAAGTGCACAAGGGTTGTTTATTCAAGCTCGAGCCTGGGCCTTCTCCGTATCCTGCACAGCGGACTCGGGAAAAGGCCCTGAGCTCTTTGTTAGCGGAGTTTTTATAGAGTTTTCAAACAAGCTTAGGTTTTTCAGCTTTACAATATTTGGATTGGTTGACATTTGGCAAAGTATGAGATGTTACAGTTTAATTGGTCACTACTGGTGGTCTTTTGTTCTTAGGTTAGGATAAGGAAAACATCTGGCATCTGGCCTTGGGTTGTCTTGTCTATAACTTATCTAGTTCTCGCTGTTGCTAGGGGTGAAAGGATATTCTAAGGCAGCATGAGCTGATTTAGCACGTTCCTGGAACAGGAGGACGTGTTCAGGCTAATGTACAGAATGGAGTCTTTTTCTTGGTCATACAAAACCAAAGCAAACCCACTGCCATTTAGTCCAGTCAGACTCAGAGCTGTCCTCTGAAGGGTGTCCAAGACGGTAAATCCTTCCAGGAGCAGAGAGCCTCATCTTTCTCCCACAGAGCGGTTGGTGGGCTTGCAATTAGTTCAATGTGTAAACCACAGTGCCATTACAGGGCAATGATCTCCTCTGAATTCATCCCAGGCCACTGGATGGGTTATTTTTACATTGATGACAAAAATTATTTCCGTAATTCCTTTTTGTCAAGATGCTGCCATAGTAAGATTTGTATTTGTTACCAAGTCACATGGATGTATTAATATAATTGCTAATGAAAGGTATGCTATTTCCTTGAGCCCTGGTGTGGTGCTGTAGGATAAGCACTGGACTGTCAACCTCAAGGTCAGAGGTTCAAATCCACCAGCAGCTCCTTTGAAACCCTACACAGGGTGGCTATGATTTGGAGGCCAGACGGTACTTAACAACAACAATAACAGCAGCATTTCCTTGACTACGACCTCATGGTCATCTGACCCAGTCTTCATGCTCTCTTGCCTGAAACCTCCTGAAGCTCAGAATCACCTCCATGTGTTTTACGGAAAGTCACACACATCATTTCTAGAAGTTTCAAACTGAGCCGCGTGTTTGAAACCTCAGCTATGAGTGTTCTTGGTGTGAGGACAGCCAACCAGAGTAAGACTTTGTATGTTGTTGTGCATGTGTTCGCATTAGAGTGGGGACTTAGTGTAGGGAGAAGGAAAGCCAACATTAATCCATCATTAAATTGATGCTAATCCCATCAATTTGACTTTCCTTTTTTAAGTTTATATTAGCCTGTTATGATAATCCTTTCAAGGGATGTCTTGTCTTTGTTATGCTAATGAAGCAGCGTTAGTATGAGGTGTATATTGAGACAATCTTTTTTGAGACATAAAGAAATTAAGCAAGCAAATGAATGAGCATCAGTGAGGGGAGACAGATACCAAGACACATGGAGATCTCTAAGGAACCAGATAGCATAGTGGGTTATGAGTTAAGTGGCTAACCATAAGGTCAGCAGTTCAAATTCACCAGAGATGGAGGCGTCCTGCTCCCATAAAGATTTACAGCCTTGGAAACCCTATGCAGGTTCACTATGAGTCGGAACGGACTCCACAGTACTTAACAACAACATGGGAGAAAGATAAGACTTTCTGGTCCCGTAACAATTTATAGAGGGCCGCTTGAGTCAGAACCAACATGCAAGCACATAACAGCAGCATTAGCTTTATATTTATGTGGTTGTTGTTGTTGTTAAGTGCCATCGAGTCAGTTCTGACTCATAACAACCCTTTATAGGGTTTGTGAGGAGTGGCTGGTGAGCTTGAACTGCCAATCTTCCAGTTCAAACAGATCTTGCAGTCCAGTGCATTAACCCGCAACACCATACCAGGAGTCCTTA
>NW_006408559.1:11226351-11226977 GCF_000296735.1 Chrysochloris asiatica
GATGAGGTTTATATAAAAATAAGTAAAACCCACTCTCATTGAAAATGAAACCTCTCTCTTTTTCTCCTCCAGCTTAATTTAAGATTTCTTGACTAACCAGATAAAAATATGGGGAAAATTCATATGAAGACAAAATGGTTTAAACAAAAGGGGGGGGGGTTTCTATTTTACACATAGATATACTTATTTTTGCTTAATATACAAAAGAAAAGATTGGTCTCTAGCAATACCAATAAACCATGGCTACAGTATTTTATATAACATGTTTAGAACAACTTCATGAAAATTTAATCTATTCCTCTCATTCAGTTTAGTTTCCCTGGTCAGCTCTTCAGTAGCTGGAGTTTCTCAAGGCCTGGGGCTAACCTGCAGGTCAGTATTTGCCATTCCATCTCCTGCTGTGAAGCCCTACACAAAGTCCAGCAATAAACCACTCTAAGATGTACAACGGTTTGACATCTTTTAACCAGTTGTTTTGTAAACACACACATATACACACCACAGAAAACTACATACATTCACACACAACACATTTCATATTCCAAAGTTAAATTAACACTAAACATTAAATTACAAAATCACTGCTCAGGTGTATTCCTGAGCCCCATCTAGAACCTTCTGAGGTG
>NW_006408559.1:11228737-11237821 GCF_000296735.1 Chrysochloris asiatica
AAAATGTTTGGTAGTTTGTGTATTCCCTGAATTAGTGCCCTCACATTTGTCCCTATTTTTTCATTGATGGCCTTCATAACTCTGGGATTCACATTTAGGTCTTTAATCCATGTTGAGTTGGTTTTTGTATAAGGTGTGAGGTGAAGGTCTTGTTTCAATCTTTTGCATATCGCTTTCCCGTTCTGCCAGCACCATCTGTTGAAGAGACTATCACCTCCCCATGTGATATATTTAGGTGTTTTGTCAAAAATCAGTTGGCTGTACCCATTATCTTTTAATTCCACTTTTCCATGAACTTTTTAAAGTCCCCTAATATACACTTTTGTTGTTAAGTGCTGTCGAGTCAGTTTTGACTCATAGCAACTCTGTATAGGCTTTCTGAGGAGTGACTGCTGAGTTTGAACTACCAACCTTGCAGTTCAAACTGACTTTGCAGTCCAGAGCCACCCTTGTTGTTGTTCTTGTTGTTGTTGTTGCTAAATGCCATCGTTTCAGTATTGACCCACAGCGACCCTGTATAGGGTTTCCAAGTAGCAGCTGGTAAGCTTGAACCACCGACCTTAAAGTTCAAATAACTGCAGTCTGACGCATTAGCCCACTGTGCCACACCAGGACTCCAGCGCTACCCTAGGACTCCTAATATACAATTGTTTTTGTTAAGTACTATGGAGTCGGTTCTGACCCATAGCGACCCTGTATAGGGCTTCCGAAGAGTGGTTGGTGAGCTTGAACCACCGACCTTGTGGTTCAAACCTACCTTTCAGTACAGCGCATTAACTAATCCACAGCACCATACCAGGACTCCTTAATATACAATACATTTATTTATATACGATAGTTGGACTGCAAGGTCAGTGGTTCAAGCTGACCAGCCACTCCTCAGAAACCCTATACAGGGTCACTATGGGTCAGAACCAACTCGATGGCACTTAACAACAACAACATATTACTGAAAGTAATGTTTGATAGAGAAAGGGATGAGAGACCGAGACAGGAAGATACATAGATAGGTGGGTGGATGGATGGATAGATGAACAGCTGGACAGACAGACAGATGGATAGATAGATTTGAACTACAAAGCACAGTTCAAAATCCCCAAATTTCTAGCTCAAAATGCCACAAGACAGCTAAGGCAGGAAATACAGGGAAGAAAGTGGGGTAAGTGAAACTCCACAGTGGGATTGCAATTCATGGATGAAACAAAATGTGTGTGGATTGTTCAATGAAAACTGATCTGTTCTGTGAAAATTGAAAGCAAATAAAGTTTGGATGAAATAGAGAATAGCATGTTATTCCTTTATCTTCCTCCTCTTTCAAAACTTATTTTACTTCCCCAAGGCTGACTCCATCTCTGGAGTCTAAAGAGAAACACCAGGGAGTCTGCTTCTGAAAAAGCAGCCACTGAAACCCATGGAGCTAAGGTCTCCGCTGACATACATTGGGTCTACGTGAGTCGGAATCAACTCAACTGGTTAGTATCCTGGTGATTTTAGTACCACTACTTAGTAGCTGGTTAACATCTAATGTTGCAATCTGTGCGGTCTAAAATGCCAACAAGAGATGCCCTGAGCCCTGGAGTGATCACTTGGCTCCATCCTTTACCATCTTTGAGATCCTAAACAGCTAGGCCCAGGGTCCCATTTATAGGAAGTTCTACATGGATTAGGAGTCCAGGTGTGGCACTGTAGGATAAGCACTGGATTGCATGGTCAGTATGAATCACAAAGTTGGCGGTTTGAACTCACCAGCTCATCAGAAACCTTATATAAGTTTGCTATGACGGAACCAGCTTGAAGACACTTAACAACAACAACTTAACAACGACCGACCACCATGCCTAACTTGTAGGGTCATCAGTAGGTGAAATTCAGTAACACTGAGCACCCAGCCAATACTTCAGTCAAATGCAAACGAAAGGAAACATGCATAGTGCCTGCTGGGAACTTCCTTCCTGGGAGATGGAAACGGAGCATAATCCTCACCTCGGGATTCGTGGAACTCCAGTGTGACGTGGGCATCAAATCCAAGGCTGAAATAGTTGTTGAACACATTCAGCGGGAGCTGCAACGACAAAGGTGGAGGGAGGCGTGAGCTTCACCAGGCAGATGAAGTGTGGCTCTAAAGCTCAGCCCCAGCTCCACAGAAAGGGGGTTCCCATAGAAGGAGGGAATTCATGAAAGAAAGGTCCAACCAAGTAGTGCTTCCGAGAATTTTAAATAGTACAGGAAAAGGGGCTAGAAATACAAGCTCTTCGACGGAACCATTCCCATGCATGTTGTACTAACAGAACCTGGCTAAGTTGGAAACAGGAAAAACTACGAAGAAAGATTTACGAAGCAAACCCGGAAAGTGAATTCACTTATAAGGATCATGTCTGGTGTATTTCTCCCATGATGCACTTGTGCTAGAGACCTTTAGTAGATTCCGTGTGATGATTACTGCTCATAATAAGGTGGGAGTGTGGTGGTTCCATAGGATAAACACTGGGCTGTGAACTACAAGGTCAGCAGTTCGAGCCCACCAGCTGCACCTCAGGGAAAAGATGAGGCTTCTTGCTTCTAAAAAGATTTACTGCCTCAGAAACCCTATGCAGGATTGTTATAACTCAGAACTGACTTGACAACACTTAACAACAATTCATAATGAATAAGATTTCGTTTACCCTTTACCTATTTTGCAAAAAGGGAGTCCCTGAGTGGAGCTCGTTGCTTACCAAAGGCTAGAGGCTCAAGTTTACCCAGAGGCACTTCAGAATAAAGATCTGGTGATCTGTTTCTGAAAAACCCGGTACCTGCTAACTCTGTGGAATACAGTTCTACTTTGACATACACAGGGGCGCAAGACATTGGAGTCAACTTGATGGCCAATGGTGTGTTTTCAATTTTGGATTTTCTAAAAAACACATATATGTATGTTGACAAAAATCACATTAGCAATAAAACAATGGGAGTCATTAAGCTGTTGTTGCATAGAGAGAGGAAAGGTGTGTGTGTGTGTGTGTGTGTGTGTGTGTGTGTGTGTAGTATCGTGGAGATCCTCACTGAGTTGCTCACACCTTATATCTGTAATCTGACTATAACTTTTCTCCCCAGAGCCCTCTGGGGTCCTGCCTACGATTGCTCTAAACTGAGAAAACTTGAGAACCAGGGGATCTAAGCCCCTGCCTATAAAACTACAACTCGATGTCATGTTAAAGTTTCCATTTAGTGTCAGAATCAGGAAGGCACATGGAAAAACCTAGAGGGGACAAGTTTTTCCTTTTTTTGTCCTTTCAACTTTTCTCAATAAACAGAGGTCATTTGATCTCAGCTTGGATAATGAGGCAGACCTGCACCTCTCTTCTATTAAAAGTAAAGATTTACACCTCAAGAAAGCTAAATTCATCACAGGGTTTCATATGCTCCCCATTAGTAAGGCTTAATGTCCTGGACTGCAAAGATTGGTGGTTCAAGCCCATCAACCGCTTCTCAGAAACCCTATACAAGGTCACTATGATTCAGAATCGACACGGTGAAACTTAACAACAACTACAACAGAGTGTGAAAATTAAGAGAAAAAAATGACTGAAAGGGAGAGGGAAGAGAGGGGATGAGAATGAGGAAGACAGAGAGAGACAGGGGGTGCAGAAATAAAAGCATGGAACTACCAAGGTATCAGGAACAAGTCCAGCATGGAAGCCCCTCAGCACAGCCTCAGAAATGGTTAAAACTGGAGGCGGGGAGAGAAGCGGAACCCAGAGAATGATGCTAAAGTCACGCCTAGTGCCACCTGTTCTGCGCTGGAGAAGGTGTGGTCCTTGCCCTTTCAAGAGAATCCCGGTGCTGAGGGAGAACAGTACAGGAGGGATGGAGGAATGTGATCGTCTCTACCGTTGATGTTCTTCTGGGAACAACTCTAATCCATGTCTTAACCTCCACTGATAGCTAAAGAGAACATCTGGTCACCATTTCTGAAATAATATCCTGATTTAGTCTGTTATTAAGTCATCATTCACTATTTTCCAGAAAAAAATGCCTTGATTCACAAAAATGATTTCCAAAGCCCTTAAATTATCTGGATGAATATCCCCAAGAATCCCTTCCATTGCTGAAGCTGTAGGGAACAGAAGTGAATATGGATTTCTGTTGAGGGCCCAACCATCGCAAATGTAGTGGAGAAAGAACCTTCAATATTTCCATGTTCTACGTTTCTTTCTGCTTAGGCTGTGTGTTTTATATCCAATTTCTGTATGTCCAATACATTAGGGGGAACGCGGGATTAAGACACATCCCAAGATGGTACTTGTTTACACAATATTTCAACCAACCTCACTGTTGTCACGTCAGACCCAGCTCACAGTGACCCTACAGTACAAAGCAGAACTAATGGTCCCTGAGGGTCGCTGAGACTGTAAATCTTTAAGGGGGCACACAGCCTCATCTTTCTCCCATGGAACAGCTGGTAGGTTTCAGCCGTCAACTTTGGTTAGCAGCCAAATGGCTAATCTACGGCACCACCAACACTCATTTTAAACAACATTACAACACATGAAATACAGTCCAACTGAACTAACACTATATCTTATTAATAATACCAAGAGATTATTAATTTCTGGATCACAGTTAAGGTGGACAATCCATGAAAAAAAGGCAAAATAAGCTTTAGCTGATTTCAGCCAAATAGGGAACCTGAGCATCTATCACAGTACAGCAGGAGGGTGGGGTGATAATGGTTTGGTAAGAGATGATATTAGATTCAATCTCTTTTAAGTCTAGAACATCCATTGTGGTGTCCTTAGGGATGGTCATGGATTGAAGTGGGTCGCTGCCTCCAAAAATATGTGTCATTTTGACTGGGCCCTGATTCTCAGTGGTTTGACAAGTTCCATGATGATCCCCCAGGATATGACCTAATGTGATAAACCAGGAAGAGGATTAAGAGTGAGCCACAATGCCCTTGGACTCCTGGTGTGGTGCTGTAGGATCAACACTGGACTGTGAACCACAAGGTTGGCAGTTCAAACCCACCAACTGTTCCTCAGAAACTCTGTACAAAGTCATTATGAGTCGGAACCAACTTGAGGGCACTTGATGACAACAACAGCAACAACAATAAGTAATGTCCTTAATCCCATCACAACCCTGGTTCCATGTAAGGGAGTTTCCCAGGGGTGTGGCCTGGTGGTGGTTGGTGGTTATGGGCCATGGAGTCAGTTCCGACTCATCACGACCCAGGGGAAGACTGATGTCAAGCTGTACAGAGACCTTTAAAGACTGCCAGGCCTGGAGATGCTGAAAGGAAACAAGGACCTTTCCCCAGAGCCTACAATGAGAGAAAACCTTCCCCTAAAGCCAGCGCTCTGAATATGGACTTCTAGCTTCCTAAACCGTGAGAGGAGAACTTTCTGTGTGTTAAAGTCACTCCCTTGTGGTATTTCTGCTATAAAGAACTAAGTCAGAAGTACAACATGGCTGCTAGTCATGGGAAGCTTCATGGCCACTATTTCAGAAGATCACCATGTTAAGTGTCTCTAGGACGCACAGGGGGAGGTGGTGGCTCTGTAGGATAAGCACTGGACTTCAAACCACAAGACCAGCAGTTCAAGCCTACCAGTTGCTCCACAAGAGAAAGATGAATTTTCTGCTTGCCATAAATATTTACAATCTTGGAAAGTCTATCCCGGGTTACTATGAGTTGTAAAAATTGAGGTATCTGAGCTATGGTGTTGGAGAAGACTCCTAAAGGTACCACGGACTGCCAGAACAAACAAATCTTACTGGAGAAAGTATAGCCAGAATGCTCCTTAGAAGCCAGGATGGCGAGATTTTGTCTCTCAGACTTTGATCATATTTTGTTAGGAGGGTCCAGTCCCTGGAGAAGGACATCATGCTTGGTAAAGTGGAGGGTCAGAGAAAAAGAGGAAGACTCCCAACGAGATGGACTGGCACAGTGGTAATAGCAGTGGGCACACACATAGCAATGATTATGAGGAAGGCGCAAAACCACGCTATGTTGTGCTTTTTTGTGCATGAGGTCGCTATGAGTTGGTACTGACTCGAAGACACCTAACAACAACAACAACAACAACAAAGAGGCACACGGGGGTGGACGGTGGCTCTGTAGGATAAAGCCTGGGTTGTGAATCGCAAAGCTGGCAGTTGGAGCCCACCAGTCACTCGGTGGGAGGAAGATGAGGCTTCCTACTCCTGCAAAGATTTACTGCCCCGGAAACCCGCCGCAGGGTTGCTATGAGTTGGAACTGACTGGACAGCATTTCACCGCAGTAACAAGAGGCATGGGGGAGGCAGAGCATTGAAACTGCAAGCTGCTCAGCAAAGCTCAAGGTTCTCAGACCAGGTCACTGAAAACAGCTTGTCATAGCAACAACAGAGGAGCTTTCCTTGCACAGCAGACACAGCTGCCATGGAGGGCTGAGACCATGCTTACCCCTGCAAGGTTAGCTGAAAGGGGACCTGAAACTAACACCTGTGCCAAGTTCAGGTGTAAGAAAGGGGGCAAGTAAAAGCCCAAACAGACCCATCTTTAGACAGACACTTTCCTGACTACAAGAGGCCCCCCATCAGAGCCATCACTGTCTCGACTCGTAACAGCTCCATTTAATAGACTGTCGCCAGGTCTGAGTCTCCTCTGTCTCAAACTACGGCCCTAGAGAAACCTCTGCGTCACCAGGAGGTCCCAAACATGACATCCTAGTCCCAATGCATGGCATGGTTGACCTAGTGGGACTGCTGTCTCAATGTCTGTACCAGGGTCTGCACACCACCCTCATTTAATCAGCATCTCTGGGGACTGGGGACTGCTCTGCCTTTAAGCAAGCATGCCTGGAGATTCTTGTGCATTCAAACATTCTAAAATTATCACAGAAGAAATGTGGAACAGAATATGGGACATGGCTACTCAACATGCAACCAATTGAATCTGGAACTTAACAGCCAGCGACTTCAACTGCAAATTTTCTTGGTTTGTTTTTGGTGGAAATAAAAGCTCCATCATTGAAGGAACCTGGGATCTAAATCAGAATATCTGTTTCAACATCCCCAAATCCCAGTGAAAGACTGAAAGAAAGGTTTAGTAAGGATGACATACGCAAAGTGATCCCTAACATAAAGGGTATTGGATCATCACACCAGATGCCTGTGGAGGTTACCTTTCTACTGAAAGACCACGTGCCTAACATTTTGGAGCATGCGCGTTTTCATCTTCTCCTTTGCATTAAACTTGAAAGCCCAGGAAACAGTAGCAGAGGTTTCTGACGTAGGCGCAGAAGACAGTGAATGGTTCTGGAGCCAGTGAGTTCCAGAGGCCAGCAGGGAACCTAGGTCTCTAGAAGTTGAAGGGCCAACATGCCAACATGGGGGATCTGAAGTTTGGTGGTTCAAGTCCACCCAGAGAAATACAAAGACTATTGATCCACTTCCACAGCCATTGGAAACTCTGTGGGATTGCCCTGAATCAGAATTATCTCCACAACAACTATTTTCTCTTTTGTTTATAATATTCATGGAGTCCTGGGGAGGTGCTATAGGATAAGCACTAGACTGTTAACAAGGTCAGTGGTTCAAACCCAACAGTCACTCATTGGAAACCCCATACAGGCTGGCTATGAGTGGGAACTGACTCAACGTCACCTAACAACAACCACAGGATCCTCCTGGTCCTGGAAGTACCAAACTCAAACACTGTCCTGGTATCTCAGAATGAGGAGTGGCTCAGGCATCTCCTCCCATGACGAAGCCTCCCCAGAGCCGCTGAAGAAACTACTGTCTAACCTTACATACGCCGTCTTCCAGTTCCTCTGGAGGTAGGTCTGGGTTTCTTTCCACGTGGAGGTTCCATCGATCAAGCTGTACAATTGTCCCATCTTCCACTTGGCACAGGATCTTAGACACAGGCTCGTCCGTGTAGCCCTAGGGGAGCAGAGAACACACCCATGGTGTCCAGATGTTCAGAGCAGTGACCAGTGAAGCCCACGTTGTCGTAAGCAAGGAAGGACCCTTCTCCTACAGATCTCTGCTTATTCTGAAACTAGTAAATCTGGGCAATTTCCTCTATGAATGCCTTGAGCTACTGAGAATTTCAGACAATAACCACATGTAATGGGCATAGGAACGTTATCTGGCTGGAGGTGAGGAATGATTTTGTCCAGCACCAAGAACCAAAAGCCAAAACTAGGCACTGAGAGTCCAGTTGGATAGCTGGTTTTTATCATGGTGAAACCCAGACTCTCTGGGCTCCTCCTGGAGGCACCAGAGGGAAACCAAGAGCAAGTGTGTGTGGAAAAGGAGAAGAGGGACCAAGAATCAATCAGTCTGACTGACAACCATCGTCTGTGAACTCGCCATCTAACTCCTCTCCCTTCACCTGTAGCAGGACACTGTAGTCTCCATGCCCAGGATAGGTCGAGTGGAGGTGGAATCCTGGTGGGCATGATTTACTCCTGGTAGGTTCATTTTGGACAGCATGATGAAAGCCCACCACATTGGTGATTTGAAGGAGAGGAGTTCACACATGCTAAGCAAGTTGCTTCATGTAAATGTTCACACTGTTGCTCCCCTCCCTGCCTAATTACAAAACAGGGCTGTGGAGTTACCTCATATGAAGACCAGATTCATATTTGCTAACACACAGAGAACCATTTTCACAGGTCTTTGCCTCATAAGAGCAGATGAAATGTTGGTGGGTGGAGTGTCTGCATGTCCACTTTCTTACCATCTTACTGTTGAACAAAACGTAAGTGTGGTGAGCCTGGCTGGTGATGGGTGGAGCTACCACCCACTTAAGTGGCCTGCAGTGGGTTCCATGCTGGGAAGGGAAGGTTGGTGACCTGAAAAACTAAGTCCATGAGGACACTGGTCAGAAAAACCAGAGACACACAAAAAAAGACACAAATGGCCCATGGGAAGGGTTGTCAGTGTTAACTAGATAAACTGCCTGACCAGGGTCCAGGGTCCCAGGCCTGGCCACCTACCACTGTCACTTTCTCCTACTAATTTCACCTCCCCTCCAGTTGACTATAACCTGACACCTGAAGAACCAGATGAAGTTGGGGCCCCGGTCGCTTTGAGTTCCGTTTCTGACGCATT
>NW_006408559.1:11237921-11242981 GCF_000296735.1 Chrysochloris asiatica
AGAACAGTCTCTGGTTAACATTCTTACCCCACCCCAGTTGAGCGTGCGAGCCAGGTCATTCCCTGTCCCCAGAGGCAGGACCCCGACAGGTGGTTGGGGGCTCAGCTGTAGCTCATCTAGAATAGACAGGATCCAGCCCACCTACAGACGTGGTCGTGGGTCAGAAGAGAGAGAAAGAATGAGAAATCAGTGATGGGGAAGGCAACTTGGGAGGTGTTGTCTACAGAGATGTGCAGGATGGTTCTGATCTCCCTTATACCAGGTATGTCTTAGCGCACTGGCATAGAAAGCCCACACATCTCAGGTGCTTCCGAATGACAGCATCTGTAAAGGAACGAGATTGTTTGTGTACCACCACGCAAGCAAAACTAGACCCATCCATCAGTATGTTCCACTGTTGCCATTACTGGGCACCATCAAGTCAATTCCAACTCACAGCAACCCTGAAGGGCAGAGAAGAACTTCCTCCATGGGTTTCCAAGGCCACCATCTTTGTAGAGTTGATCACCAAGTCTTTCTCCCACAGAGCTGCTGGTAGCTTCTAACCACCAAACTTTTGGTTAGAAGACGAGTATTTAACTTACTTAACTGTTGGGCTACCAGGGTTCCTTATGATTAACTAAAGGGCTACTTTGAAAGGGAAGAAAGGTGAAGATTTGGAGGGTAATGCATCATTGTACACTGGAAGGAAAATAAGAGTAAGACTGAATCTTAACTCTGGCTTGCCCTAGCTGTGTACCCTGACAAAATTATTTCACTTCATTGTCCTGATCTGTAAATGGTGTAACAGTGCCTACCTCAGAGGACTGCATATAGATCAAACTAAAATACACAAGACCCAACACTTAGCATGATCCACACCAGCACTCTTCAAATGGTTCCCCTCCAAAGCATGACCTTGGAGATCAGCAGCATCTTCCTAAACATCCCTGTTGTTGTTGTAGTTGTTGTTAAGTCTTGTCGAGTCCATTCTGACCCCTAGACACCCTGTGTAGGGTTTCTGAGGAGTGGCTGATGGTTAGCAGTTCAGTGCTCATCCTACAGCACCACATCAGGACTCCTTAATGAAACGTATGGATGAACATCAGTATGGATGAACCTGGCACTTTGGATAAAATTAAAGACTAGAATCATATTCCTACTTTATCTTTCTCTGTCTAAGATAAACCATATGTTTGGGCTTATTCTTTTTAGGACGATGTAGAAAAGTTATCCAAAACTTAGAAATAGGGGGGAAAAAACACACAAAAGCTTTGCGTGCTCCTGCAAGGTCCTCCTAGAACAGGGCTGCTCAGGTCTGTCCATCCAGGGGCAGATGAACCCCCTCAGAGACAGAAATATTGAGATGAGAAGACAGCCTTGACCATTACTGACAGCTTTCTCTCCTGACAGGACATCAACCAATGTGTCATCAATCTCGAGTGGCTGGATTGCAGTATGAATTTGCATACGTTTGCTCCCATAATCCTTCAGTGTGGCAGTTTGACTATACCTTGTTGATAAGTTCATTTAATTTTCTGTTTTCATTGTGGTGAATACGAGTGTATAAAAACTTCCGACAGTTCAACCGTCTTCACATGGTAAGTGACAGGACGTTCTTCATTTGTCCAACCATCACCATTGTTGTTGTCTTTTAGTGCCGTTGAGTCAGTTCTGACCCATAGTGACCCTGTACAAAGTTTTGAAGGGCAGCTGATGATCTTGAACCACCTACCTTGCAGTTCAAACTGACCTTGCAGTCCAACGCATTAACCCACAGTGCCATTTCCAAATCTTCCGTTACCAAGAATAGAAGCTCACGTCCCCTCAGCAAGGAATTCCCCTTAGTCCTCCTTCTCACCCCCTTATGGTTGTTGTTGTTGTTGTTAAGTGCCGTCAAGTTGGTTCTGACTCATAGTGACTCTGTAAAGGGTTTCTGAGAAGCAGCTGGTGAACTTGAACCACTGACTTTGTGGTTCAACCTGACCATGCGGTCCAGTGCATTAGCCCGCAACGCCACCCCAGGATTAATGTTGTTGTTAAGGGCCGTCGAATAGATTCCAACCCATAGCAACCTCTGTATAGGGTTTCCAAGGAGCAGCTGGTGAGCTTGAACCACAAACCTTGCAGTTCAAACGACTTTCCAGTTTGATGCATTAGCCCACAGCGCCACACCAGGACTATGGTAATCATGAGTAAACTTTGATCTCTGTATACTTGCTTATTCTAGCCACCTGGTATAAGTGAAATCAGACAGTATTTGTCAGTTTGTGTCTGATTTATTCAGCATAATGGTTTCTGGGTTCACCCATGCTGTAGCCAAATCTAAAAACAAAACAAAACCTATTGTGATGAAGGCAATTCTGATTCATGATGATCTATAGGACAAAGCAGCACTGTCCCAGAGGGGTTCTAAGGCTGCAACCTTTACCAAAGTCGACTGCCTCATCTTTCTCCTGGGAGCATGCGCTGGGATTTCATAAGCCCATCTACAACTGCATCTAAAAGAAGTCCCTGGGTGGCTCAAATGGTTACACACTTGACTACGAGCTGAAAGGTTGACTGTTCAAACCCATCCAGAGGTACCTCAGAGGACAGGTCTGGTGATCTGCTGCTGCTGAAAGGTCTCAGTCTTGGAAACTCTGTGGAGCAGTTCTACCAAACGGACTCAGACAACTGCATGCAGTGAGCTGCATTCCTTCAAACTATGTGTCATCCTGGCTTGGCAATGATTCCCAGTATGTGTGGTTGCTCTCTATCTTGTGATCTGATGTGATTACTCTCCACTGTGTGATGTGTTGGAAACCTGGCCTCAATGAGCTCATGAGGCAGGACTGGGTTATGTTAACAAGGACTGGGTTATGTGTGTTGTGTTAATGAGGCAAGATTAGAGTGGGATCCAACACCCTTAGGTTACAGCCCTGATCAGATGCATGTGGGGGCTGTCTGAGGGGGGTATCTTGTAAGTATCTTGTAAGATACTTACAAGAGATAAAAGGGAGAGAAGTAAGCAGAGAGAGAGGGGCTTCACTGTATCCTTTGGACCCTGGATCCCTGCCCTGAGAACCCCCTAGATCCTGGGGAAGACTGATGCCAAGACACATTGAGATCACCAAGGAAAGCCGGGCCCGCAGATGTTGAATGGAGGCAAGAACCTTCCCTCAGAGCCAAGGGAGAAAGAAGGCCTTCCCCTGGGGCCATCACTGTGAATTCAGACTGTTAGAGAATAAACTCCTGGTTATTAAAGGCAGCTCCTCGTGGTATTTCTGCTACAACATACTGCTATTACACTTTCCAACAACTTTGTGTGATGGATACAACTTCCATCTGCATAGTACAGCTGAAGTAACTGAGTTCAGTAAACAGCTTAGCATCCCATCACCTGTGTGGTGGAGCTGGCATTCTCCATGGAGATGATCTAACTCACAAGGCCAGCCTCTTGTCCTCCATTGTACCAAGACTCTGAGAGAAAGAGCTAAGCCCCACATTCTACATACAGCCTGACTTTCTGGAGACATTTTTAGAGCTAGAGAAACCATACTGTGGTTGGCTGTCCCCACTCATGGTGACCACATGGACAGTGGAAGGAAATGCCTAGTCCTGAGCCCTCCCTGTGGCTGGGAGAAACCTTAGAAGTGGCTCCATCGAATTCAGTTCATTTGCAGGTGTAAGAACTGAGGTACTGAGAGATTATGTAACTGGCTCAAGATGAATGGGTGAAGGCAGAGTAAGGATAGGATGGGTTCTCGTGACTCCAGACCTAACATCCTTTATTCTTCCCAACAATGTCTTTACAGGATGTAAAACTTGCCCTTCTAGCCACGCAACTGCAATGGTGTTTGCCTTCTAGAAAAATCTATCAGAATACTCACTCAGTGTGATCAACTAGAAATCAAATCTCTAGAAATGTCAAAAAGTTCACTTATTCACCCCCCAAAACTGGGAAATTTACTCCAAAGCAACTCTTCAGACCCTGACCAGAGCTTCGTGATTACTATTTATATTATTGTAGTAAAAAGGTAGCTAACAAAACCACTGCCATTTCAATAGTCTTCAGTTGTTGTTAAGTGCTGTCAAGTAGGTTGTGACCCATAGTGACCCCTCTATAACATTTCCAAGAGCAGCTGGTGGATTGAGACTGCTAGCCTTGAGGTTAGCTGTCCAGTGCTGATCCCACAGTGCCACACCAGGAATCCAGCTAAGTGACATTAACTGTGTTCATTGTGTTGTTCATGCATCACCTTTCACCAGTCCTCAATTTATCCATCACCCTGAACTGAAATTCAGCACCTTACCCAAAGCTTTTTGAACTCTTATTTGACACACAGTCTTGACACAACACTTGTTGCTGTTGTTAAGTGTTGCCAAGTCGATTCCGACCCATAGCGACCCTGTATAGGGTTTCCAAGGAGCATCTGGTGAACTTGAATCACCGACCTTGCAGTTCAAACGACTTTGCAGTCTGATGCATTAGGCCACGGCGCCACACCAGGACTCCTCTCTGTCTTTATATACACACGTACATATATACACAGTCCTATATACACTGTCATTCAAATTAAGCATGTCTCTTTAAACTTACTTACTGCACGCCCAATCGAGACTATTGAACAGCTACTACATTGGATGGGGCAGGTGACATCTCTTTGTAACTGGTGTGTAATTGTTTAAAGGTATCAAGCAAGTTGTTGTTAGGCGCTGTCAGGTTGACCCTGTACACACCGCGTTCCTTGGAGTGACTTTCAAATCTATATTCTAGTAGTCTGTTAAAGCATCTCCATTTACTGTCTTTCGTTTGTGCTCTTAGCCCTGCGGGAACAGTGTCTAACACAGTTATCAGAGCTAATTAAGCATCTAGCAAGATGTTGTTGTTGTAAAATGCTATTGAGTCGATTCCAATCCATGGCAACCCTGTATAGGGTTTCCAAAGAGCCGCTGGTGAGCTTGAACCAGTGGTCTTGCAGTTCAAACGACTTTGCAGTCTGACGCATTAGCCCATAGCACCACACCAGGACTATATATATATGAAAAGATTGAAGTTGTCAAGGACTTCATTCTTCTTGGATCAGCGATCAACACTT
>NW_006408559.1:11243555-11284947 GCF_000296735.1 Chrysochloris asiatica
TGGAGTAGTTAGTTCTGGTGTGGTACTGTGAGCACTGAGCTGCTAACCACAAGATTGGTGGTTCAAACCCACCAGTTGATCAAACCCTATAAAGGGTGGTTCAAACCCACCAGTTCAAACCCTATAAAGGGTTGCTATGAGTCAGAACGGACTCTTCAGCACTTAACAACAACATATATAGGACATAAAATATCCCATAAATATTTACTGATTACCCTAGTGTGGCACTGTAGGATAAGCACTGGACTGCTAACCAAAAGGTTGGTGGTTCAAATCAACTAGTCACTTCTTGGAAACCCTACACAGGGTCGATATGAGTTGGGACCAACTCGACAACACTTAACAACAACATGTTGAAGTGATAATATTTTGGATAGTGGGTTAACTAAAATATTGTATGAGAGCTCATTTTCTCCGCTCTTGTGGCGGTTTTTTTTTACTGTCTTCAAGAAAACTTGTGTCCAATCACACGGTGGTTCACCTTCTATTTGTCTGGGATGGCATTAGTGTGTACTCTGACGATGCTGCAGCTGTGAAATGCCTTTGTAGTCAGAGGCACCCCTTTACCATTTCAGGCACACAAAGGGCACACAGCTGCTCATGGCAGAACCTGGATCAGAACCAACTCCTCCTCCAGCAACACCAGGAGCTGCGTTACCTGCATCCTTGTTGTCTTGAATAACATACAACTGAATTCCTTGGTACTCCAACAAGGTACAAAATAAAGCAACACTGAACCCTGAAAAACTGCTTTCTAAAAAGGAATGGGAACTATTTATGTTAAGTAATACTCTGGTACTTACATGCCGATGCTTAAGGATTAATATCACCCCATCCAAAATAGGTAGGGAAGGCAACATGGCTGTGGGTTAAGGATTGGGCTGCTAAGGATTGGGCTGTCAGCATTTCAAACCTACCAGTGGCTCCTCATTAGAAAGATTTACAGTCTTGGGAACCCTATGGGACAGTTCTCCTCTGATCTCAGTGTCATTATGAGTTGAAATGCATTCAACAACCATGGGCTTGGTGTTTTAAGCTAAACACCAAGTGTAGCATTATAATAGACTATTGCTGTCCCAGACAAACAGAAGGTGTGAAGGAACCCTGGTAGTGCAGTGGTTAAGCACTTGACTACTAAGTGCAAGGTCAGCAGTTGAAACCTCCAGCTGCTCCTTGGAAGAGCCATGAGGCAGTCTGCCTCTGTAAAGATTTACAGCTTTGGGAACGCTACGGGGCAGGTCTCCTCTGACCTACAGGGTCACTGTGGGTTAGGATCAACTCAAGAGCAGCGGATTCATCCTAATCAGTCAAGGACGTGGCCCTTTGGACCCCACCTGAGCTCTGACCCTGAATGACAGGATTCTGGCAGCTTCTACAGTGAAGGAAATGATCACTTAATAAAGATTGAACACATACCTGACACCCTCAAGAAAGACACCCCAACCTGAAGCCAGAGTGTTCCTTCATGAAGCATCAGGAAGCCTGCCCTAACCCCAAATTAATAGTCTCATATTCTAAATGAATAAATCTAAAGATGCCAATCATGTACTTCAAAACACATTTCATAAACCCTACATCTTTTTCACGAAACACCTATTCTAACAAGGTGCAGTCAAAATCACACCTGGTTTCCCATAAGGTACAAGAGAACCACAGTTTTGATTCTAAGAGGCTGGACTACCGATGTGACCATCAGGAAGAACAATTCATTCAAAAGCCTGTGCTTACAGCAGTGTAAGGACCTGCTTTATGTCAGACATGTGTGCCTTAAGTCTACAGAGCTAAGGGTGTCTGTGGAAGGATGGGAGACTGAAGTTAGGAACAGAGAGAAGGTTCCTAAGAGAAAACAGTTATGGAGAACACACAAGACAAAAAGAGATTTCACCTTGGGGAATTCCCGCTCCTTAAGGTGGACCTAAGGGCAAGGAACTAGGGACAAACAGAGAAGGAATTCAATGGAGTCTGTGTACCAAGGAGGAAGGCTGTCCCAGAACATTCGTATAGAACCTGGAACCAGGTCTGGCGATGAGGAGCTCACCACACCTCACTACTCACTTGTCATCCTGGACTTTGTCCCGATCACTCTACTGAAATTGCCAGTTCTTTCTCACCTCCAAGGTAGCTCCCTAAGGGCATAACCACGGGCTCTCTCTTGAACTCCTTTGGTATGTTTTTCTGACTGGTAGACTACTGGTGGTCCTTCTTCTCTCTTCCCATTTCCCTTTAGGTCTTTGGCTCCTTCTCCAAACTTAGAGGCGTTTGGTCAGTGCCTGGTTTAGGGTTTCCTCTCTCCTTACCCTTGATGCTTTGAAAATCCCACATTTCCAAATATGTCTCTAACAGCAGAGAATGCCTCATCCCCACCTGACCTAGCGCAGTGACCTCTACACAGAGGGAACTGCTGATGTTGTTGTGAAGTGCCGTCGAGTCAATTCGGACTCATAGCAGCACAGTAAAGGGTTTCTGAGGAGCGACTGGTGAGTTTGAACTGCCGACTTTGTGGGTCCAGTGCATTTTCCTACAGTGCCACAGTGGGACTCTAATTACAGATGCTGACAGAGGAAAGAAAAAGGAAACAAGGGAGAAAGAGTAAAAGGTGTTGCGGGAGTGTCAGGTGGACGATGGAGAGATCTGAGATGCAGGTCACACCACGCAGCCATAAAGTCCAAGGTGTGGAGACAGTATGGGGGCACACGTGGGTTTGAGATCATGCCCATTTAAGTTAAGAAAGAACCAGGACTTTGACTTCAGGACAGAAGAAAGACAGTGGAGACACAGAAGATACAAAACCTACCGTTCCGTCCCCACCACAAGCCAGAATCCGCAGATTTGGTACTTTTCTATACAATTCAAGCCTGCAGAGACAAGAGAAGAGCCAGTCAGTGAGAGAGTACATGAAAATACATGAAAAAAAGGAGCAGTGAAAGGTCCGTTGGAGAAAAATGAATTTTCATGAACACACAACACGGTCCAATATTGGTTACCGAGGACCCCCAAGGAGGGACTCTGACAGCTACCTCAGGAGGTAGCAGCCAGTGTTATCTCTAAGTGGCCAATAGTGGGGTGGGATTTTAGGATTCCCCAAGTTTTCTTTCCTGTCATTCGACTCCCTTCCTTCTCTGTTTTCCTCTCTCCCTCCTCCTTTCTCATCATTAATAGACAATCAAGAGCCCTATGTTCATCCCCTTTTATATGCTGGGCCTTTTTATCTTTCAAGTGTATACTTCCCGTCTTAATCGTAGAAACCCTTTGCTCGGAGTGTGATGTGAAGCCACTACCCCCACTGATATTACTACCACAACCACAACTTTGTTGATCTCTACAACTTGTTCTCTTACACACAGCCCTGAAGTAGGAAGATCTACTGATTCTTCTTTCTTTTCAATCAACCTGCTTGAAATTAAACCCTTGTCTCTTTGCATTGATTGCCTCAAGAAAATTACTCCATACCACCCTTGATAAAACTTTTGCTCCAGGAAAGCTGTAAACAGTTATGCTCCGGAAAACACCACCTATTTAAATAAAACAAATGTCTCTTTCTGAAATTATTCCCTGTTCCACTATGTTCTTCACGTCTACCTGAGTTAAGTTTAACGTAAGTGACAAAATCTTAAGTATGTATCTGGAAGGGCAAAAGCCAGGGAAACTAGTTTGCCTTAGTAACTCCAAATGGAGGCAAGAATACGGTAGTCATACTAGCAGGCTCGAGTGGCAGAGAGCTCATAGATACAAAGAGTAATAATTAGCTGAAATTAATTTTCATATTTCATTGGATTGTGTGCTCTTACAATAAGTAACCTATCTGGTAGCGTAGTGATTACGAATCAGTCTGCTGATCTCACAGTCAGCAGTTCGAAACTACCAGCTGTTCCGTGGGAGAAAGATAAGGCTCTCTGCTCCCGTAAAGATTTACAGCCTCGGAAACCCTGTGCAGGGTCGTTAAGAGTTGGAACCGAGTCCACGGCACATAACAACAACAACAACAACTACTTATCTGGAAATCACCTGAGTTGATGTTCCTTTTCTCTGATATTATAACTTGTTGTTGTTGTTGTTAAGTGCCAACTCATAGAGACCCTGTATAGGGTTGGTTTTCAGGAGGCAGCTGGTGAGTTTGGACCACTAACCCTGTGGTTCAAACTGACCTTGTGGTTGAGTACTTTTCTTATTGCACCTTACTGAAAAATAATTGGTATCCATTAAGTCCTTATGTTGATTAGGTGACATCTGAACACTGATAATCGACAAAATTAAAAAGGAAACCAAACAACCAAAGACGTGTCTCTGTTCATTCCCACCATGCACTTCTCCACCCAAGGGAGGGTAAAGGATTCAGGGAATCTAGATCTAGCCTTTAGGGCTCTAGTTCTCCACACTTGTAACAAAAACAACAGGAAGAGATTCTGGAGAAACACCAAAAACAGAATGAGTAGAAATTCAAATATCTGCCCAACTCAGGTATGGAATACAGAGACATAATCAATTATTCTATCTCTTTCTCTCTCTCTCACTCACACACATGCACACACACACACACACACACACACACACACAGCTTCTAACCCAAATGAATGGACTTGTTCCCGAACCAATACGGACACCATCCACAAAAACACTCTTGATGTTGTTAAGTGTCGTGGACTCAGTTCAAACTCATAGCGATCCTGTATAGGGTTTCCAAGGAGCAACTGGTGAGCTTGAACTGCCAACCTTGTGATTCAAACTGACCTTGCAGTCCAACACATTAACCCACAGCGCCACACTGGGACTCCACAAAGACACACTTACACTTCCTCTGTGTGCACCTCCATTTAAAGACCTGAGTGCATGGAAGCGTGATGGGTCCCACCTCAGCCTACAGAAATGCTGGTAAGTCACAATTCAATTGCATGAGCAGAAACCAACCCACTAGAAGATTCACTGAGAAGAGACGGACAGAGAGTAGAAGGTACCAGTAGATGAGGTTACAAAGGAAGGGAGGACCGGTAAGATGGCTGGTGAGAGATGGCCAGGAAACATTCCATAGAGTAACCAAACACCAAAGTGCAGCCTCAGAGCACGATGTCCGCCCCCCTCCCCCCCCTCCTCCCGGCCTAACTCAGACATGATCCATGAAGGAAGGTATTTCTGGACTTACGCATCTTTGGGCCCTTCCTGAGAAAGATCAAAGACTTGCCGTGGATTCAGGTACCACATAAACGTCTGCAGAACTTTGGTTCCCTGTAAAGAAAAAATGACAATGATAGGGAGAAATTTCCAAATATTTTCATTCAGAAAATAGAGCTAAATCCTGGCCTCTAAAACAACAGAATCCTGGGATTTGCGGGGAGAGCTGGTACAGTGCTGTAGGATAAGCACTGGGCTGCTAACTGCAAGGTGGGTGGTTCAAACCCACCAGCCACTCCTTGGAAACTCTATACAGGGTCGCTGTAACTTAGAAATGACTCAAGGGCACTTAACAACAAATAGAGTCCTGGTGTTGCTCTGTAGGATAAGCACTGGACTGCTAACCACAAGACTGGCAATTCAAATTCACCAGCTACTCCTCAGAACCACTATACAGGGTTGCTATGAGTCTGAATGGACTCAAAGGCATGTAGAAACAGCAACACCATACACTGGCTCAGAGTCCTGGTGTGCTGGTGTAGGATAAGCACTGGACTGCTAACCAGAAGGTTGGTGGTTCAAGCCCACCAGTTGTTCCTTGGGAACCTTATATACAGGATCACTATAAATCAGAAGCGACTTGATGGCACTTAACAACAACAACATTATTCCTTAGTTCTGAGTCCTGGTGTGGTGCTGTAGGATAGTGACTGGACTGCTACCCACAAAGTCAGCGGTTCAAACCCACCAGCTTCTCCCTGGGAACCCTATACAGAGTCACTATGCATTGGAACTGACTTGACAGCATTTCACAACAACAACAACACACACTGATTCAAAGCCCAGCTTAGATGTTGGTGATCCTGGACAAGTTTCTTAAATTTATTAAGCGCAGCCACTTTCTCTGAAATACAGAGACAGAAATGTCTTGTTCACAGAGATGTTCCAAGGATTAAATAATCAACTCTGACTCATGGTAACCCCTAGGTTTTTAATGGCTGATTTTCTGGGAGAAGATTACCAGTCCATTCTTCTGAGGTGCATTAACCATTCCCACCATCCAAGCACTCTGCCTGGCAGGCTTCAGGTACTTAATGAACAGTAGCTATTGGTTTTACCATCATTATTTATACTTAAATTACTTATACAGGTAGGGAGGTTATATATGTCATGTAACTTAAACATGCTCATAGCAAACCTGTATAGGGTTTCCGAGGAGCAGCTGATGGGTTTGAACTGCTGACCTATAGTTCGCAGTCCAATGCTTATCCTACAGCACCACACCAAGAGTCCAACTTAGACATAAGTTATACAATATTAGTTTTCACTTTACGGTTCAGATTACTATTGGCTTTGCGGAATATAAAGGAAACACAGACAACATTGTTGAAAACTAAGCCAACCACTATCAAGTTGATTTTCACCCACAGCGATCCTAAATATGTTTTCTGAGGCTGTTCATCTTTACGGGAGCAGAAAGCTATATCTTCTCCCTCAGAGCAGCTGATGGGTTTAAACCACGCACCTTGAAGTTAGCAGTCTAGTTTTAGGTATTGTGGTGGTTATGTGCCGTGGAGTCAGTCCCAATTCATAGCAACCCTGTATAGGGTTTTCGAGGCTATAAATCTTTATGGGAGCAGAAAGCTTCATCTTTCTCTGGCAGAACAGCTGATAGTTTCAAACTGCTGACCTTAAGGTTCACAGCTCGATTTGTAACCACTACGCTACCAGAGCTCCTTTGAAATACATATATTTTTTTAACTGCAACAAAATCATCACAGGATACATAAAACATTGCTAGTCAGTGAGATCAAAGTTGATTTAGGCAATTCTCAATCTCCTTGTCTACATATCAGTTTATCTTGACCAAGCCAAGCATTTCTCTCTCCTGTGAGCATTCTGCCATGTTTTAAATGATTATGACATTTATACAGATGGTCACTGTCGCAGTTACAACAGAAACACCACAAGGGAATGGCTTTAACAGGAATTTCTCTCTCACAGTTCGGGAGGTGAGAAGTCTGAATTCAGAGTGTGTGCCTGGAGAGAAATGCTTGTCTCCTAACAACATCGTAGACCCAGCATTCTGGGAGAGGCCCCTGCGTCCGGGCATCAATCTTCCCCTGGATCTAGGAGCTTCACAGGGCAGGGACCCCAGGTCTAAAGGATACTCTCCAGTCCTGGCTCTTCTTTCTTGTTGGTCGTAAATCCCCCTTCTCTGTCCACTTCTCTCTCCTTTTATCTCTTGTAAGATATCAGGTATTCATTGGAACACCCCTGGGAATCTCCTTACATTGGATCAGGGACGAATATGATGGGATTAAGGGTGTTGTTGGTAAGTTGATTCCAACTCACAGAGACCCTCTACAGGGTTTCTGAGGAGCAGCTAGTGAGTTTGAACTGCCAACCTTGTGATTCACATCCCAGTGCTGATCCTACAGCACCACACCAGGAGTCCAAGGTTGTTGTTAAGTGTCAACGAGTCAGGTCCGACCCACAGCAACCCTGTCTGCATAGGGTTTCTAAGGAGTGACTGGTGAGCTTGAACCATCAACCTTCCAGTTCAAACAGATCTTGCAGTCCAGCGCATTAACCCACAGTGCCACACCAGGACTATCCCATAATCCCCTTACTTATTGCATCACGGGGGGGTCATCACAGAACTGCCAAGCCTCAGAATCATGGCCCAGCCAAGCTAACACATATTTTGGGGTGGGATGAGGAGGAGATCACAAGTCAGTCATTGACAGTCATCTTGGCAGACACTGGGCATCTGCAGGGCACAAGAAATGAAAGGAGGAGCTTTTGTTATCAGGTAGCACACCAAAAAAGCTTTGCAAAAGACATTGTTATTGTTGTTAAGTGCTGTCGAGCGATCCTGTGTAGGGTTTCCAAGCAGCGACTGGTGAGTTTGAACTGCCAACCTGTGGTTCAACCTGACCTTGTGGCCCAGTGCCTATCCTACAGCGCCACACCGGGAGCTGTAGAAATAGCAGGAGGTCTGAGTGGAAACTGACTTGGGCGTTCTCACTGGTTGCCATGAGCATATTAACTCCTGAAGAAATTGTGTCTATATGGCAGGAGGCAAACACGCCCATCCAGGGTGATGAGAAGAATTAAAGGATTCGATAATCTTCTGGAATCACATACAGCATGTGGCACAAAACAGGCATTTGTCAGCGTTAGCCCCTGGCTTTTCTGGCTCCTTGTGAATCCACTCATTAAATTAGCCTTTGGGGTGTGAACAGTACAGTGTACATTATAATTATCACATTGTCGTGCTGGTGGTTACAGAAGCCAATGTGTGTCTATTGTCTCATATACCCTCCTAGCCTATAATTTTCGAGTTCTGCTTTCTCACACGATAGCTACCACTTCAGGAATAACACTCTAACCTTAATCATCACAACGCCTCCTTCAGAGTGGACCAAGGACATATTTTGCTCCTTGTGAAATTCAGACGTGGATTTTAGGTACAGAACGCTGCCAAAATTCGCCATCATTTTCTGTCTTTCCAGATGTGGCCTTGCAATCAAGTCAGCTGGGGAACTATCTCAAATGATCTTTTCTTTTTCAGAGGTAACATGGAATCATGTGAATGGTCAACCAATTGATTAAAAAGTTCCAACGGACCTACTAGAGCATTCTTTTCTCAGTTTTAGGTTCCTAAGGCAATATGAATTGTATATATTAATTATTCCTTTAGAGGCATTTCTCAATTTTTGCTTCTCCATTGACGTGTCCTGGTGCAGTAGTCTAGGGTTTGTACTGGATTGCTAACTGCAAGGTCAGTGGTTCAAACCCACCGGTTGCTCCTTGGAAACCCTGTACAGGGTGGCTATGAATCAAAACGGACTCAACGGCACTTAACAACAACAATTGTGTACATCGGACTTGGTAATGATCACTTTTCAAACCTACAAAGCACTGAGAGGTGGTTTTTCTTAACCTGAAACTTCTCCTGAAATATGAGTACACAGTTTTGTTTTTGTCAGTTGTTGATTTGTACAAGTGAGAATGCCAACTCAACTCAGTTTACCCTTTTGAGGAGTACTGGTTACGCTGTAGAGAAAACACTGGACTGCTTGCTAACCATACGGTCAGCAGTCCAAACCCAAATGCCTCTCTGTGGGAGAAAGGTGTGGCTTTCTAATTCTGTAAAGACTGACTGCCTCTGAAAGTCTATACAGGGTTGCTGAGTTGAAACCAGTTCAATGACAACATCCCTTTGAGAAGGGAGTCCCTAGCTGGAACATATGGTTAAACACATGACTACCAGCTGAGAGGCTGGTGGTAGGAACCCATCCTGAAGCAGCTAGGTAAAGAAGTCTGGTGAGCTGCTTCTGAGAGGTCATAACTACATCAACCCTACAGAGCAGTTCTACCCTCTCCGCACACACGGGGTCAGCATGAGTCAGCGCCCACTCCACGGAGCCATGTTAACCCTACACCTCAGTTCTACTCTGCACATGGGGTCAACATAAGTCAGAGTCCACTCCACGGAGCCATGTTAACCCTACACCTCAGTTCTACTCTGCACACGGGGTCAACATGAGTCAGACTCCACTCCACGGAGCCATGTTAACCCTACACCTCAGTTCTACTCTGCACACGGGGTCAACATAAGTCAGAGTCCACTCCACGGAGCCATGTTAACCCATGGTTGACACGAGAGTGGTTCTACTCTCTCCTCACACACGGGTTATCATGAGTTGGCATTGACTCAATGTCAACTCGTTAGGTTTTGGTTTGGATCCTTGGGAAGCACACGTGCTAATTAGACTGGCAACTTTCCACACCCCTGTTGTTGTTAGCTGCTATGGAGTCAATTTGGACTCACAGTGGCCCATTGTGACAAAGTAGAACTGGCCCAGAGGGTTTCTTTGGCTGTAACCCTTACAGGAGCACATCTCCAAGGCTTTCTCCCACAGAGCTGCTAGTTGGGAGCGAACGGCAGTCACCAGGTTTGGCTGGAGTCCTGGTGCGGCACTGTAGGATAAACACTGGACTGTTAACTGCAAGGCTGGTAGTCCAAACCCCACTAGCAGCTTCTCGGAAACCCTATACAGGGTCATCATGCATCAGAACTGACTCAAAACACTGATCAAACACAGGAGACCTGGTAGTAGAGTGGGTTATGTGTTGGACAGCAGTTCGAATCCGCCAACCACTCTGCAGGAAAACAATGAGACTTTCTGTTCCTATAAAGATTTACAGCCTGGGAAACTCCATACAGGATCACTATTGAGTCAGAATCAATTCAACTGGCACACAGCCACCACCACCTTTAGGAGGTGCCATTTACATTACAGTTTACAGAATAGTGCCCTCTGGAGGTGTTTCAGAAATGCTCACCTGGCCACACAAGGCCATCAAAGATGAAATTCCAGAATGATATAGTCATTTCTGTTTAAAAAGTAACCTTGCCCCACCCCACCAAGAGAGGAAGCATCCCAGAAACTTCTGGATCTCTCGCTATGCCTGTCTCCCACCCTTCTCCATCCCCACTTCCTCCCACCCATCCTTGTTGTTAAGTGTCTTCAAGTTGGTTCCAACTCATAGCAACCTTGCATGGGGTTTCCAAGGCTGTAAATCTTTATGGGAATAGACAGCCTCATCTTTCTCCTGCCTGCAGAGCAGCTGGTAGATTAGAGCCGCTGACCTTGAGATTAGCACCCACTGCACAACCCCCTAGGCCACCAGGGCTCCTGAGTCAGTGTTACAATTCATTAAATAGGTTTTCAGGAAAAGTTGACTTTGTAATCTATTGCGGATGTCAACCAGAGAGCAAGTTAACTGTGTGAGGGCTGTGCTATACGAAACGACTTGTAGTTGCAAAATTATAGAAGTTTGAGTCAAATAGGCAAGCTGGTTAGAGAAAAATGATCATTTGTCCACAATACGTATGGTATTCATGAGCAAACATGGTGTGCGTCTGAACGAAAGCCTGGCATTATTTGGGATCAGTCTTGGTGGGCAGAGACTGAAGGTCTAACTGGCACAATTCAGACGTCAACAACGTTGCTGCTGCCTCAGGTGTAGCACGTTCACAGAGGTACTTTGTTCTGTACTCTGGTGCATGGGTCAGAGAAGATGCTCTCTCTATCTCTCTAATATATATATGCATGTTGTTGTTGTGTTGTTATGTGCCGTGGAGTCAATTCTGACTCATAGCAACCCTATACAGGATTTCCAAGGCTGTAAATCTTTACAGAAGCAGAAAACCTCATCTTTCTCCCACGGAACAGCTGGTAGTTTCGAACTGCTGACCTTGTGGTTCACAGCCCGATTCATAACCATTATGCTACCAGAGCTCCTTATATATGTATATGTATATATATTTCTCAAATACACACTCTCTCTCACTCACTCTCTTTCTCTCATTCACTCTCTCTTTTTTCTTTCTCTCTCACACATACACTCTCTCATCTCACTCCTCTTTCTTTCACACCCTCTCTCTCACCCTCTCTAACACATACATTCTCTCCTCTTTCTCCCCTTCTAGCACATTTTCTCTCTTTCTCTCTCTTCCTCTCTCTACACACTCTCACTCTCTCACTCAGACACTCTCTCCTTCTCTCTCACTCTCTCTTTCTCTCCTGGTCTCTCTCTCTCACACACACTTTCTCATTCACATACACTCTCACACATACATTTTCTCTCTTTCACTCACATCCACCCTCTTCTATCTAATACACACATGCTCACTCTCTCTCACATACACACTCTTTCCTTCTCACTCTCTCATACTCTCTCTTTCTCTCTCGCTCACTCTCACTGACAACACTCACTGGACTCAGTAATTTCTGTAGCTTGTCTCCCACCAACAAGTCTTCAACACTGTCACATCCTCTAGGCCAAATGCAAAAGCTGCACCTCTGGGGACAAGACTTAGTTTTCTCTAAGTGAAACAAGTAACTGTGGATTCAATTTGAGTACACTCTGGAGAGGGTTCTCCTGCAGGTTGTTGCAGTTGCAATACCTCCATGACCACACACACTTACAGCTGCTCTGAGAATGGGGATACCTAAGTGGGAGAAGCTGTGCTTTCCAGCTCTAGTGTTTAGGGAGGAGGATGGGGAAGGAAAACATCTCTTCCAAGAAAAATATGTCCCCGACGAAAAAAGAAAAGGATTCATTCATTCATTCATGCATGGATTGACTGTGTGCCAGACCTGTCTTGTTTTAGGTGGGGATGGAGGAGACAGACAGACAAGACAGAGATCTTGCTGAGAAGAGGAACAGCTACACATCCTCATCAAGAAAAGCATAGTGATGAAAACTGCGGTGCAGAGAAGCAATTAAGGTTGTTGTTGTTGTAGTTAGCTGTCATCCAGTCGGTTCTGACCCATAGTGACCTTCTGCACAACAGAACAAACACGTCTGGTCCTGCCACTGTGCCAACCCATCTTTTTCGTGGACCATCTACTTTACCAAGCATGATGTCCTTCTCCAGGGACTGGTCCCTCCTGATGACATGCCCGAAACATGAGATACAAAAGCTCACCATCCTGACTTCTAAGGAGCATTGTGGTTGTACTTCGTCCAAGACAGATTTGTTTGTTCTTCTGGAAGTCTGTGGTGCTGTCAACACTCTTCATTACCATCATCCTGCACGTGCGTGGACGATTCCAAGTTAAATTAAGATTGGTGGCTTGGTGGCTGTGTGCCGTGGAGTCATTTCCAACTCATAGCGACCCTGTACAGGGTTTCCGGGGCTGTAAATCTTTACAGGAGCAGAATGCCTCATCTTTCTCCCATGGAACAGCTGGTAGTTTCAAACTGCTGACCTTGCGGTTCACAGTCCAATTCGTAACCACTATGCTACCAGTTGGGTCAGTGCAAATGGCACATAGGTCTCCATCAGAGCTTTGTGGCTCTAACAGGGGTTGTGTGTTACATGCTGAGACGTTACTAAGCAAGTCCCGGTTAATGGCATGAAGCCATGATCCTGAGCACCAATCAGATGATAAGAAAGTTCTGAAGAAGAGAAAAGACAAGTAGGAGAAAGCACTTTAAAATTATCTTTTGTTTTGCTTTTTTTCATACTGGCTCCAAACAATCCCATGGGTTTATCTGATCCAACAAAGGAAACATTTGTTAGAACTCCACTATGTGCCAGGTCTGTCCGAGTCGGAGGAGCTCAGAATCAACCGGAAGGAGCCCAGCACGTGAGCAAACAATTCACCAAGGCTGGCGCTGCGTGTGGGAGAAGGATGATCATCCCAGAGAAGATACACTGTTTCAGGTTGGGAGGGTCTCTGGACAGAGGGGCAGAAACTTCTGGAAAGATGAGTAAAAGTGACTATATCTTCCCCATGAGTCAAAGAAGATGCTTCAGTGTAAAGACACGAGAGGCACAATCCTGGAAGATGCAACTTGGGAAAAGCAACGTCCGTTCAGTTTTATGAACTAGTATGCAGGAGGTGAAATTGCAGAGGTGAGTCAAAGACCAGGCCCTGAGAGAATCAGAAATGGTCCACCACCCTTGTTCTGTAGGACACGAGGGATCTCTAAGAGGTTTTAGTCAGGAGAATCGGACTGGCGACTCTTGTGTGCCTCAGTTATCTAGAGGTGACCTAACCAAAACTCCACAAGCGGGCGGCTTTACCAAACACACCCACTCACTGCTATCAAGTCGACTTTGACTCACAGCATCGCTTAGTGCCGAGCAGAACGGCCCCAAAGGGTTATCAAGGCGGTCATTTTACGGAAGCGCATTGCCTCATCTTCTCCCACAGAGCAGCTGGTTGGATTTGAACCGCCAACCTTTTGGTTAGTAGTCAAGTGCTCCACTGCTGCACCACCCAGAGTGAATGGCTGTAAAAAAGAGAAATGCGTTTGCTCACAGTCTAGGAGGCTAGCAGTCTGGATTCAGGGCACCAGCTCGAGGGCAGGCTCCCTCTCTGTCCACCCTGGGGAGAAGTGCTCGGCCTTCGCTTCCTGGTTCCTTGGAAAGCTCTGTGTGTCTTAGTGTCTCTCCTCCCTCTTCTCTGTCTCTGTTTGCTTGTTTAATCTCTTTTATGTCTCAAAAGGGTTTGATTCAGCAGTACACCCTACACTCATCCTTCAGTATTAATGTAACAAAGGCAGTGCATTCTCAAATGGGACTATACCTACAGGCTTAGAGGTGAGGGTTTGAGGGGTAGATCCAACCCATCAATCCACAGCACTGTGTAAGGCAGAAAACTAATTAGTTTCCACTCAGAGGAGAGTTGTGGTGGTGGTGATGTGCCGTGGAGTCGGTTCCAACTCATAGTGACCCTGTACAGGGTTTCCGAGGCTGTAAATCTTTATGGGAGCACAAAGCCTCATCATTCTCCCGCGGAACAGCTGGTAGTTTAGAACTGTTGACACCTTGTGGTTCACAGTCCGATTCGTAACCACTACACTACCAGAGCTCCTTAAAGGAGAGTTAGAACCTTGTCAAAGGTGGAAAACTTGGGAGACCTGAAAAAAACAAGGCCAACCCATTGAATCCCGGCCACAGAGTTTCATGTCCGTCATCATTTTAGATTCACGAACAGAGGGCTCCATATGCACATGCCTCAGCCCCTGCATAAATTCTCCTAGTATTTATTCTTGCATTCTCGTGGTGTGTTTGCTACAATTTAGGAACCAATAAGGATGCCTTATTATTCACTGAAGTCCATGGTTTACATTAGAATTGCTCTTGGTCTTGTACAGTGCTGTGGTTTTGACAAACGTACAATATTGTGAGCTCACAATTATGTCATCATACAGAATCGTTTCACTGCCCTAAAATTGGGGTAGGGTGGGGAAAGTCTGTGTTGGAGTGGATTTTATCTCCCAAGAGGGATAACCCACAATTGATACTTTACTCCCTGATCTGGGTGCCCAATTCCTCAGATGACCCAACCACAGTTAAGCCACTTCCAGAGTGATGCAAAACTCCTCTGTTGGAATTACTTACAGGAAGAACAGAGAAGCAGTCATGGCCCGAGTTCATTCCAGTATATTTCTGGAAACTTCTGGGGCCCAGCATGGGATTTCTTTGTTGTTGCTGTTGTTGTTAAGTGCCCTCGAGTCAGTTCTGACTCATAGCAACCCTGTATAGGGTTTCTGAGGAGCAGGTGGTGAGTTTGAACCTCAGACCTTGAAGTTCAAACCGACCTGGAGGTCGAGTGCTTATCCTATGGCACCACACAACCCCTTAGTAAACAGGGTAGGAAGAAAAAGTTACAGTTATCTTTCCTGCCAGCAGATGGCACTTTGGTCCCGCTCTTTATTTAAGACCCCCATCTGGGAGGCTGAGCCAATTAAAGAAAAATAAAGTTTGATGTTTTATATCTATAAGCAGACGAGAGGAGTACATAAATTCTTAAAAGGCAAAAGTCAGAGTTTATCGAAATAAGTATGAGAGGGCTTCAAAAAAATTGGTGGGAAAATGGAGTGATAAGATAATGGAATTTTCCCATGAGCTCTTAGAAGCCCCTTCTTTACGGTGAACCCTAACTAGAGGAGTGTGAGGGCCTCGGAGCAGCAACATCAACACCAACTGAGAACTTATTAGAAATTCAGAATCCAGGCCCCTAGATGCATTGAATGCAAGCAAGTCTGGGTTTAACCAGATCCCCAGGCAATTCTCCTGCACATCGGTTACACAGGAAAAAGTTATTCGTTGTTATTGTGTGCTGTTGGGTAGATTCTAATGCATAGCGACTCTATCTAGGGTTTGAAAGAAGTGGCTGGTGGGTTTGAACTGCCAACCTTGTGGTTAGCAGTCCAGTGCTGATCCTATAGCTGCCACGACTTTATTAATGTGCAGTGAGGGTGGGGGGACTACTGCTCTACACAAAGTGACGGCAGTCTTGCCGAGCAGAAGGGCCAGGCAAATTTGCTGTTTTCCTAATAAATTCAGTCAAACCTAAAATCCGTTTCTGCCTTCTGTGTTCCTCAGAGCCTGGACAACTGTGAGTCTGCTGTCAATTCACAGACCACCTAAGTGAAAATCACCTGGGGTGTGGTTAAATGTTGAAGTGCCTAAGCTTTATCCCAGACTGCCGAATCAGACTTCATGGGATGGTGGACTGGAATCCACATTTCAAACAATGTTGTTGTTTTTCTAGTGGCATTTGGGAGCTACAGGACAATGGGGGAGGCAGCTGGGGTCATGTGTTCGAATGTCCTGGAACCGGACCTTCATCTCCTCTTCTGGAAAGTGTTAATGAAGAGTTTTGACGGGTGGTATTTTAATGGGTTCTTACGACTGAGGTTCTTAAACAGGCGCTGAGGCCATGCTACCAGACTGTGAACTTGCTAAGGAAGCTCCGGGCTACACTCTCTAATCCAAGCTGGCCTAGCTGTGATTCCTTCTGTGGCCATCTTCCTCTGATTAGTTAACTGTTCCTTCTATTGCATCAAAGAGCCCTGGTGGTGCAGTGGGTTAAGTGTTAGGCTTTGCACCAGAAAGTCAGCTGTTCGAACCCACCAGCTGCTCCCTGGGAGAAAGATGAGGCAGTCTGCTTCCTTAAGAGTCACAGGCTTACATATGGGGCACTTCTAATCTGTTTTATAGAGTCGCAGAAAGTTGAAATCAACTCAACAACTAAGGGTAAGATTAAGTAAGCAACAACTATTTGGAGTCTTGGTATGGCACTGTAAGATAAGCACTGGACTGCTAACCACAAAATTGGCAGTTCACGCCGCTCCAGGGCAGGGTCACTATGAGTCAGAACTGACTCGATGACACTTAACACCAGTAACCACCTACTTCCTTAAAGTAAGAAAACCAGTGGTCTTGGTTAATTGTATCACTCAATTTCATACCAAAACATTTAACCCCACTCATGAACAGTGTATTATGTACTTTGAAGAAACAATTGAAGTTACTACAGACACACTTTAGGGAAAAAAATGAAAATGTTTAAGAGCTTCAGGTGGAAGCTTTTTTGTCTGTCAAGTTTTCCTTCCCATTCAGCTTTCCTCTCCTGTCCATATCAACATGTCTTCCTCAATGTCAATATCAAAATGCCTAAAGCAGCGTTGCTATGCAACAGCAGGGCAACAATCCCTGTAAGAGTGTCCATTGTTCATCTATTGACATTGAAGTCAGCCATTCGTCCAACAGTGTTTGAGGTCCAATAGGCTTGTAAACAACAAATGTTGTTGTTGTTGTTGTTAAATGTCATGAGTCGGTCCCGACCCCCCAGTGACCCTGTACAGGGTTTCCCAGGACAGGCTGCTGAGCTTGAACCACTAACCTTGTGGTTCAAACTGACTTAAGTCCAGCGCATTAGCCCACAGTGCCACACCAGGACTCCAAACAACAAACTGTTGTTGTTGTTGTTGTTAAGTGTCATTGAGTCAATTCCTACCCATAGCGACCCTGCATAGGGTTTCCAAGGCTGTAAATCTTTTCAGGAGCAGAAAGCCTCATCTTTCTCCCGGTGGAACCACTGGTAGGTTTGAACTCCTGTCCTCGAGATTAGCAGCTCAACTCATAACCACTATGCCACCAGAGCTCCTTAACAAATGTTGTTGTTGTTGTTAAGTGCTGTCAAGTCGGTTCCGACCCATAGCGACCCTGAACAGGGTTTCTGAGGCTGTAAATCTTTACGGGAGCAGAAAGCCTCATCTTTCTCCCGCGGAGCAGCTGGTAGTTTCAAACTGCTGTAACTCATAACCACTACGCTACCAGAGCTCCTTAACAAACACCAGGACTCCTTTGTGGGTGACAGAACCCAATAGAATGGATCTGAAAACCAAATAACCCTGAAAATGAGGCACCTAGCCAGCCGCTCCTCCGAAACCCTATACAGGGGTTGCTATGAGTCAGAACCAACTTGACGGCACTTAACAACAACAACAAACAAAAGATACAGTTAAACCACTAAAATCACATGTTTACTCTGTCTAAAGAATGTTGTTGTTGTTAAGTGTCCTATATAAGGTTTCCGAGGAGCAGCTGGTAAGCTTGAACCACCAACCTTGCAGTTCAAAAGGGTTTGCGATCTGGCACATTAACACACAGCCCCACACCAGGACTCCCGAATTAAATGCTTTTTCCATTTTTGTGTGTATACATAAGCTATATATTTGGAAAATGCTTGTAATTGTAAACTTGTTCTAAGAAATGTGTATAATCAGCCACAACTTGTTGCCTAAAGCCCTCTTTTGCAGAGACTAATTCCTACAAAGGTGGCTAACCAAGGTCCTGCCACCTGCAACCCTGCAAATGTTATCCAATCAGCAAGCACCCCATATAAACCCCCCTATGGGTGTTCTTTAGTTTTATTGGCACCTAAAAAACATCAAGTTAGGGATGGAGCACATCCGCCAAGCTGGCTTCGTATTGGGCTTCCTCTGTTTTGCAAAATGTTTTTATGTCATTAGCAAAATGCTTCTTTTGACTTTAAATTGATTTAAGGCCCTTTTTACCCCCTACAATAGTTTCAAATCATTAATTGTGCAGTGTGAAACGTCAAGGAAAATAGGCATTCAACTTGATGGCCAGATAGAATCATTTTTTATCATCCAAATCCACATGAAAACAATAAAGAGCAAAATCAAAATCTACAGAAGAGTTTTGTAGTCCTCAGAGTCCTCAGAGACTGTGGAGAGGCTAAATGAAGGGAAGATGGTGTCATGTTAGACCAGTCACAAAGCTTCACTTCACTGAGGAGGTTTGTTTACTCTCTAGTGGGGCTAATATTACTCAACCAAAGGATTCGGGCAGGCACCAGATGAAAGCTTTGAAGACTGGTCATTTCAATAGTGTGGGTGGATAGGGTTGTCAATAATTACAGTCCATGTTGTGTCATTGTTCTCTCTCTCCTAAGAGGAGAAGATTAAAAGTAGCAGCAACTTGATTCCAATAGGAAGGAATAATGGGAAGTTACTAAAAGGTTTCCTAACAAAGAGTTGAGAAATCCTGAATCATATTTAAAAGATTGCTGGTATGGCATTTCGTGAAAATTTGTAAAGAAAATGCCAGTAATTACATTTGTGGAGTATCTCTATTACAGTGTAGCTGAAGGTGGAAGGGTAAATCACAGGACCACCAGGATTTCCCTAGTCCTTCTATGTGTATGGCCAGTGGACTAATGGTCACCTTGTCCTGGAGAGACTGGGTGACTTCCAACGCTGGGAGCGTGGACAGAGCTATTTCCAGTGGAGCTGGGAACTGTGTTTTCAAAAATGCATTGAACCTTCTATGGTGAACTCATGAACAACGACTCACCTGGTTGCCTCCACTCTTGGGGTTTACAAACACAAGCAAAGGTTTCATGAGGGGAGAAGAGATAGGTTTGATCACAAATGGACGGCCTTTGTTTTCCTGCTGAAGGAAGAAAATCACATGGTTGAGAAAATGTTCACAAGGCCTAAAAGGTAGCCCCAAACAAACGAAGGTGGTACTCACCAACACCACCCCCAAAAAAATCCCTAGAAGAATCTTGCTCAAGAAGGCTTAATCTAGTTAGAATCATCCAGAGTAAACTTGGAAAAACAGTATCTCAAAGTATGATTTGCCCCCGAGAAGAAACTCGTGTTTTTGCCTTTGATTTTACAATCTCAGCATCTCTTTAAAGTTTTCAAGAGCAAACATGTCAGTTTGAGGACTAAGGTGTGCCTGACCCAAGCCATTGTATTCTCAATAACCTCATACACCTGTGAAAACTGGGCAATGAATAAAGAAGACCACAGAAGAATGGATGCATTTGAGTTACTGAGTTATTGAGTTACTGAGGAAAATATTGAAAGTACCATGGACTACCAGAAAAACAAATCTTTGTTGGAAGAAGTACAGCCAGAATGTTCTTTGGAAGCCAGGATGACCAAACTTCATCTCCCATACTTTGGACACATTATCAGGTGGGACCAGTCACTGGAGACGGATATCATGTTTGGTAAAGTTGAGGGTCAGAGGAAAAGAGGAAAACCCTCAGTGAAATGGATTAGCACAGTGGTAACAGCAGTGGGTTCAAGCATGGCAATGATTGTGAGGTTGGTGAAGGACTGGGCAGTGTTTTGTTCTGTTGTACACAGGGTCACTATGAGTCGGCACCAGCTCGACGACCCCTAACAAACAACAACAATAGCAGCAACGTAAGCATTTAGACAATGTTAGCTCGAGTCGTCAACACCATCATTATGCTTGGAATAATATTCCTGGGAAGTGGAAATGCTGTGAGGTAGCACAAAGTATTATTATTATTATTATTATTATTAAAGAATGCCAATGTGGCTAGAAAGTAGTTTAGGAAAAAAGAGCAGCAGTAGCTTCACTAGACAGATACCTAAGTTTAGATTACACCACGTAAGGTAAAGTAAGCTAAGAGAGGAAGTTGGGCACCCACGGGACATAACCCGGAAACACTTACTTCAGTTCCTCTTTTACTAGCTTTCCGTTTGAAGCTTGTTCTCTTCTTCTTCCGGTTGGAAGCTTTCAGAGAGTTCTGTAGGGAGAGAAACAGTCCCTAAGCATGGGGCAGACAGCCCCGAGTGTCCCCATGCAGAACCATGTGGAAGATGAAGGCAGCACATGCTGTTCCACGGCATGCGTCTCATGCTTTGACACTTCCAAGCCACTGCCCATAGGTAAGCCACACACAGAGATCGGTTGAGTGCTTCCGAGAGAGCGACTGACTGGTTTCCCACCGCACGGAGAGGCAGGGAGCTACAAGCCCGGAGGTTCCCACGGACTCACATCACAACACATGTTATACCTGCCAACCCTCCCAGTAAAAATGGAAGAATCCCAAATTCTCTGAGGGGCTCCAGTCTCCCGCCCAACCAGGTCCGTCTCCCGCCCAACCAAGTTCAAGTTCATCTCCTGGTATGGAGATCACCTATGTGAAAATGTAAAAGAGGAGGCCATTTTTTTTTCATGTTTTCTTGTTTTTTCTTGGTTTACTCTTATAATGACCGGTTCTACAATTAGGCATAAAATGACTCTGGATAGGAGCTTTATGGTCAATCACCATTGATGTCTGGCTTTTTCAATGTAGAGATATGACTCACCTGTGTTACTTATTCCGATGGGGTGGTAGCTGTGCTATCTGCTTTCTCTGCCTACAGATGTCTGGGTTTCCAAAGTCTTTCCTCCCTTGGTTGCTTGGGTCTTTCTTGTCATAGAAATGTCTCAGCCTTGTTGAAATATAGCAACCCCCTAACTTACTTTCCCTGTCTCTCTTTTTTCTAGAGATAAGGGTTTTATGGACCGCAATTCTGTGATTACTTCAACTAACCATTCACTCTTAATGCTCGATACCAATGCTTTGAGAAGGCCCTCTCTTAGAGGACAATCCCAACTCACTGGTTGACGATAAGGCAAAACCAAACTTACTTAGTGACGAGCAAGTAATTAGACTGCTGTCTTCATGAAGGCAAGATAGGACTAACCACAAAAGGAATGCTTAACAAAGTGCTGAAAGTCTGAAATACAGAAGTCTTTAAAAGTTCATATAAGTACTCACACATGCAATGTTTGACCGCTTGCATAGGCGTTTGCACATTTTAAGATACTTAGCATCTGTTCTTCTGCATCTTACAAGTTTTCTTTTATCCTTCAAGGTATCCAAGTTACCAAGAGCCAAACTATTTAGCTTTCATTTGACTTTGATCAAAGAACTCACAATAAAGTTGATTTGTGGGCTGTGCTCCCTAAAGCCAAGACGAACTTCCTTGATGCACCACACATTTCAAGGTTTTCTTCACCCACCAGTTAGAAGACAGTACCTTCAGGTTCACGGATTTCCACCAGAAAAGAGGAGCCAGGAGCTCAGGGGGTGTTCTAGAACTCAGGTTAATATTCATCTCTCATTTTTTACTATTGTTGTTTTTAAGTGCCCTCAAGTCATTTCTGACGCACAGTGACCCTGTATAGGGTTTCTGAGGAGCAGGTGGTAAGTTTGAACTGCCAAGCTTGCAATTCAAACCGACTTTGTGGTCCAGTGCGTGTCCTACAGTGCCACAACAGAACTCCATTCTTGACTATATTTTTCCTGAAAAAAAATCCATCTCCAGCTGCTTAAATTCTTGGTGGAGATGGGTCTGTTCTCATGCGCTTCTCTGGGGAAATATTTGTATTTTTTAAACTATTTGCTATATTTTGATAATATTCAGTTCGTTTAAAGGAGCAGAAAGATGACTTGGGATCTGCAGAAACTTAATCGGCCTTACGATCTAGGCCAGGGAACAGCTGCTGGAAAAAGTCGGAACCTGCATCTCCGTATCTGATGCTGGTTTGCTGCTTCTGTTAAATGCCATGTGGTCTGTTATGACTCATAGTGGCCCTGCATGTGGTTCCCAAGGAGTGGCTGGTGGGTGTGAACTGATGACCTTTCTGCTAACAGTCCAGTGCTTATTGTACAGTGCCACACCAGGACTCCAGTGTTGATCGTTCGTGATGCTTAAAGTAACCCTCGTATTGCTGTGGGTTCTGCATTGGTCTGCTAGCAGCAAGGTCAGTGGTTCAAACTCACTAGCCCCTTCATCTGTGGGAGAAAGAAGAAACCGTCTACTCCTGCATAGATGTACAGTCTTGGAAACCCCAGACAGGGTCACTATGGGTCAGAATCAATTCGATGGTAGAGGGTTTGGTTTGGTTTCAGAATGATACTTAACCCTGGGATGAAGATTAGGATCACCCACAAAGCTTAAAAAGGAGCCCTGGTAACTTAGTGGCTTACAGGTTGGGCTGCTAACCTCAAATCGGCAGTTTGAATCCACCCGCTCCTTGGAGAAAGATGAGGCCCTCTGCTCCCATCAGAGTTACAACTTCAGAAACCCTACACAGGGTCATTACTATGAGTCGGAACCAACTCAATAGCAATAGTCATGAGCCAGCAGCCACAGAGCTTTAAAAAGAATACTAATATTCAGGCCCCATCAATTTGGAGCGAAGTTCTGACATGGACATTTTCTTAGACAGCCCCAAGCAATTCTAATGCATGTCCAGGGTTGAGAAGCTCTGGTTGAAATGGAACAGGGCAGAATGAAGATAACCGCAGATCATGGTCAAGAGCAACAACAATGGGGTAAGCAAGAAACTTAGTACGAATGGATTCGGGCCAACTTACTAGGAAGTTCAGAGCTTTTCTCTTGCCTCAAGGTTTTGAAAGATGGATTTCTTAAATTTTAAAACGAAGGCAAAAATACCTACCTCTCAGGAGAGTTGTGAAGTTTAAAGGAGAGACGGTACATGCGTCCATTCCACAACAACATGTTAATATACGTGAGCTGTCTGCCTCCCAGCTGCCTGTCTTTGATGCCAAGCCGAGCACCAATGCCCGGCATACAGTATGCATGCAATGGTTGTTGAAAAAGTGAGTCTGATTTCCCACACTTACTGGACCTTTCCTGGTTTCGCAAGGATCATCCGGAGAGGAATGCTGGCCTCCTAAATTCTTAGTTGTTCTGGTACACTCACACCAAGCACTTTCAACAGTTCACTACGGCCCTTGGTTTTCAACAAGACTGAACTATTAAACTCTAAGAGCTGTTTCCTATGCTGGCTTTCAGAGAAATCACAGGGCTGGAGCGGATTCTGATGAGCACACAAGTTTGGGAAACACAAACTAAGGTTTTACTCCTGAAAACATACAGAGCAGGCAAGAAACAAGCTTCTGAGGAGGATCAGACACACGCACAGCCACGACAGAGAAGCAACAGAGACGAGAATTTTGAGGCTTCGCCGGAAACCCCAGATAGGGTCACCAATGCTCCTGAGACCTGCCTTCGTCTCACACACCAAGGATGAGGCAAGGACAACACACACAGGCTGATGTACGGTACCTGGGCCTTCTATTTGTGCTCTGAGTAAGCTTACAGCCCTTAAGGATAGTCAAAAGCAATGGATAAGTAGATGGCATTTCACAGCACTGCTCAGAGTTCCTGAGGCTTCCTTTGATGGTGGTATCAACACGCACCTCGGTTAGAAGGCAGCACAGGTGGGTGTGAGGCAGGCTGGGCCATGACCTCGCGGATCCACAGTAAGCTCACCCTACCTGCCTCCGGACTGTGAGAGTCAAACAAAACAGTGAGCTTGGCAAGAATGCAAAAATGATACCAAGAAGGTACTGTGAGGATATGCTGAGAGAATGTTTAGGAAGCAGTTACTGCTTGTCCCATGTTCCAAACAAGGTAGGTACATCTGTTATTGATAGCAGGCAGCCCTGGGATATGGAAAGGGCTCTGCTTGCAAAGTCAACACTAGAAGCCAGTGAGGTGGTTTCTTCTCATCCAAACCATCATAGTCTTCCGATCCCAACCAACCACATCTATCTCCTGTACATGCTGTGCCCACTCTGTAGCTAAAGCTCCAAGAAAAGAGAAAAAGCCTCCAGTACCAGGTATCAGGGAGTGCCATGGTTGCATATGGTAAGCACTGGACTGTGAACCAAAAGGTTCATGGTTCGAACCCAACAGCCGCTCCATAGGAGACAGATGAGGCTTTATGCTCCTGCAAAGATTTAAAGTCTCGGAACCCTACACAGGGTTGCTATGAGTTGGAACTGACTCAACAGCCCTTAATAGCAACAACAACCAGGTATCAGGGTAGCATTGTTGTTGTTGTTAGGTGCCATCCAGTCGGCACCGACTCATAGCGACCCTATGCACAGCAGACCGAAACACTGCCCGATCCTGCGAAATGCTGCTATCAACAAAATCCTAGTGACAGCCACAACTCCTTCCTGGGCTGTTAAAGAAATATTTATGGGAGAATCACTCAACTGTGAACAAGAGTTAGCTACCTCTTATTATTCCTCATAACGTTCTCATGCCGGGGAACAAATGACCCATCCTAATAACAGACCAGGGGTCTTGGTGTGGTACCATAGGATACACACTGGACTGCTAAACATAAGCTAACTGCAAGGTTAACAGCTGCCCCTCAGAAAGCCTATACAGGGTGGCTACAAGTTAGAACCGACTCGACGGCACTTAATAACAACAACAACAACAGACCAAGGATCTCTGATGGCCCAGCAGTTAAGCACTCAGCTGCTAACCAAAAAGTTGGCAGTTTGAACCTACCCAGCAATTGCATGAGAGAAAGACCTGATGATGTGTTAGTGTAGAGGTAACAGCCAAGAAACCCCCATGGGGCAGTTCTCCTCTCACCCGTGGGGGGGTCACTGTAAGTCCAGATGAACTCAACAGCACTCAACAAGAACAGATCTCAGAGAAGATACGTCACTCTATCAGCCCATCATATACTTCCACAAAACTGGACTCAGCCTGCTCCAATCATACCACGAGAACAGATATAGCCGAAGACGTGTTGTTGTTAAGTGCCGTTGAGAAAATTCCAACCCATAGTGACCCTGAGAAGCAGCTGGTGAGCTTGAACTGCCGACCTTGCAGTTCAAACCAACTTTGCAGTCCAGCCCACTAACCCACAGCACCACACCAGGACTCTAGACCAGCAAAAGAATAAAAGAAACGTATTCCAAACATTAAGGGAAGTTGTCAACACCTTCAGGATAAGTCTATTTGGCTAAATCACTGTGTTAACCCCTTCGTGGTCTGGTTATGAATCAGGCTGCTAATCTCAAGGCCAGCAGTTCAAAAATACCAGCGGTTCTATGGGAGAAAGATGAGGCTTTTTGCTCCCATAAAGATGTACAGCCTCAGAAACCCTATACAGAGTCACAATGAGTCAGAACCAACTCCACAGCACATAAACACCAACCACCACCTCCATGGTCTGGGGGACATATTGTGACCACCTATATTTTCCACCTCTGGGCTTCAGTGAGAAGCAGCTTCCTCACTTTTAATGTGTGCTGCCATCTGATGGGGGCCTGTCTAACTGCATGATTCTGAAGAAATGGGCTTCATCACACCAACTTCAGGCCCACAGACCCCTTGGGACATATGTGTCCCACTAATTATACCCAAACCTATATTACTTCAAAAAAACCTTTTTTTCTTTTATTTCATTCAAAATGCCTTCCATTACTGAAAGCACATGATTTCAACAAAAATTCAAAGCAGAAAATAATTTGGTCTTGAAAGGGATATTATATGTTATTAGAATATTAGTGTAACTGGTCAGTCACCAACTCGGGCAGCCCCATGCACAAAAGAACAAAATGCAGTCCTGGGTCACCCCAGTGATCAGTTACAAATCAGACCATTGTGATCCATAGCATTTCATTGGCCGATTTTTTTTCAGAAGTAGATGACTCAGCCCTTCTCCCTAGTTTGTCTTAGTCTAGAAACCCTGCTGATACACCTTCAGTATCCGAGCAACACAAACACTTCACTGACAGCCATGAGGTGCACTGGCTAGGAATTGAACCCAGATCTCCCACATGGAAGGTAAGAAACCTACCATGCCTCTGACTTTACTGTTAGTTCAGACCAAGGGAAAAGTTTAAGAGCGCCCACTGGCCATTGTAGGATATCCCTTACATTTGGTAAATCAAATGTAGTCAGTTTCCAGTATTTCTAAGGAGAGCTGTCAAGTCCCGAGAGGGAAGAAAGAACTTGCATGAGTTAAGTCTATGGAAGGTGCCAAAGGACTCAGTTGTGGCATTATCAATAAGTAAAATCTTAGAAACAACACAAATATCAACCAGTAGGTTGTTGTTGTTGTTGTTAGGTACCATTGAGTCATTGCTGACTCATAGCGACCTTATGCACAACAGACAAAACACTACCCGGTCCTGGGCCAACCTCACTATTGTTGCCACACTTGAACCCATTGATGCTGCCACTTTGCCAATACATCTTGCTGGGGGTCTTCCTCTTTTTCTCTGACCCTCCATCTTACCAAACATGATATCCTTCTCCAGCAACTGGTCCCTCCTGACAATATGTCCAAAGTATGAGAGACAAAGTCTGGCCATCCTGGCCTCCAAGGAGCACTCTGGCTGCACTTCTTCCAACACAGATCTGTTTGATCTTTTGGCAGTCCATGGCACTTTCAATACTCTCCACCAACACCGTATCTCAAAAGAATCAATTCTTCTATGGTAGGTAGATGGCTAACAAATTATAGTACATCTGTAGTTGGAGGTGTGTCATAGTTGTTTACAAAATGAGTTAAAGCTGTATGGATTCTACACTAAGATTCATTTTTTAAAAAACTAGGGAAGACAAGACTTAAAGCATTATGCGTACAATGATTTCATTCATTAGAAACACATGCTTTTCCACCCAGAAAGGTTCTGCATCTTTTCCATGGGTTCATCTCCAGGTGTGTAGATGTCTAGAAAAACCTCAGGATGAACGTGGCACAACCTGATGGGACAGGGAGAGGTTTCTCATCTTAGATATTGGGAGAAAGGAGCTTCTTTATCTGGAAATTTTATTTTATTTCTCTATGGAGAGAACAGTTGTATAGTTGTTCTTACAACCTAAACAAGAAATGTTTTTACAAATTAAACAATAAATTTTAACAACTGTGCATTTCCATTCTTTTAAAGAAACTGGATTGTTACCAGCTCAGTACTGTCAAATCATCATAGAATCTACTCAGAAAGGAGGCTAGAGCATCCATTTTTGAGTTGTTCTAGAAGATTGTAGGAACACTTCACTCGAAGTTGCAAGGCATGGGGCAGTTTGAAAAAGTCATTAGATAAATGCAAACTTTTGTTTTGTTTCCCAAAAGCTGTCTTGTCACCCATATAACTTCAGATCAAGATTTCTCACTCTGGTTGATTTTCTACAACTTGATCACCACAAGAAGTCACATAACGCACGTCTTGCTCCATGAGTCCCGTGTTCTTGCATGGCTGCTTGGATATCTGTGACTTATTTATCCAATCAAAATAGTTTCCTCTGACATCTTCAGTCCAGAGGAGAAACACTAACATCTATCACAACGTGAGTTTGACTTCAAATATAGCAACAGATTCAGGCTTGGTTCTTAAATTTCGTTTTCCTTTCATTTTAATTCCTTAACATCATGTCCCTTCCATGAAGAATCTTCTACCTTCTAGGTCTTTGCAAATAATTCAGTGATAAGTAATCCAAGTAGCCCTCCTTCCCCTATCTAGATTTCAAGGTGTCAAACAGCTTCCAATTCCCCATCTGGGCATGAAGTAATTGTCTATTAAGAGTCAGTTACCTTCAAGCAGAGAAGGAACTACCATAGTTTTTCACATAGAATGTGCCCACATGAATAATATGCATACCCTTATAATGTGCACAGAAAGTATAGGAAATCAGCATGCAAGAGGGTTGCACAGTTTGAAAAATATTGTGTAACACTCAGCTTATGTGAGTAAAAATATAGAATGTGGTTTAATTTCATCTCTGTATAACCCTTTCCTGGCCAGAACACACCCAAATACACGTCTTACTCTTCTTCCCTGGATCCATTTTTTTTTTTAAGACACAAAGATCATCGTACGTAGCAGAGTCAAACTTGGAATCCATCTTAATGGTAATTCACGGTTTTACCAACTTTTATTACTCTTTCCTCATTCCTGTTCTCATACCCCAATGATATCACTTACATCCTTCAATGCCAAGGACAAATGGCACGTTTTCCATCAGCCCTACTCTGGCTCCCAGCATGGAAATGACTTGACTCCTGCTCTGTATTCCCACAGGGTTTCTGCATCTCTGGTGGCACTTGCCACTGCTTCTTAGATGTGGCTATGGCTGGTCTGGCCAAGCTGCCCACCTTCTTCTCCCAATAAGCCTGCATGTGTTTGTTGCAAAGATGTCCACTCCTCAGAGAGGCACACCTTCCCAGGTAGTAGAAAGCTCTTCTTTCATCAAGGTGGAATCCCCCTTCCAGATCCCATAAAAACTCTCCCCGCCGATTTACAGTTACGTCATGACCTCGCAAGGAGTAGACGCTTATGTATATGGATCAAATCTGACTAACCCCAGGACCTCCTGCCACAGAGAACAGCTTCTTTGGATGGCCAGATGAAAACACGTTCAACACCATTAGGCATTAGATACATAAAGTTCAAATCAATAAAAAAGATCAATGAAAAATTTTTAATGCAACAAGATGACACCGCATGTTTAATCAGGATGGCCTCAAGAAGCAATAATGACGGCACCAGATTCTCATGAGGCTGTTGACAAACTCAATCGTGTATACAATGCTGGCGGGGTTGTCCTCTGGAAAATAGTTTTGCTGTTTCTTAAAGGTCGACGCATGCAATTATCCTATGATCCAGCAATCATACACTTGGGTATTTGCCCCAGAGAAATGCAAATTTATGCTTATACAGAAAACTGTACGTATTGTTAAAACATCTATAGTCATAATAACCCCAAACTTAGAACAAATCAGATTCCCTTCAACAGAATGAAGCTGAATGGTATTAAAAACAAAACAAAAAACACCTCAATCCATCTGTATCGAGGAATACTACTCAAGGATAAAAAGGAATAAACTCTAAGTACACACAGCTTTTAGATGAATCCTCAAGAGAGTTATGCTCAATGAAAAAGGCCTGATTCTTTCACATGATGTGGTTGTATGCCCTCAAGTCAAAGTCCACTCACAGTGACCTTATAAGACAAAGCAGAACTGTTCCGGAGGGTCTCCTACTCTCTCATCTTTAGGGGAGTAGGTGGCCAGGTCTTTCAAATTGCCACTGGGTGGATTCAAGCCACCAGCCCTTCAAGTAGTAGACACCAGGACCCCTTTCACACAACGTTCTTGCAATGACAAAGCTGTGAACATGTAGACTGGACTCATGGTTGTCATGGGTGATGGGACTTTGAGGGCAGGAGGGAAGTGGGTGTAGAAATGAAAGGAAAATGTGAGGGATCGTTGTGGTAATGGAATGTTCTGGATTTGGGGTGCATCAAAGTCAACAGCATGGCTGTGCTGTCGTATTATACTATACTTCTGCAAAATGTTACCAGTCGAGGAAACTGGGTAAAGGATGATGGAGTTCCACTGCATCATTTCTTACAATGACGTGCAAAATTTAACTTTCAATTAATAAAAAGGAAACAGATGTGAGGCAGAGGAGAGAGAAAGAAGAGCAGGAATGTTGATGGCTTTGGAAGAATGCATTTTGTTCTTCTCTGCTTTCTCATGTACAGGAAAGTTTTCATAATGAAAAATTTTTAAAGCTTTAGGAAAGTAAATGTATAGTACTTCCACAATGTAGTATCATCTTCTGATCTTTCTAACAGTTATGAAATCTCATGCAAGGCCAATCAACACATTCTTGCCAGTTGTTTCTTTCTGAGGTACGTTTTGGTTTTTTAGGTGAATTGGGTGAAGGTTTACAGAGCAGATCAATTTTCCATTCCACAATTCAGACACATTTTGTTTCATGTCATGGATTGCAGTCCTCACAATGTAACATCACTTATCCTACTTTCTCCCTGGGTTTGCTGTTTTCATTCCTCCATCTTTCTTAAGCCTTCCGAACTTTGTCCTTCGGTCAATGCTGCCCTTATGATCTCAAGTGGTAGATTATCCTAAGGAGTGAATACCTTCCTCATGTTACTGCTCCCTTTGTAGACCTTTTATTTGACTGAAAATTGAACCATGGGGGTTCGTTCATTTCCAGATCTGAAGGGGGACTAAGACACTTAGCCTCATAAGTCTCTATCTGACCAGTAAGCCTGGGGTTTTTTTATTGTTTTTTTTTAGCAATTTTGACTTTTGTTTCACATTTTTCTTAGATACACTGTAGGGTAAGTACTGGACCACAAGGTCGTCTTGAACCGCAAGGTCAGCGTTCAAACTCATCAGCTGCTCCTCAGAAACTCTGTACAGGGTCTCTAAGAGTCAGAACCAATTCAAAGGCACTAACAACAACAGTATTTAATCTAGCATATTCCTTTGCTTAAAGGAAACTTACTACTTGAAGATAAAGTTCACATACACCCAAAATCCCACCACAGTCAAACCTGTGGCCCCTTATGCTTAACCCTTAGACATCATCTACCTACAACATCCGCTTAGGATGACTTAAGACACAGGGCATTTGTTCACACTGGTCCTTCCTCTCTTCTCTGCTGATTCAAATACTATCAGTTCCTATAAAGCGGAACGAGGGTCACCTCCTCCATGAAGCTCTTCCTGACCTTTCCCTAAGATGCCTACCAGGTGTTTCAGAGCAGAATTAGGAGTCATATGACAATGCCTTTCTGATAACACATCTAGGTTTCGGTAAAAAGGTATTGTTTTAACACAGGGACGAGGAAACTTTTTTTCTGCCAAAATGTTAACATCATTGGTGGACCTTACAAAACTATCAACCTAAAACTTAGCCTGCTATATTTGGACAAACATTTAGTTAACTCACCCTAAAGTGATGGCTGGAACTGCAGTTGCCTTGGCAGGGCCAGACCAAATGATTTCGGGGGTCTGCTTTAACAGGATAAACATTTAATATAAAGGCCATAAAGAGATTTCTGAGTTTTAGGAGTGGGGGGAAAAAAAAAACAATGTAGAAATGTTGAACAGATTTAGAAACCATAAGCATAGTACCTAACTTACCATGTCACCTTGGACAAGTCATTTATCACCTCTTGCATTTGGTTGCAAATTGTACACTAAAAAGGGAAAAACTCTCAAGTTTTCAGTATGTCAAGACTAGACTTGCTTCAGGAAAAGAGCTCCCAAGAGCTTCTCTGAATTATTCCTTGGAAAGGTTATTTGGAAACATTGCTCATCAACAACAGACAACGCAGAACACTATCCCTCTGCCGCCATTTTTTAAAATAGACATGACCCAGTGAGAGTCAGTGGTATGGTGTCTTTGAAACCTTATGAAGAGAGACCTCCATAGCTTTCAAAGATGTTACAGTCCGTATACCTTCCTAAGGACCTGTCTCTACAGGAGACCCAATTCCCCTTCCTGTACCACTGAAAATCCGCCCTCCCAAAACTTTGCAGCTGGCTGTCTAGGATGTAGAGCTCAGAGTAGAAAGGTTTTCTAACCAAGATGATGACCTCATTGAGAAACAAACAAGAGATCCAAGAATTTTGTCACAGAGACTCCAAGGACTGAAGGTACAATGAGGAGAAATTACAGAACTTGAGACATGAAGAGACTCCACGATGCTCTGTTGCTGTCTGAGCAGGAAGGCCCGAGCTGCACGCTACCACTCAGGATGGACGTGGAAGTGGTCTTAACCCAACAAGGATGCCTGCAGCCTGCCCTCACATGGTTCCCAGGGTGCCCGGGTGAGGAGAGAGGAGTAAGAGGGCTTGGTACATTATCAGAAGCACTTCCTGATGCTCTGGGGGTCCTTACAGAGAGAGACTGTGGATGACACAGGAGTAGGAGGGGATATTGCTGCTCTTCATTAGGGAGGGGATGGTTCTGTGAGAGAGTCCACCCCAGGGAGGGCATGGGCTGGAGGAATGGGCCCAGAAGCTGAGCACGGGACCAGGGGTGCGGGGACCAGAGACTATTGGGGGAAGGGGAAACAGGCAGCAACACTGACTCTGTCTCTGGACGTGCCCAGCCGTGCCAGGGTCCCGGCAGTTACCTGAGGTTTCTTCACCTTAATGATCCAGGTGGGCGGGACAATGACAGCCGCGTGAGCACCCAGGGAGCAGGGTTCCTCGATGTGGTGCAGCATGAAGCAGGTCACCTTATTGTGAAACTGAAGCGAGAAAGAGGCCAGTCAGCAATCCTGGGCAAAGGACAATGTTTCAGCCTGAGCACCACATGTGTGTGCACACACACACTAACGTATACATACATGCACATGCATGTGTGGATATGTATGAAGTATGCTGTGTTGTTACGTACTGTCAAGCAGATCCTGACTCACAGCAACCCTGTATAGGGTTTCCGAGGCTGTACATCTTTTCAGGAGCAGAAAGCTTCATCTTTCTCCCACGGAAAGGCTAGTGGGCCCGAACCATTGGCTTTGTGGTTTGTAGCCCAGTGCTTATCCTACAGAGCCACCATGCTCCCATGTAAGTTGTTGCTGTGTGCCATCGAATAGATTCTCTTCACAAAGACCATATATAGGGTGTCCGAGAGCACGTGGTGGGTTGAAATGCTGACCTTACAGTTACGAGGCCAATGCTGATCCTACAGCGCTGTACCAGGGCTCATCCCCATGAACACACACACAACCACATGCACACACATTTACACATACATGTGCAGTGCATACATACATGCATAACCACACAGGCACATGTTTATGTGCACACATATGAGCACATGTGTGTTTGCACGTGTGTACATGAATGTACACATGCATGCACACCCCGAGGACATGTGTCCCTCGTCACCACCCCACCAGCCCTAGGAGCTTAAGGACCCAAACTTTAATTAATGACAATATGAAATCAGCCTGCTAAGACCTTCCCGTCTTTCCATGAGAAAGGTTCATAAAGATGGTGGCCTCCTGATGGGTTCTAGAACTCTTACTTTTGCCCACACCTTTCGTTTCACTGGACTTGCCCTGGCCACAGACAGGGTTGATTTAGGAAAACGTTAAGAATGAAATGAGGATAAACAGCTATGTCCACTGGGCCTCTTCTTTCGCTATCTTTAATTCCTGTCCAGGTAGCCTGTCCAGGTCAGGGACCCAGGAAAGGAGCAAAGTGTCTCCCCAAGAGAGGCTTTACTCAAGAGGAACAGACAACAAAGGGGTTGTCTCAGTTGGGTTGGCTGTAGCTCTGTGAATTCAGACTTGCCCGGCTAACAGTGCAGTGACCCTATTACCCTTGGCAAGACTAAAAGCGTTTTGTTTTTTCAAAAGAAGCCAATGGGCAAGCTCGTGATCATACCTATATCTCAGTGTGTGTCAGGGACTTAACGTGGTCCCAACTGTGCTACCTAGTGGCCTGGGGCCAATGCCACCGCCCATTACCTTTTGTGTAAAATGAGGAGCGTGCATGGTAACATTGGTTTATGATGACCACAAAACCTGCTTTACACAGTGACGTGCCTCACACTTTTAATCACAGTGACTTAAATTTTAGTAGCAACTGCTCCTTGAATGATACTTCATCTTTGCCAGAACAATCTAAGAGTGAGCGGCTGCACTGGTAATCATGAGCTGGGGTACAGGTTCACATGAGAGAGCTGTCTCAGGAAAACTGGCGGCTCTGGTCACCCTCACTATACTACCCAATCAGAGCGATTTTGTCTTCATCCTGCGTGTCTATACCATCTCATACCACCCACTGGCTAACTACTAATTATTTACTTGGTGGTGGTGGTGTAGCTGTCGAGTCGGTTCCAACTCATAGCGACCCTGCACAGGGTTTCTGAGGCCGTAAATCTTTATGGGAGCAGAACGCCTCATCTTTCTCCCACGGAACCCCTGGTAGTCTCAAACTGCTGACTTTGAGGTTAGCAGCCCAAATTTCCTTTGATTCCAAAGTTCCTTTGATTATTTACTTGTTGTTCTTAAGTGCCATCAACTCAAATCTGACCCACAGGGACCCTGTGAAGGGTGTCAGAGATGTGGCTGGTGAGCTTGAACAGCCAACGTTGCAGTTCAAAGTGGCCTTGCAGTCCAGCATATTAACCTGCAGCCCCACATCAGGACCCCTAATTAATTACTTCTTGTTGTTGTTGTTGTTACATGCCTTTGAGGTGATTCCGGCCCATAGCAACCCTGTATAGGGTTTCCAAGGAACAGCTGGTGAGTTTGAACCACCAACTTTGCATTTCAAACGACTTTGCAGTCTGACGTGTTAGCTCACAGCACCACACCAGGGCTCCAATTATTTACACAGATAAACATAAAATACTAGCTAATAAACTCATCAATAATTCTCTTACTGCCAGTTATTTGAGATCTGTGAACAACTAAATATACCCAAAAGACATTTCTAGAGCACCTTCTTTTAAAAGTTGATTTTAATTTTTTGCAATTCAAAAAAACCACTAAGTGTATGGTGGTGGTGGTGGTGGTTCTGTGCCGTGGAGTCCGTTCCAACTCATAGCAACCCTGTACAGGGTTTCCAAGGGTTTCCAAGGCTGCAAATCGTTATGAGAGCAGAAAGCCTCATTTTTCTTCTGTGGGACAGCTGGTAGTTTCAAACTGCTGACCTTGAGGTTCGCAACCCCATTCATTACCACTACGCTACAGGAGCTCCTTACTAAGTGTATGGCCCTTGCATTTCTAAAAGGGTCAGGATCTTAGCAACAGCCTATTTCTGTTTACACCTGAGTCTTCTGTGATCTAGAGCCCATGTGGTACATCCCAGATTGCATGACCTTTAGGCAGCAGAGTCAGGGTCTAAACCCAGGAAGCCCAGCTCCCAGTCAGGGTGCTTTTGGCCAAGCTACAAGAGGCCACTTGTTGGTTTGCTGTGTACACCAGCTGTCCTGGAAAGGATTACTTCTACTGATAAAACACATCACCACTTTGTCTTAAATGTTTTGTAATTCCAGTCCTTGTAAAGGCACCTTCAACAAGGTAGGAAACTCTAAGCTACGTGGAACTAACCAAAGCCAGCCTACACGGTCAAGTGAAAATTCCGTTTTTTGTAGTGTTTCAAGTGGCCCATATAAAGAGAGTGTTTAGGTTCTCTGTAAAGTAAAAGTGAGTCCCCAAATTAACTGACACTCAGTAACCATTGTGTAAAAGTGTGGCGGCTCCATAGGGCACACAGCTGCCAGTGATGGTGGCCCCAAATCAAAGAAGCCTGCAGCGTGACTATTGTTAGGGATGCCTGGACACAGAATTTGATTTTCCCTGCCCAGAGGGAGACATTTCCTTAATGTTTCCCCCAACGACTGGTGGAATGCTGTGGAGTCAGTTCTGACTCATAGCGACCGTGCATAGAGTTTCTGAAGCTGTATATCTTATGAGCAGAAAACCACATCTTTCTTTTGCCGAACAGCTGGTGGTTTTGAACTGCTGGCCTTGCAGTTAGCAGCCAGACACTAGGTTAGAGGGTGCCTATATTCATAAACAGCTTCCTGAACAGAGGTGCCCAAGTTATTCATGTCACAACTAAATGAAAAGTGACGTAAACTCCACGAACAGGAGACATGGTGCAGGACAGGAATACAGCTAGAATAGAGCTTTCCAGACCAATGAGCGCCTCGTGGGATTGCCAAAACGTAGATGTTTATGACCTCCAGAAATGTCAGTTTCATGTATTTCCACCCACTGTGCTGGCTCCTGCCCTGCTGCCCTGTGTGGTCAGTGGGACCTGGCCGTGTGCTGAAGGGTCCGGTATCTCCGTGCAAATCCGTAACCCAGCTGAGATACAGTAACCTTGTGCCATTCTGGTGCAATAGGGTGACTGTAGACCCTACTTCCTACATTCATGCACAGAGGAGACCTGGGGTCAGCAAACTCTTCTATAGAGAAATGAAATGTTTAGGCCTTCTGCCCATACAGTCTCTGTTTTATTTGTGTGAAAACAACCTCAGAAGATAATTAGATACAAACAGCCACAAATAATGTACAAAGGAATGAGTATGGCTGTGTTCCCAGGAAACTTCGTTTACAATTCCCAGCAGCACATCAGATTTGGCCTATAAACTGAGGTTTGCCAACCCCCAGCTCTGGTAGCGTAGTGGTTACAAGTCAGGCTGCTAACCTCAAAGTCAGCGGTTTGAAACTACCAGCCGTTTCACGGGAGAAAGATGTGGCTTTCTGCTCCCATAAAGATTTACAGCCTCAGAAACCTTATGCAGGGTCGCTATGAGTTGGAACCGACTCCACGGCATATCACCACCACCACCATCAGACTAGAGTAGAAATTGGATAAGAGAAAGAACAGATCCTCAGGCAAGCACAGAAGACAATCTGGCTGGTCCAGAGCTGGACAAAAGGCTATAAAAAGTCCACTGACACTGAGCCCACACCAAGTGATAATTCCTTCGAGGGCAGAATAAAACTACCCTAGTGAATTTCCAAGGTTGTCATCGTTACAGAAGCTGCCTGTTACATCATTCTCCCTCTGAGAGGCTGAGGGGTTTGACTGCCCAGCTTTTGGCTACTTAGTGCTTAGCCATTGAGCCACCAGGACTTCTGAGGAGACTAAATGCTGTTGATGTTGTTGGCTACTGTTGTCAGTTCTAACTTGTAGCAACTCCACGTAGGGGTCCCAAGGCTGTAAAGTCTCATTTTTATCCCAAGGTATGACTGGTGGATTTGAACTGCTAGCCTTGAGGTTAGTGGCCCAATGCATTACCCACTACACCACCAGGGCTCCTTGAGGAGATGAGTAGCTGTTAATAACAGAAAGCGAGCATAAAGAAGAAAGGATAACTAAGTAGGGGAAATGCCCAGGGACCCTAATGAACATCTGTTAGAATGTGAAGAAAAGCCACGTTTCCAGGAGCATACTGACTCCAGGACAAGACCTACACCTGAAGGATGGTAGGAGGCCGTTCTCATCATAACACACCAAAAACCGGAACCAGGACGCCTCAACTGCTGCCATAGAGAGTGTCTAAGCTGTGTTGATTTAGAGAAAGTCCAACCATAGGGGTTCTCACCGATCTAGTGGTGGGAGGAGAGTGGGAAAGTCGGGGTCTGGGAGTGAGAAGACCTAGACATTAGTTCTAGGGTTAGGAGTAAGGGAGGATTTCCCACCTCAAATCCCAGGCTTCCGTGTATGTGAAAATGTAGGCGTCAGTTTATCCCACAGTTTCTCCCAGCTCATATTCATATATGCTAGGAGTCCTGGTGTGTACTGTAGGATAAGCAATCGACTGCTAATCGAAAGGTCAGTGATTCAAACCCACCAATTAGTCCTTGGAAATCCTATACAGGGTCACTATGAGTCAGAACCAGATTGATGGCACTTAACTACAACTACAATTTTACTCTGTTCTTTCTTCTTCCAAGGATTACTTCCACAGACACTTCTATAGATTAATTCCTATAGATGCTTCTGTAGGAGAGAATACTATGTTACATAGGGGCGGCCTTCTGCTTACAGACAACTTGAGCCATGGAATGAGCGTGTTTTAATAAAACGTGAGCCCGTTGTACTTCATTTCATCCCCGGACTTACCGCCTGCTTGCACCAGGAACAGCTGATAGCCACAATCTCTTTACTGTGGAAGGAGAACTTTTGCTGGAAGCCCTGGAGTGTAAGGACAAGAGACAAAATAATTTACAACCACCTCCAGTGCAGTGTGCCTCCACCCTCCCAAAATTCAAGGTAGTGAATGAGGTCTGCATGGTCGCCCTCACTGGGAACAACAATGACCACAAATGCCACACCCAAACAGCACATTCTAACCATTCTGCCATGCAAGGATTGCTGCTCTTGGCTCGCTTGGAAGGTGAGAGAGGAGGCACTGATGCTGCCTGCACCAGGTAACAGGTACTCAAGACAAAAAGAGCTGTTCTGATTAAGAAATTGGAAGCCACTATTAGTTTCCATTGTACTATAAAGCAAGGCCCATACAGCTTCGAGTTTCTAGATGGCGTTAGTGTCTAAGAACCCAGGAGGCAAGTGAAAGTACCTAGATGTAAGGGCTGGGAGATGCCCAAGCTGTTGGCAGTTTATTCAAACACTTGCATGGGCCCTTTGGGATGTCTGCATCACAAAACTATTTTCAGTCTTCACCGGTGAGCAGCAGGGAATTTAACAGAACTGCAAACACAAGCCTTGTACGCATACACTTTTTCAGCAAGAACCAAGTTGGTTCTACAGTGCTGCCAGAGAGAAGTTTGGAATCATGCTCAGGGATTGAACTGTGTTCCCCCAAAATACATGACAACTTCACTAAGCCACGATTCTCTGTAATACGTAATGATTTTCCATTTTTCTGATCTGGTGTGATTGTCCTCCATCTTGTGAGCTGACATAGGTCTCCTCTCTGTGATGAAAGTCCTAACATCTGTGATTTTAATGAGGTAGGACTAGAAGTAATTATGCTAATGAGGCAACAATTATGATAGTGATGCAACTGTAGGAGTTAAGTTGGATCTTGAGTCAATTTCTTTTGAGATACAAAAGATATTAAACAAGTGAACAGAGATCAGAGGGTCCTCAGTACCATTAAGAAAGAAGAGCTGGAGCAGAACACATTTTTAGACCCACAGCTCTGAAACAAGACCCTCCTAGACTTAGAGGAAGGTTGGTGTCAAGACACATGGAGAATTTCAAAGGATGCTGGGCCCAAAGGTCTTGAAAAGACACAAAGACCTTCTGCAAGAGTCCACAGAGAGAGAAAGCCTTCCCCTAGAACTGTCACCCTGAATTCGAACGTCTAACCTCCTAAACTGTGAGAAAATAAATGTCTGTTTGTGAAAGCGCCCCCCTTGTGGTAGTTTCCAGCAGCAAGAGAGAACAAAGGCACTTCCCAAGACTCGTCCACTTCTATCTGCCTGTAACATCTAAACCAGACCAGGTAAATGCAGAGCAGCAACAAAAGATTTTAAAATGTTTGTGTGTGTGTGTGTGTGTGTGAACTGATCAAAAGAAAACAGGAAGATGCTAGGGGCAGGAAAGCTAGTCAAGGTCCTGGAAGAAAACAACAACTCCAACATCACTGACTAGGTACACATAATTTTAAGAACAATAATGCATTTACACATTATTTAAAGGTATCCCAATGGCATTTCTGCAATCCTCTTAATCCCTGCCTATCTATAATGGTGTAGATATAGTAGGCAGTTCCTTCTCTTTAAACCTCTCTTCTCACTCCTTTCCCTCACATTCCATGTCCCTCCACATCTCCTGCCTGTAGGCACAAAGCCAGTGTCAGCCTCCAGACTTGACGATTCCCCCACTGACCCTTTATCCTGCCCCAATTTCAACTCTCAACTGTAGAAATGTGGCCTCTTCTTAACAGAAGACTCCAGGGTTTTGGAAACTTTTCAGTGGTGAAGAAATAATTTAGGCAATTTCTGTACAGAAAAGACTTAACATGCTTGCAAGATCAGCCCTTATCTTGCATCTGGGAACCTGGATTTCAGGAGGGTGTCCTCATTCCCTGAACAGGTAACAGCTGTCCACAGTGCCTACACTGCAAGCATCAACAGTGTGGTATATACCAAGCACCTGCTTTCCTTCAAGGAGTTTGGAAATTTGGTATGTGCCAAGCAGGGAGGGCCTATGTGACCAGCTTCCAACGAAACCCTAGTGGTGGTGGTGGTGGTATGCCGTGGAGTCGGTTCTGACTCATAGCAACCCTGCATAGGGTTTCTAAGGCTGTAAACTTAACAGGAGCAGCAAGCTTCATCTTTCTCTTGCTGAACGGCTGGTAGTTTCGAACTGCTGACCTTGAGGTTAGCAGCACGAATCGTAACCACTATCTATGCTGCCAGAGCTCCTCTGTGTCTCTAACAACACCCCTGGTCGGCAGAGCACCCATCACACATGTTGACAGATGCCATTTCTGGAGAAACTTTGCATGTTCCTGGCTCTACTTTGCCGAGCATCCTTTTTCCTTTTGGATGGCATACAAGGGCTATGGTAAACCAAGTGTGATGTCCAGGTGTCCACTGCTGTCCCCAGCACCCCAGTTCACCTCCATGGCAACAGCTTCCAGAGAGGACATCATGCCCAGTGGGCCAAGGGGCATACGCACAGATGAAGCACAACCCACTCAACATGAAGTAAGACGGCACCAAATACAAAGATGGTCTTCACACTGGAGCATCCTAAAAACTTCCCCATCACCCCTCAAGCCACGCCTGATGGACTGAACCAAATATCTATCTATATCTCTCTATCTGTATATAGAGTCCTGCTATAATGCTGTAGGATAAGCACTGGACAGGTTGCTTTGAACCACAAGGTCAGTGCCTTAAACTCACCAGCTGCTCCTCGGAAACTCTATACAGGCCGCTATGAGTCAGAAATGACTCAACAACACAGGACAACAACATCTAGAGAGAGAGAGAGATTCAGACCCACAGCAAGTGACTTTGTACAGGGTTTCTGAGGAGCCGCTAGTGGATTTGAATCACCAACCTTGTGGTTCAAATCAACCTTTTGGTCTAGTGCTTATCCTTCAGTGCCACACACAAGGCTGGGAGTTTGAGCTTTTAATATATAGAGAAAGATACAGAGAGAGGCAGAGAGAGAGATGAAACTCATATATATTGTTGTTGTTGTTGTTGTTGTTAGGTGCCATCAAGTCGGTACCGACTGACTCATAGTGACCATATGCACAGCAGAATGAAACACTGCCCCATCTTGGGCCAACCTCACATTGCTGCCACACTTCAGCCCACTGCTGCTGCCACTTGGCCAATCCATCTCGCTGAGGGTCTTCCTCTTTTTCTCTGACCCTCCACCTTACCAAACATGATACCCTTCTCCAGTGACTGGTCCCTCCAGACAATATGTCCAAAGTATGAGAGACAAAGTTTGGCCATCCTGGCCTCCAAAGAGCACTCTGGCTGCACTTCTTCCAACATAGACCTGTTGGTTCTTTTGGTAACCCATGGTACTTTCAATATTCTCCTCCAA
>NW_006408559.1:11286097-11295219 GCF_000296735.1 Chrysochloris asiatica
TCTCTAACAACACCCCTGGTCGGCAGAGCACCCATCACACATGTTGACAGATGCCATTTCTGGAGAAATTTTGCATGTTCCTGGCTCTACTTTGCATCAAATTCTTCTCTGAAGCTGTAGCAACAATGTGTGGCTGCTGTGTGCTGGGGGAGAAACCAGCAGCCAGTACCCAGCACGCTGAGGTTGGCACGGAGCCTGGGAGGGGCCCCTGAATGAGCCTCGGCCGATGAGCTCAACCCTTCCTCCTGGGCCACATCCAGCCAGGCCCACGCTCTGCCCTCACGCTCACGCTCCTGGACTCTCCAGCTGGCTTCTCCATTGACACTGTTTTTTCCCCTCCAGTCTTCCTTCAATCCAGCCACAGCCACCAGGTAAAAGGCTGTTTTCAATGTCCGTCTCCAACTCGGAGTACTGCTACCGCCGCCGCCGCTGCTTTCCTAAAGACTGGAGAACAAGCTCTTCATCCTGTCACTCAGGACCCTCCACAACCTTCCCAAGCAGCCCCCACACACTCCTTTCTTATCAAATCTCTGTCTATGTGACAAGGGCCTACCTATACGAGGGGCTTCCAAACACTGATGGAGAAATGGAACTTTAAAGAGAGTAGAATTTTCCCACAAACTTTTTGAGGCCCCCTCATGTTCCACAACTGACTGCATTCTTTATGTTTCCATTTTGTTACCCAAGTCATCTCCTCACTCCCATCTCAACACCAGGTATGCCTACCCCATTCCATGGACACTAACTAGTCTTCCAAAGATGAGCTCTGGACCATGAACCACAAACCACAGGGTCGGCAGAAGATCAATGAGGCTTTCTGCTTCCTCGAAGATTTACAGCCTCAGCTAGCCTCCCTCTCAGACTGTTTGTACCTGTATCTTCTGTGGTTGGTACATGGTGCAAGGCTGTTGTGACACTAGACCAGGACATGTCATTTGAGCATTCGGTGCTGATTTACTGTCTGTCCCCTATGTCACTGCTAAGTCTGACTTCCGGCTGAAGATAATGTCTTTCTCATGCCTGTTTTGCATTAAGCATGGGAACAAAAGCTTTAAACAAGAGTTCATGCACTCCCTCAGGGGAAGCCTAGGTGTCTTACTGGTAGAAGAATTCTAACCCATAATACTGTAGCTAAATGGAAAATGAGTGATCCATGAAAGACAATTTAGAATCACAATGGCCAATTGGGGGAATTACAGAGTTTAATAAAGGTTTTATACACCCCAGTCAACTTTAGAACAAAGTGAAACTACAGAATGACGACTCCCCCATGGTCTTCCTTTCATATACTCATAAAGGAATAACTACCTTGCACAGATCCAACACAGGAAGGAAGAAAATACGGACTCATTTCTTCCTTAGAGTCTCTTAAAGTCCAAAAGAACACCTGCAGACTGGCCTAGGAGAGTAATAAGCACTTCATGAATTTCAGGAGTCCCTGGGTGCCAAACACAGGTAAGGGCTGGGCTACTAACTGAAAAGTTGGCAGTTGGGACCCACCCAGAAGTGCATCGAAAGAAAGGTCTGGCAGTTGGCTTCTGAAAACTCAGCCGCTGAAAATGCAATGCGGCACAGTTCTTCTCTGACACAGTGGGGTTGTCATGAATTGGAATCCACGCAGAGGCAACTGTCGGGGGGGATTTGTTAATTTAAAATAATACAATGCTAGGATTTCCAAAAGAAAGAGAAAATTTCAATTCTGTGATGTCTGAAATGTGAAGGTTCCTTAAGAAAAACTCCAATGGCTTTGCTGAAGCTGTAACTCAGAGGGGAGAAGAGATGACTGGGAAGGTGAATTAATGGCTTTGGTTTTGTTGTTGTTGTTGTTAAGTGTCATAGAGTCGGTTCTGCCTCTTAGTGACCCTGTATAGGGTACCCAAGGAGCAGTTGATGGATTTGAACCACCGACCTTGCAGTTCAAACCAACCTTGCAGTCCAGTGCTTATCTTGCAGAGCCACACCAGGACTCCAGGGCCTTGTTAGTATGTTCAAAATAATAAACACAGGTGTACGGGCATCATTTTAGTTTTTCTCATCCATCTGGTTTTACTAAATAGTGCATTTATGATGAAATAAGATTGCAAGTCATATTCCTAATTAATGAAATTCTTGGAAATTAGGCTAAAATGATAATACAGGAAGACCTGGGAGACATTGTAGGTTTGGGTCCAGACCACAGAAATTGCTTGGCTTCCCAGTGCCTAGGAAAGCTATGTTTACACTCCACAAGGTGCAATATAGCATTATGGAGTCCTGGTCTGGCACTGTGGGTTAATGCGCTGGACTGCAAAGTCGGTTTGAACCGCAAGATAGTCAGTTCAAGCTCATCAACTGCTCCTTAGAAATCCTATACAGGTTTGCTAGGGTAGGAACCAACTCAACAGCACTTAACAACAGCAAGCATTATAGAAGGAGTCCTGGCATGGTATTGTAGGATAAGCACTGGATTGCTAATCACAGTTGCAAAAGATTGACTTTCAAGGACTGATGAACCAGATTCCTTGTGCTCTGGCTTCTTCTGAGTTTGGCAACCAGAGATGAAGGTGAGGGAAGCTGGGATAGCTCATCTTCCAGCGGCTAGGTCAGCGTGGACTAGCTCTCCAGTCAAGGAATCTGCTTTAGTTCCCATGCTACTTTAACAGAAGAGTATGGGTGTGGCACCGTAGGGTAAGCTCAGGACTTCTAACTGAACGGTTGGAGGTTCAAACCCGCCAGCTACTGCTAGGAAACCCTATAATAATGACAGAGTCATTATAAGTCAAAACGGACTCAAAAGCAACGAACAACAACTCTGACAGAAATACTTCAAGTGGATGACTCAACCACATAAGCGCATTCTCTCTGAATTTAGGAGGCAAGAAGTCAGAACTGAGGACACCGACTCTTGGGAAGGCTTTCTCTTCCTGTCTCCTCAGTCTCTGTTTCCTGGTTCCTTGGAGAGCTCCATGTAGCTTGCCATCAGTCTTCCCTCATCTCTCACTTGCTTGTTTAATCTCTTTCATATCTCAAAAGAGACTGACTCAAGATACCCTCTACACTAATCCTGCCTCACAAACCCGGTCCCAAGTGGAAATATAAACACAGGCACAGGGCTTAGGATTGACAACGCATATTTGGGGGGTGGAGGGATACAATTCAATCCACAACAATTTCCTCTTCATCTCTTTGTCTCTTCAGATGTGACTTAGTTATGGCACCCTTGCCCAAGGATTGTTCACATTCCATTGTGGCTCATTCACACACAATTCACGAAAATAGTATCTTTGTTAAATTCTCCTCAAACTACCAAACTGGAGTGTGAATATGAGATTCCCCTGGACCCTACTCTTACACACTCCATAACGCTGCATTAAAACAATGCCCAGCCATGTCATAGGTCAAAACATGGCCACCTGTGGTATTCCACCAAGAGATGAGGGAGCTGAGCATTGCCTTACAAACACGCTCATCCATCAAATGCTGTACACACTCAGTCAAATACACACTCGGGGCTCAAGAGAAAATCCCTTCAAGAGCTTCCTTTATTGTTGATTTAAAACATAGAATTGAAATCACACTCTTCAGCCTAACAACCCTAGAGGTCTGAAAACTACCCCTTGAGGGGTAAAAAAGAAGGCTTGGTTACATAAAATGATAGGTTTTTTCCTCATCTCCCAATGAGTAAATGATGGAACAACATGTGTAGGTATACATGTGTGTACATGTGTGTGGGTGTGCTTTAGAAGTCTCTGGGTGTGTCCGAAAGTACAATCTTCTGAAGAAATACAGCAACAAAGTTGAGGTGAATTTTCACATCTGAATCTACTAAGATGTGTAAATTAACAGAAGACCATATGCTATCTTGTAGGCCAGGGTAGAAGCCAAAAGACAAAGATGGATCTTTATCACCTGGCAGAGTCCAAAGGATGATTATTATCTGGTCCATGTGTGTTATTATGTAACATCACCCCATTTTCTGGAGTCTCCAAGAATTCAGCAGTCACTGAATGATAAACCCGGAAGATGAATGGACTAGTTCAGTGTCATAGAAACATTCTGAGAAGAGCTGTTGCCTCTGACTTTCCTGCTGATACTGTGGTGTGCTGAGAGCCACAGGCAACCAATATGGCAGCCTACAACCACTGGGCAAGAGAGGAGACCCGAACAGAGCAGCTCAGGCAGCCGGGAGCCCGACCAAGAAGAGACCAGTCAGAAAAACAGAGTGCACTATGGCACCAGGTTAAATGTGTCACAAGACACAAGGCCTATTGACTTTCTTTTAATAAAATTCCACAACTTCATTAAGGCTTAAAAATTGTTGAGGTGATGCCAGTGAACACGCTGTCTGGTGAAGATATTTTTTGAAAGTGTAGGATGGGTTCATCCAGACCCTTCCTGTCTGCACATTTCTGAGCCCAAAATTGGCTGTGTCAGTCTGTCTGTCTCTTCCTTGTCTCAACACACACACATACACAAGCATCCTTATGGGAAACTTTTAGGTCATCTACATTCTTGGAGTAAGGGGAAACTCACAGTCCAGAAGCAGCATTATAAATGGAAAGAAGAGGTCAATAGAACCAAATAAGAAAGGGCATGAATAAGACTTTTCACTGAGCTGCTTCCTCTTTTCTCTTCCCTCCTCCCCCTTGGAGCTCCTCCGTCATTCCTCTTGAAGAACAAAGAAGGAGCCAACTGTGGTGTGCTGAGGCTCTGGATTGAACTGGAGATGCTGATCCCAGTTATGCTGTGTGGCCATCCAGAGAAGGCTGTACTATGTAGCCAATGGCTGTACTATGAAGTCTGCTCCCCAGGCACTGGGCAAAACAGCAAAATGAGTAAAACTTTTTCCAGCACTCACTCTCAACACCCTTGCCTCTGGCATCCAATTCAGAGGAGTCCAGTGAGTAAATGAACTAATTAATAGTGAATGATGGAAGGAGAGATACACTCTTTGTGATGACCTTGTGACCTTAATCACCACCAAGTCCCAATATGCCCTAACTGATGCCTTTACTACTGAAGTCATTTGAAAACTCCGCAGGTTGACAAACAGCCCAAGTCTGCTGGGGTCAATCACCTTTAGTGTTTACAAAGGTTAAGAGCATCCAGTCAAAACCCCACCTCCCTGTTGCGGTGGCACTGGGCCCTCCGGGCTGTATGACAACCATACTAATGGTGGTGGTGGTGGCTGTGTGCCGTGGAGTTGGTTTCGACTCATAGAGACAGTGTACAGGGTTTCTGAGGCTGTAAATCTTTACAGGAGCAGAAAGCCTCATCTTTCTCCGCGGTAGTTTCGAACTGCTGACCTTGTGGTTCATAGCCCGATTCGTAACCACTATGCTACCAGAGGGAGGGGGTTGAAATACACAACACTCTGAAGAGAAACCACAAGTCTGGAGAGCTGTTTTTTCCCCTCCAGAAATTGGAAACAATTTCCCATTTTGTTAACACCTCCTCACAGCGCAAATGTTATTCTTAAGACCACTCATAATTGGCTCCAGAGAGGAGAACCCATCCCTCCTAAAATGTGCTAACGCCTCTCATTAAAATGACTGCCTCTTGGAGAGAAAAGGTTCCAAACAACTGAAACACCTGTTACAGAGAGACAAGGAAGTGGGTGGGGTAAGCACTGGGTTAGACAGCAGGACTCATCTACCGCCAGGGCTCTCCAGGCCTGAGGGGGGCTCCCCGGGGTCACCAGGGGGCCGGCCCTTACCTTACCACACTGTTTACACTTCCCCTCCTGCCGCCGACGATGCACCCAGTGGTGACGCACAAAATTCTGAAAGAAAGCAAAAGTTGAGTGAATACTGATGGCAATAATTGATTTTTTATATTTCAGGGACATACATTTCCGGAACACATCACTAAAGCCTCATGTACACACAAAACAGGTGTGTCATTGTGGACCAGTAGCCCTGCATCTCCCTGGGGAAACGAAATCCATTCTCAATTTCTAGATCTGTCACAGGCGTCGAAACATCCGGATCACGCCCACGCTCTGTGCTCCTTTGAACAGTAAGCAGCTGTACTAGACCGCCACGGCTCAACTTCCTTACATGAGAAACAGTGTGCAGATCTGAGAATATATATGTTAGAGGACTCTAGGCGGGGAGGAAACTAAGACGGGTAAGAGAAATAGGCAAAGGAAGGGCGAGAAACAATATCAGTTCAATCTGACAAAGGATTTGTTTCATGCTTTTTGTGGTGTGTCACTATAGGATAATCCCTGAACTGCTGAACGAAAGACTGGTGGTTCAAAACCACTAGCCGCTCCATGGAAACCCTATGCAGGGTCGCTATGAGTCACAACCAACTTGATGGCACTTAACAACAACATATGGCAGACAAGCATGGTGCTAAACCTGCTGGTTAGAAAGAATGAGATTCTCAGGAAGAAACAGATTCCTGAGTCTAGGCAGAAAGAGTGAGATTTTCTCATTAATAAAAGGTAGGAAGAGGAAAGCTGAAGAAAAGAGATGATACAGACAAAAGAGGTGAGTGCATCTTCGGGATCCTGTGATGATGTCATGGATGAGGGCAGCTTCAAGGGCTACCTTTGATATGGGGCTGCGTGAATCACAGCGATCCCCTCCCCTTCTAAACAGACAGAGACAAACACTTTCGAAATGCTTTATGTGTAATTGAAACTGGTAGCACATCATTTAAGCACTTGGCTGTGATCTGAAAGGTTGGTGGTTCAAACCTACCAGCCACTCCATGAGAGAAAAGCCTGGTGTTCTGTATCTATAAAGATTGTTGTTGTTGTTGTGAAGTGCCGTCGAGTCGGTTCCGACTCATACTGACATGGTATAGGGTTTCTGAAGAGTGGCTGGTGAGTTTGAACCACAACTTTGTGATTTAAACAGACCCTGTGGTCCAATGCATAAGAATGTTGTTTTGTTAAGCACCATCGCGTTGGTTCTGACTCATAACTACCCTGTATAGGGTTTCTGAGGCTTTAAATCTTCACGGAAGCAGGAAGTCTCATCTTTCTCAAGTCTATAAAGATTGTTGTTGTTGTTAAGTGCCGTCAAGTCAATTCCGATCCATAGCGACCCTGTATAGGGTTTCCAAGGAGCAGCTGGTGAGCTTGAACCACCGACCTGGAAGTTCAAATGGCTTTGCAGTCTGACGCATTAGCCCATAGCACCATGTTGCAGACCGTGTAAGACTAGTCAGAGGTTCGAGGCCCTCTAGGGCTGAGTGTAACAAATGAGGCCACTGGCAGTTAATGGCAAATTGCTTTCATCTTAATATTCAGTTATATATATTAAATTAATACACTGGAGCCTTTGACAATCCACAGATAAATGTGGTATTTTCCTAAAGCCAAGACTAAAGGTTGCAAGGTTAAGCCTTTCTCCAAAGGATTAACTAAAAGTATTTTAGGTACTTCTCGGTTCTTTGTTCTATAGACAAAGAACCCATCCACCCTAATCCTTTTCCAGGTGCAGCCCATTCACCTGGGCGTCTGGAGTCCTCCTGCAGACCTGGCTCAGGAAGCCAAAGCAGCAGGACTCTGCCCAAGCTTTTGTCATTACTCTCACCTTCCCCCAAATTAGCTCAGGGGCTATAGATATGTTAATTGAGCCTGAGAATCCAAGTTGCTGGCCTGGGATTCGAACCAGCGAAGTCCGATGTAAAGTTACCTGAATGTCTGGAAAAGTACTGATGTTAGCTGTACCTTGCCTAAGTCCCTCCCAGCTTAGTGTAAAGCTCCTCCCCTAAATAAAGCAGAGGCCCGGGCCTCCCCAGGTGTGCATTACGGGTTGGAAGGCATGCAGTAAAGATTGCAGGGCAGTGAGTTGCTGCCTGCAGAGGCCACGATGCCTGTACTCCCAAGCCTGCCCACCAGTGATGTATCCACCCTGGCTTTGGGGTGCCTCATTGTCTCTCTCTTTGTCTCTTTCTGTGTATTCTTGATATATTGCAATCGCCGTCAGGTATCCCCTCCTCGTGAACTGAACCCCAATGTCGAGGCGGGTCCCCGACAGCACCACACCAGGGCTCCCAGCCCAGAAAATCCTACAAAGCAGTCCTCTGTCACAAGATATGCCTATGAGTCAGAATCGACTAGACAGAACCTAATAATAATAACACTTCAATATGGCATGCCAAAAAATGATTTCAATGGCTGTCAACTATGGAAATATTGACAATATGAAAATGTCAGATAGCATTATACGGAAGGGATACAAACATGTTTTATATAATTGCTGCTCGTTTAGTAGAATCCAAAGGAAACTAAGCATTATCATCGATGTGAGGAGAAATCCTCTGCTTACTGAGATTATGAATCACCCGATGAGTATTATGTATGGAGGAAAATGTTGAGAGACTCTGACACTGTTACAACTTGTGGTTCAATTGGGAATCATTTCACGAGTGACAACTCCACTCATTAAAAGATTAAACCGACAATTTCCACAGATCAAAACTCATTGAGAAGTCGGATTTGGTGAACCACCTGTGCTGCAAATTATGTAAATTTTAAGCATGCTGATAATATTATGCCATTTTGTTTATTTAGGGAATAAAAGAGAATATATTTTTAAATAATTTACTTAAAGATTAATAAATAGAACTCTTTTAGAAATTATAACCATCAAGACTATTCCAACCCATAGAAACCCCAGTGTGACAGGTGTAGAACTTTTCCATCTGGTTTTCTAGGCTGGAGCTGGGGCGGCATTGTAGGATAAACACTGGACTGCTAACCGGAAGATCAGAGGCGCAACCTACCAGCTGCTTCTCAGAAACTCTATACAGAGTCATTAGGAGTCAGAATCGACTTAACAGCACTTAAAGACAAGAGTCTTAACCTTTAAGTCACCAGGGCTCCTTACCTATGACACTGTTGTTGTTAAATACCGTCGAGTTAGTTCTGACTCGTAGCAATCCTGCATAGGGTTTCCAAGGCGTGGCTGGTGAGTTTGAACCACCAACCTTGTGGTTCAAACTGACTTTTCAATCTAGTGGTTTATTCCACAGTACTACCAGAGGCTGAATAGTTTTAATACCACTCATTAGGAAACAGGTAGGAAACGGAGGAAACAAGGCATAGATGGATAAAGTAACATAAAATAAAAGACTATCGAAGAAACTACCAGCTGTTCCACAAGAGAAAAACGAGGCTTTCT
>NW_006408559.1:11297094-11303940 GCF_000296735.1 Chrysochloris asiatica
CCTCTAGCACTAGATAAGAGAAGCGCCATTACTAATGAGTGTTAAAATATTAGTGCACATTATTTCAGAGTTTATATTCACTATTGTTAGCTGAAGTGTATAGCACCATTGTTCAATCATTTCCAAGCAAACCAATTCAGTTCATAATATTATTCATGGAGAGTGTGAAAAGATTTTAGAAACTGTTACCCAATCCATACAGCTTTTACTAAGAAAAATTGAGAGCTAGAAATATCCCATTTAGAGGAAAATACATATTCAAAAACATTCACAGGTCCGATACGTAGTTACAGTAAAGAATAACCCAGCTCTAGGTCCTGGAACCAGACCTTGCTAGAGAGTCCCTTGCCACCTAGTGGGTATTCAAACCCAGGTCAAACTAATTCTAAAGCACTTGGTCTTGCCTTTACATTAAGTAAACTACCTAATGTCTCTTAACTAAGACTCTCAAATGAGTTATGATCTTTCTTAGGTTTCAGCCTCAAAAAGTTATCTTAGAAGAAGAGTTCAACATTTTGGGGAAATGGATCCCTTTAGAAATCCAGTCAACAGAAAGAGAATCATTGATTACATATTGTGTTTTGGCTCACAGAATTAGGGGCAAATCAGAGGAATGACATCTCAAAGCTTACACTAGAAGAGATAGAAAACAAACAAACAAACAAGTCCTCTGGAGGGTCATAACAAGGTGCTTTGATAAAAAAAGAAGGCACCACCTACCTATTTAGACATGGTCATCTAGGTCTACTCCTGAGGGTGTGATATTTAAGGCAATGTCTTTCTAAAGCAAACATCTAGTCATGTGTGGTGGTGGTAGTGGTGGTGTGTCGTGGAGTCTGCTCCAACTCATAGTGACCCTGTATAGGGTTTCCAAGGTTGTGAGTGTTTATGGGAGCAGAAACCTTCATTTTTCTCCCATGAAACCACTGGTAGTTTCAAACTGCTGACTGTGAGATTAACTGCCTGACTCACAACTACTACACAACCAGAGCTCCTGTCATGCATAAAAAGCACCAATACAGAATTCACATACATGGCTACCTCCAAGGTGGTGAATAGCTTGCTATGACTTCAAGAACTGAAAGAAAGACCAGGTGGCACCTGGAGGGACTGGAAAAGTAAGCAGAGGTCAGATGGGCAGGAGTTTTTATGCCAAGGTAAGGGGTTTGGATTTTTATCGAAGTATCGTGGAAATCATTGAAGAATTTAAGTTGGACACTGACGGATTCCCAATTTCTATTTTTTTTTAAATCACTCTCTCAAATCATGAGTGGAATAAAGTGAGGAAACTGAGCAAGAAGTTATGAAGAACTGATTGTGGTGGTCAGTGGTGCCTTAGACTAACATGAATGATTTTAAACTTACTTTATACACAAAACTAATGTTAAGTGCCATCAAATCGGCTCTGACTCACAGCAACCTTAAGCACAACAGAAAGAAACACCACCCAGTCCTGCGCCATCCGTGCAATATTTGTTACATTTGAGTCCATTGCTGCTGCCCTTGTGTCCATCCATCTGGTTGAGGGTCTTCCTCTTTTTCGATTTACCAGGCATGATGTGCTGCCCCAGGAACTGGTCCCTTCTGACAATATGTCTGAAGTATGAGAGATGAAGCCTCACCATCCTGGCCTCCAAAGAGCATTCTGACTACACCTCTTCCAAGACCTATTTGTTCTTCTGGCAGTCCATGGTACCTTCAATATTCTTCTCCAACACCACAATTCAAATACATCAATTCTTCCACTGTCTTCCTTATTCATTGACCAACTTTCAAATGCATATGAAGCTATAGAAAATACCACGGTTTGAGTCAGGCAAACTTTGGTCCTCAAATTAATGTCTCTGCTCTAAACACTTTAAAGAGGACTTGTGCAGAAGATTTGCCTAACGCAATACATCGTTTGATTTCTTGACTGATGCTTCCATGAGTGTTAAAGTGAATCCAAGCAAAATGAAATTTTTGACAACTTCAATATTTTTCCATTTATCATGATGATATTTTTTGATCCAGTGGTGAGGATTTTTGTTTTCTTTACATCAAGGTATAATCCATACCAAAGACTGTGCTCTTTGATCTCCATCAGTATTTTAAGTCCTCTTCACTTTCAGCAAGCAAGGTTGTATTATCTGCAAATAACAGAATGTTAATGATTCTTCCTCTAATCCTGATGCCACATTCTTTTTCATATAATCTAGCTTCTTGGATTATTTGTTCAGCATACAGATTGAACAAGTATGGTGAAAAAATACCACCCTGACTCACACCTTTCCTGATTTTAAACCATTCAGCATCCCCTTGCTTTGTTCGAATGACTTCCTCTTGGTCTATGGACAGGTTTCTCATGAACACAATTAAGTGTTCTTGAATACTCATTCTCTATAATGTTGTCCATAGCTTGTCATGATCCACGATCAACAGCCTTTGTATAGTCAACAAAACACAGATAAATATCTTTCTGGTAGTCTCTGTTTACAGCTAAGATCTGTCCGATATCAGCAATGATGTCCTGCATTTCATATTCTCATTTGACTCCAGCTTGAATCTCTGGCTCTTCCTGGTCAACGTACTGTTGCCGCCATTTTTGAATTTTCATTACAAAATTTTACTTGACTGTGATAACTAATGATATTGCTTGATGATTTCCACATTTCATTTGGGTCACCTCTCTTTGGGATGAGCACAAATATAGATCTCTTCCAATCGGTTGGCTAGATAGCTGTCTTCCAAATCTCTTGTCATAGATGAATGACTGCCTCCCAGTGCTGTATCAGTTTGTTGCAAGATCTCAATTTGTATTCCAGAGTTGTGTTCTTTGTCAATGCCTTCAGCACATCTTGGACTTCTTCCTTCATTACCATTGGATCGCATGTTACCTCATGAAATGGTTGAACATCCACCATTTCTTTTGGGGAGGGTGACTGCAGATTCCTTCCATCTTCTTTTGATGTTTTCTGCATCATTAAATATTTTACCCACAAAATCCTTTGATACTGCAAGCAGAGGTTTGAATTTTTTCTCAGCAGTCCTTTCCATTTGAGGAATTCTTTGCACATATCATTGTAATACTTGACACTGTCTTCCCAAGCTGCTCTTTGAAACTTTCTGTTCAGCTCTTTTACTTCCTCATTTTTCCCATTTGCTTTAGCATCTCTATGTTGGAGAGCAAGTTATAGAGTCTCTTTTGACTTCCAGTTTGGTCTTTTCCTTCATTATTGTCTTCTTAATGACCTTTTTTCTTTCTTCCTGTATGATGTTCCTAATGTCATCCCACAACACTTCTGGTCTTCAGCCTTTAGTGTATAATGCATCAAATCTGTTCTTGAGATGATCTCTAAGTTCAGATGCTATAGGTTCAAGGTGAAATTTTGACTCTCATGAACTTGTTTTAATTTTCTTCAGCTTCAGCCTGAACTTGTATATGAACAATTGATGTTCTGTTCCATAGTCTGCCCCTGGCGTTGTTTTGGCTGATGATATGGAGCTTTCCCACCCTCTCTTTCCATAGATATAGTCAATTTAATTTCTGTGTCTTCCATCGGCTGAGGTCCATGTATATAGATACCTTTTGTGTTATTTAAAGAAGGTATTTGCAACCAAGAAGTCATTGGGCTTGCAAAATTACCATGCAATTTTCAGCGTAGTTTCTATCACCAAGGCCATCTTTTCCAACTACTGATCCTTCCTCTTTGTTTTTCCGACCTTTACATTCCAATCGCCAGTAACTATCAATACATCTTGATTGCATGTTTGATCAATGTCACACTGAAAAAGGTGTTGTTGCTGTTATGTGCTATGGAGTCAGTTCCGACTCTTAGCGACCCTCTACAGGGTTTCAGAGGCTGAAATTATTTATGGGAACAGAAAGCCTCACCTTTCTCCCATGGAACAGCTGGTAGTTTCGCAGTGCTGACTGTGAGATTAGCAGCCCAATTTGTAACCACTACACTACCAGAGCTTCCTTGAAGAAGGTGATAAATTTGTCAATTTCATCATCACTGACTTCAGTGGTTGGTGCATAAATTTGAATAATAGTTCTATTAACTGGTCTTCCTCCCTGACATATGGATATTATTCTATCAGAGACAGCATTAAACTTCAAGATAGATCTTGAAATGTTCTTTTTGATGGTGACTGCAACGCCATTCCTCTTCAATTTGTCATTTCCATCATAGTAAACCAAATGATTGTCAGATTCAAAATGGCCAATACCAGTCCATTCCAAGTCACTAATGTTTAGGATATTGATTTTTATGCATCCCATTTCATTTTTGTTAACTTTTAATTTTCCTGGATTCATACTCATTTTGAGTTGTGTCCCATCAGCAAATAAATGTCCAGAAACTTATTCCATTTGCATCATTGCTGTCAAGAGGAGCAGCTCTTCCCTACTCATATTTTGAGTACCTTCCAACCTGAGGGGCTCATCTTCTGACACTCTGTCTGACAAAATTCTGGTGCTCATCATATTTCCAAATTCAATATTCTGCTGCTACCTCGTAGTGTCCGGCTACTATTCATAAGGTTTTCAGAAGTGTCTTGTCTCTCCTTCGCCCTAGTCTGTCTTAATCTGAAAGTTCAACGGAAACTTCTCCACCATGGATGTACCCTGCTAGTATTTAAAATATTGGTGGCATTGTTTCTGGCATCACAGCAATACGTAAGCCACCACAGTACGAAAAAGTGACAGACAAGTGGTGGCTGAAACTGATAGGACTTGCTAATAGATCAGATGTGGACAGTGAGTGGGAGCAGAAATAAAGAATATGAACCCCCTCCCCACCTCAGTTTTCTCATTTGAGGAATGGATCAATAACCATATATCAGTTACTGAGATGCAAAAAAATTTGAGTAAATAGTCATGATGGGGATGGAAATGAGTTAGTGTTTGACACGTGATATTTGAGCCGACGACCCTGATAGTTCTGATGGGCCCAGTAAATGGAACTACAATCAGAGTCTGGACTGGAAATGTAAAGGCAGGGGTGTCAGGAGTGTCAAGGTGGGAAACTGGATGAGATCTTCTCACCAAGGGTGTGAAGAGACAAGGGAACCTGGAGCCTACCAGTCCCAAAACTGCAGGGGATGCTGGGAGAGAGTGGGAGGAGGCAGGGTTAGGGAAAATGATGTCAGAGCCCACAGAGAAGAACATTAGAGGACGGACTATTCAGTTGGTCATTTGAATGCAGGGAGAATGGATTCGAAGAGAACAGAAAACTGCCTGATGGTTTGGGGATCGGGAAGATAAATGGTGATAGTGGAAAGAGCTAATCTGGTGCAAGTACAGCACAGACCCCAGAACAGAACAGGCTGAAATGACCGACAAGGAAGTGGCATTATAAACAGTATCTTGGATAAACAATTTTTCCTGGAAGGTTGGCAGTGAACACAAAGCTGTGTGAGATCCGCAGTTGAAGGCACACATTGAAAATCAGGAAGCTGTTTGTTTTACAATCCGAGGCATTGGATTGTCTCTACTGATGGAAAGAAGGCCCGGTGGTTTGTGGGTTCCATGTCGGGCTGATAACCCACCAGTCATTTCTACGGGAGAAAGATGAGGCTGTCTGTTCCCGTAATGACTTAGTCTCAGAAACCCACCAGAGGAGTTCTACTCTCTTCTAGAGGGTCACTGTGAGTCCATATCAATTCTGTAGCAGTGGAGATGCTGATGGAAACCATTTAGAAAAAAAGGAGAGACTGAAAATTGTAGGAAAGAAATAAAACAGCAAGTCTTGGATAAGATGATTTTACTGATGCATGAACAAGAAACTGATGTGGGATGACAGGAAAGAAGACAAGTGTGGGAGTGAAAAACATGCGTGGAGGGGCCACCGCCTCTCAGAGGAAAAGTGATACAGCTCATGAAAACCAGAGGAGGCCCAGATGGAAAACACAATTATACAAAACAAGCAAGCCCACACACACACACACAAAAAAACTGATCTTCATTATTTAGGACCTCATGCTTGGTAAAGTGGAGAGTCCTTGAGAAAGAGGAAGACCCCTAACGAGATGGGTAGACGCAGTGCATTGACACAATGAACTTAAACTTAATGATTGTGAAGATAGGGCGGGACGTGTAGAGATTCCTGTGTTGCTCATGGGGCCACTAAGCGTGGGGAACGACTAGACGCCACTTAACAATAACAAGAATATTTGTGAATTCACCAACTTGCTAAATGTATTTGTAACCCCAAAATCAACACTTGTGGTGTCTTTGCAGACTTTCGCAGACACACACTGAAAGGTGAGAAATTCGAGGAGCATGGTGTGCACCTTTCCCAGCAGAGGGTGAACGCAGTGACGCTCACTGTGCTTTCTTGTTTCAGCTCTCTCCTGCTGCAAACACGTGTTCACGGCAGGGCCTATGGGTGCCGTGTGCTTTGCTCTTTAAGGCTTTTGCCTGGTGATTTTGTTATTTAAAATGACCACCAAGCATAGTGCTAAAGTGCTCTCTAGTGAGCGCAAGACAGTTGTTAAGTACTTTACGAAAAAGTATATTCATCAGATAAGTCTGGTTCAGGCAAGAGTAACAGCGGTGTTGGACATAAGTTCAATGTTAGTGAACCCACAACACATGTATTCAACAAGATGTCACTGACAGAAACACACATAAAACAAGGTTATGTTTGGGTAGATGGGTGAAGGTGCGGTGACTAGAAGATCCAGGAATATAAGCCTGTATATCCTTAGGGCAAAAGTTCTCGATCTACCTCTCTAGCCACGCATGCTACCTCTGCATCGATATAGACACCCACTACCTGTACACTTACACCCACCGACACTGCGTCTACACCTACACCCACACGCACTACCTCTGCATCTGTATCCACACGCACTACCTCT
>NW_006408559.1:11304585-11310949 GCF_000296735.1 Chrysochloris asiatica
CACACACTACCTCTACACCCACACATACTACCTCTGCATATGTATCCACACACACTACCTCTACACCTACACATACTATCTCTACATCTACACCCACACACACTACCTCTACACCTACACCCACGCACACTACCTCTGCATCTGTATCCAGTTATACTACCACTGCATCTATATCCACACACAAGAAGAGGGCTCTGGTCCAGCAATGGGACACACACACAAACAGGACGTTTTAGCAGAAAGTTGCTATGATTTTAGCTTTCAAGGAGCTGGTGTTGGGAACATACATACACTTGGATATAGAGGTTCATTATTATTTGGAGGATACAGGGAGCTTGGTACGGCTAAAATTAGAGACAGTGAGACAACAGACAGAAGTTGCCAGCCTTCTTCTCTTAGGGATCCTGAGTGCACTAGCTCCAAGGCCAAAATTATACTTGCACCTCAGCAAAACAAATGTCTGCAATTCACAGAGCCCATCCTCCTCCAAATGTGGCTAACACCAGCTACACACCTCCACCCAAACATCACCATCTTCTGTGAGCTATCATTCTGTTTTGTTCTGTTGTCATAGGGTTTCCAAGACTGCAAACTGACTTCAAGGGCACCTAACAACAGCAGTACTTTCTCCATTTCATTTACACTTCTAGTATAATTATAACTTAGCTCTGCTTATAGATTTACCCCTACAGAAGGGCTCAGAAAAGGCTTCCTGAAGGGCTGGAATCTATGAAGAAACCTAGAGGAATCAGGTGAAAGCTGTGACGTGGGAGAGGCAGAGGCAGATGGCCACGCTCCCTCCACTAGTCGCGTCTCCAAGCAGGATTTGAGCCCAGAAGTCTGACCTCAGCACTGACACCAAGAACCAGAGCTTGTGCTGGGCCTACAGAGCTCTTCCCCATCCCAGGTTTAAAACAGGAGTTCACAGTGACGGAAAGAGAATGGAATGCAATTTCTTCCTCACCCATTCAGTTCCACCCTGATTCAATTCCTATCTCTATCTCCACCTACCAGTAATCTCATAGCATCTGCCATTCCTTACAACTTCCTGTTGGCCTGTTTGTGTCACTGAGGTCAGGGACTTGGCGGGGGGTGGGTGTGAGTGTGAGGATGTGCATATGTGTGTGTGTGTGTCCGTCCACCTCAACCCCTTACTCTCTGGGTCATCCAGTGAGACCTCGGGTCCCTGACCCATTCTATGAGAGGAACCAAGCACAGATATGAACACATCAGGAGTCCTCAGGACCTGACTGACTCCATAACAAGAAATTGATGTGGAATTGTGGGAGATCAAATTTATATCCCTAACCCTTTCATGACCCATTGTACATATGCGGTCATTATTGCTACGTGCTACCGAGTAGGTTCCAACTCAAAGTGACCCTGCGTAGGGTTTCCAAGGCTGTACGTCTTTGTGAGAGAAAAAAGACTCATCGTTCTCATCAGAGTAGCGGGTGGGCTCAAACTTCCCACCTGTGGTTTGCAGCCCAGTGGAGAGCTACTGTGCTTTCCATTGTACATATGTTATTGGTGTTCAATGCTGTCAAGTTGGTTCTGACTCATAGTGACCCTGTATAGGGTTTCACAGGAGCAGCTGTTGAGTTTGAACTGCTGACCTTGTGGTTCAAACAGACCTTGATATTGAGTTGCTTATCCTATGATATCACATCAGGACTTGTACATCTAGTTAGTACATATAGTTAGTATATATGGTGGCTGCTTATATTTCCCCTCTCTGGGGTTTAATAGGAAGCTGCTATCCCACTTTTAATATCTTTTGTATAATTTTGTGAGTCTAAAGAAACAGACCTAGTCCCACCAGTCCCTATCCCAGAGACCCATCGGGACATATGTGTCCACTAACTGAGTCCTGGTTTGACACTGTAGGATCAGCACTGGAATGTGAACCACAAGGTTGGCAGTTCAAACCCACCAGGTGCCCCTTGGAAATCCTATACAGGGTCGCTATAAGTCGGGACCAATTTAATGGCACTTAAAAGCAACTGTATCAAAATCCATGTTACCTAACATTTTTCTTTTCTTTTCATTCAGCACGCCTCCTATTCCTGAAAACACAAGATTCCTACAAAATGATTCAGAACAGAAAATAATTCAGTCTTGAAAGGGCTTCAGTTTCAGGTGAGCCACCAAACCTACAGCTACTAAAGTTGATTCCAGCTTGTAGCAATTCTATAAAACAGAACTGGCCTTTCGGATTCCCAAGACTGTAAATCTTTCTGGAAGCAGACAGCCACATCTTTCTTTCACCTCTGAAGCAGCTGGTGGGTTCAAACAGCCAACCTTTCAGTTGGCAACTTAGGGCTCTCACTGCTGCACCACCAGAGATTTTTAGTCTCTGATGAATAGCTATGAATCCAATGAGTCCACTGGAAATAAGTAGTGTCTGAACAACTCTGAATTACTCACTTCTCTTGGCGACCTTGAGCCCCCTTCTCGAAATGTTGGTTTACATCTGAAGTTAATCTGTCATTGAAAAAGAAAAGTGTATTATTTTAGAGATAAACACAGAACTGGACTTTGTTATCTGGAAAACTAATAGTTTCAGATCTTATTTCCATAAAGCAAAACCCACAAGCGTAAGGAGCAAAGTTTAACCCTGTTCTTAAGTCTTTGGGAATCATTGCATAAGATCATCTACAGAGATCCCTGTTTCTAAATGCCCAATCTGTACCCCTTCATTCTCACCAATAAGATAAAGTATCTTTGAAAAAGAATGCTCCTACACCACCAATTTGAGAGATTAGGACAAGAAAGAGGTAGAAGAAAAGTTTACAGCAGCTGAAGCCATCTAGAGGTTGTTTCAGATATTAAAAGAAGAAAAATACAAACTTGAGAAATGTCTTAATGTTATGATAATTATTCACCCACACACAAAAAATTCCATATAAAACATTCATCACAATCTTTCTTCCAGTTGAGAAAGTTTCCTGGTTCATTTAAATCTTTGTTGCCTACTTGGTGACATAATGAATCAACAGAGGGAAGAACGTGGAAGTGAGTAGGGTTGAGACAGCAGAGAAGATATCAAGACAAAAACATTTGTAGTCAGGGTTACGCAATGTCCACAGCTGCATCTATGAAGCCAGCTAAATCACACCAGGCTGTTCAAACACGTGTTAGTGTGTGAGGGACCCCACATGGAAATGGAGGAGGGAAGAGGTGTGAAGGGTGGAAGGAAGAGAACAAGCAAGGTGGGGAGTGAAAGCAGAAAACCAACTATCAGAGCCTTTCCCTTCCTACAAATGACAGAGAAACAGGCTGGGCAGAATCCACCTCCTGGAGGTAGGACAGTTCCATTGTCACCTTTAGTCCCCCTGACACATGAAAGCCACACACAGAGACACAGCCCACCAAGGCCCCTGACTGTTGGCTCCGTCTGAGCTCTCGTAAAAAAAAAAAAATCTTTAAAAAGATGTTTAAAAAACAACACACACACAGTTGACATTGAGTTCCAACTCCTGGCGCCTTCATGTGTGTCTGAGTAGAACTGTACTCCACAGAGCTTTCGATAACTAACTTTTTACAAGTAAACCGCCTTTTTTCTGTGATACCAACCTTAGCAGCCAAGCACAGTAATCATTTGTGTCAACACCAGGGACCTTTTTTAAGAGGTTCAGAAATTCCTTTTCTTACAGGACACACAGTGTGGGAGATCCCACACATGATCAATGATGACACACACACAGAAGACACAACACGGAGAGGAAATTAGTGCATAGCACACTTTCTCTCTGATCTTATTCTTCCTTATGCCCAAATCCAACATCTAGTGGCATCATACCTCATTTCAGTAAACAACGGAATGAATGAAACTCCAACATTGCCTTTCCATGATACATCTGGCAAGAACCGTGGGATTCCAGTTTGTTCAAAGGGCCTTTGTTGGTAGAAAGCTAGAAACAGGAATTGATAAGCCTCCCACGTCCTCATGTGACCAAGTCCCAACACAAACAATGGAGCAATAATGGCAGCAGGTGGCGCTTTCTCACCTTTTCCAGTTGTTCGATGCAGGCGGCATGGACCACAATCTTACAGACCCCGCACTTCCTCCGGAGAGCGGATTTCTACAACATCCAATTCAAAAGACAAGAGAGGAATATTAAAGCTCTGTGGAGAAGGTCCCTGGTGTCAAGAATGACAAGTAGGCAAGTGAAACAGCAAGTTGCAATTGTCCATGTTCATCAGCAAATTTAAAATTTTATCTTCAATATTCAGTAAAGTGACCAACGTCATCAAATGTTATTTGATCCACAAGAAACGCAATGTCTCATGACCTGGGGCTGTTTAAATCATCTTATTTTAAAAAATAGAACAAAAACATCTTTTATTGTGCATTGAGCGATCGTTTACATGGAAGAACATCAGTTCTGCACTCATCCCATCGTATTTTATTTCATTGCAATAATTACAATCCCTTCCATGAATCATCATTTAACAGTATTTGCTTCTGTTCCCTCTGTTTTGTTGTTGTTGTTGTTTTTGATGTACACAAAAGCACATAGGACTATATAATCATTTAAACAACCAAAGGTCACATTCTGCAAGCCTGCCTCCTGGCCACCAGCACTCAGTCCCTCTCTTTCCATGAATTTAGAGTCCTCAGCTGCTCCCTCTCTCCATGTCCCCATCTCTGCCTCCATCTCTGGTATCACTGCTTCTCTGGATAGTGTCCCACATTCCGCTCCTGCTCTTCTCCCTTGATGGTACTAGGGTCCTCTGTTCCTAGAATGTAACAGTATTTACTCCCCCCTTTTTGTTACACAACTTCTACTTATACAGTTGTGACAATCGCAATTAGTCACGATAACAATTACTCACTATTGAATCATAAGAATCGTATCCCCATCTCCTTTCACCAGACCTGTCTAGACAAGATGAAAACTATTCAGTGGGGACTCTACTCTTCCCCACACACTCTGAAACTAAACTCCCTCTTGAAAACTTGTAAGCCAGTCACTTTGTGCCTTTATAGCCCCCACTGATTATTTGGGGTGGGGAGGGTCAATGTTGGTTAGATCATCTTTTCAAAGTAGAATAATAATAATAATGCTGTTTTGTGCCACTGAGTTGATTCCTACTCCTAGAGATCCCATGTAACAGAGAACTGCCCCAAAAGGTTTTCAGTGGGAGTGAACCACCCCAAGTCTTTCTTGCCCAGAGCTGCTGGATGGATCTTAACCACCAAACTATAGGTTAGCAGTCAAGCACTGAGCTGCTGGTGTCTTAGTTCTCTCATGCTGCTATCACAGAAAGAATAAAAGGGGGTGAGTTTAGCAAACAGAAATTTATTATCTCACAGTTTAGGAGGTTAGAAGTCCAACTTGAATTTCTAGAGGAAGGTCCCCCCTCTCTCTGTGGCTCTGGAGAAAGGTCCTTGTCTCCTTTCAGCATCTGTAAAGAACTCCATTCCTTAGAGCTTTCCGTGTGTCTGGGAATCAATTTTTCCCTGGATCTAGAAGCTTCACAGTTTAGGGACGCCAGGTCCAAAGTGGTAGTAGGTCCCTCTGAACTCTGCTTACTTATTGAATCTCTTTGACTCAGGAGACAATCTAATCCTGTAGTTGTATCTGGCCTCATTACTATGGTAGAAGAAAGGATTTGGTACATAGGCTGCTTGCCTCAGATCAGGATCACATCAGATCACATCACAGGGAAGGGAAGATGATGCCATGATATTAGATCTCATCATCGAAGAGATTGCTACATCTTAATTGCTAAGCCACTGAGAATCCTGGGCCCACCATGCTGACACAAAGCCTTAAGGATCACAGATGGTTCTTCCTGTGGTTGTTAAGTGCCATCGATTCAGTTCTAGCACAAAACAGGAATCTAGGAAAATCGTTCTTGTTGTTGGTAAGTGTTGTCAAGTTGGTTCCAATATGTCATGACACTGAGTAGGGTTTCTGAGGAGCGGCTGCTGGATTTGAACAGCCCACCTTTCTGCTAGCCTACAGTGCTGAAAATCATAAAAAAAATGAAATGGAATATTTGGAGACAAATATCCAATGCATTAGTGTGCCAAATGGACTGGTATTGGCCATGTTGAATAAGACAATCATATGCCTACTATACCGTGAATGATAAATTGAAAAGGAATGCTTTCACATTAATCATCAAAAAGAATTTTTCAAGATCTGTCCTTAAGTACAGCTCTATCAAAGCTGGGATAATAACCATAGTCCTACAAAGAAAATCAGTATTATTTAAATGTATGCACCAATCATTCGTGACAAAAACGAAGAAATTGGACTTCTATAATCTGAAATTGATCAAGCATGCAATCAAGATGCATTGATAATCACTGGTGACTGGAATCAAGCATTGGAAACCAAGAAGAATCATT
>NW_006408559.1:11311049-11320550 GCF_000296735.1 Chrysochloris asiatica
CAAAGTGTATGCTTGTAAACCTAACACAACGTGGCTTTCAAATATCCAGCAACCTGACAGTCAATCCCAGTTGAAATTCACGGTAAAAATACAATTAGTCCTACAAAGAAAATCAGTATTATTTAAATGTATGCACCAATCATGCGTGACAAAAACGAAGAAATTGGACTTCTATAATCTGAAATTGATCAAGCATGCAATCAAGATGCATTGATAATCACTGGTGACTGGAATCAAGCATTGGAAACCAAGAAGAATCATTAGTAGTTGGAAAACATGGTCTTGGTGACAGACACTGGAGACTGCATGACAGACTTGTGCAAGACCAACAGCTTACTCTTACTTGTTGCAAATGTCTGCTATCAACATCATAAATGTTGAGTCTATACATGGGCCTCCGCAGATGCAATACACAGGAATCACATTAACTACATGTATGGAGAGGCAGTGCAGAAGTTCAGCCTCATCAGTCTGAATGAGTGTTGCAGACCGTGTAAGACTAGTCAGAGGTTCGAGGCCCTCTAGGGCCAAGTGTAACAAATGAGGCCACTGGCAGTTAATGGCAAATTGCTTTCATATTAATATTCAGGTATATATATTAAATTAATACACTGGAGCCTTTGACAATCCACAGATAAATGTGGTATTTTCCTAAAGCCGAGACTGAAGGTTGCAAGGTTAAGCCTTTCTCCAAAGGATTAACTAAAAATGTCTTAGCTACTTCACAGTTCTTTGTTCCATAGACAAAGAACCCATCCTCCCTAATCCTTTTCCAGGTGCAGCCCATTCACCTGGGCATCTGGAGTCCTCCTGCAGACCTGGCTCAGGAAGCCAAAGCAGCAGGACTCCGCCCAAGCTTTTGTCTTTATCTCTCACCTTCCCCCAACTATGCTCAGGGGCTATAGATATGTTAATTGAGCCTGAGAATCCAAGTTGCTGGCCTGGGATTCGAACCAGCAAAAGCACAATGTAAAGTTACCTGAATGTCTGGAAAAGTACTGATGTTAGCTGTACCTTGCCTAAGTCCCTCCCAGCTTGGTGTGAAGCTCCTCCCCTAAATAAAGCAGAGGCCCGAGCCTCCCCAGGTAGCATTACTGGTTGGCAGGCATGGAGTAAAGATCAGTGCATTACTGGTTGGCAGGCATGGAGTAAAGATCAGTGCATTGCTGGTTGGCAGGCATAGAGTAAAGATAGCAGTGCATTACGGGTTGGAAAGCACGCAGTAAAGATTGCAGGGCAGTGAGTTGCTGCCTGCAGAGGCCGCGATGCCTGTAGTCCCAAGCCTGCCTATCAGTGATGTATCCATCCTGGCTTTGGGGTGCCTCTTTGTCTCTCTCTTTGTCTCCTTTGTCTCTGTGTATTCTTGATATATATGAATCACCGGCAGGTATCCTCTCCTGGTGAACTGAACCCCAATGTCGAGGCGGGTCCCCGACAAATGAGGCCAGGGGCTGACTTGGAACACACCATCAGTTACTTATAGACAAGTTCAAGTTGAAGCAGAAGAAAATGTCAAGTCCACAAAAGCCAAATTATGACCTTGAGTATCTAACCTGAATTTAGAGACCATCTCAAAAATACATTTGACTAACTGAACGTTGGACTCCAGGTGTGGTACTGTAGGATAACTCACTGGACAGCAAGGTCAGTTTGAACTGCAAGTTTGACAGTTCAAATTCACCAGCTGCTCTTTGGGAATCTCATACAGGGTAGTTATGAGTCAGCACTGACTCAAAGGCACTTACCAACAATAACTGAACACTAACGACTGAAGAGCGGATGAACTGGGAGAGGGCGTCAACGCCATCATACACCAAGGAAGCAAAAGGTCATTGAATGAAAGAAAAGACCAAAAGAGATGTAAGAAGAAACTCTGAAACTTGCCAAAGCAAATGAAAGAAATGATGACGCAAAGAGTCAAATGGGAAATTCCAAAGGATGGCTCAAGAAAGCAAAGTAAAGTACTATAATGAAATGTAGTTAGAAAAACAAAATAGAAGAATACACTCAATATTTCTCAAGCTGAAAGAACAGAAGAAAAAAAATTCAAGCCCCGAGTTTCCATGGACAAAATATTGACTGACAAAAGAAGATAGAAACAATGCACAGAATCACTGTACCAAAAAGAACTGTTCAAAGTTCAGTTATTTCAGGAAGTAGCATATCATCAAGAACTGGAGATCTCGAAGGGTTATTCGAGAAGACAATGCATTATGATGAAATGAGCAAGAACCTGGAGTCAGAAAACCAAAAGGGAATAACACACACAGCATCTCTCAAGCTGAAAGAACTAAACACTAAATTCAAGCCTGGATCTGCAATATTGAAGTCTTCTATGGGTACAACTGAAGTCCTGATGTGGTGCTGTTGGAAAACCACAATGCTGGTGGTTCAAAACCCACCACCTGCCTTTTGGGAGGAAGATGAGGTTATCTGCTCCTGTGAAGACATATATTTTCAGAAATCCTAAGGAGCAGCTCTTCTCTGTGCTACAGGATCACCTTGAGTCAGAATTGAGTAGATGACACTGAGTGTAGGTTTGGGGTTTGGGACATGCCCAGGACTCTTATAAGCACTTTACAAAGAGTAACAATCTTCACAATGCTATGAGACCTGTATGATTCTTCCTCTCATGTTACAGATGAGAAAAGTGAGGCATGGTCATATCATTAGTGCATAACAGAGCTGGGTCACCTAGCTACAAAGTGTATGCTTGTAAACCTAACACAACGTGGCTTTCAAATATCCAGCAACCTGACAGTCAATCCCAGTTGAAATTCACGGTAAAAATACAATCTGAGGTTCATCCTGTTTTCTGATAAAAAAAAACAAAAAACAAAAACAAAAACACCTGAAAGGAACATGACAGGTGAATGAGTGGCATGTGGTCACTTTCTCCAGCATCGTGTGGGGTCTAAGCTGGATGTGGTCATAGTCCCTCTGTCCAGGAGAGACTGGGTGGAAGGTGTGCATGGATGATTTGGGACTTAAGCACGAAAACCAAGTGACCAAAGCAAAGCCAGTCTCTCAAATGGTCTATCAAAGCACCCAAGTGTGACAGGGTATGAACTCATTTTTAATAAAGATGCTGGCTTAGATGGCTGGTAACCTTTCCTTTTTAATAAATGCCTTTCCTCTGTTGGGGAATAAACTTTGAGACAATTGAGGCAGGTGGATGACAAGGGATAAGTTACTGGTGCTCCCAACAGGGAGCCTTAATAGTGTGGTGGTTAATGTGCTCAGATGTTAACCCAACAGTTAATGGTTTGAACCCACCAGCTGTTCTACAGGCGAGAGATGTAGCAGTCAGCTTGCATACACACTGCTGCCTTAGAAACCCTATGGGGCAGTTCTAGTCTGTCTTGTAAGGTCACTTTGAGTCAAAATCAACTTGACAGCAGTGAGTGGGTTCCCAACAGAGACTGGAGGGACTGCAATAGACCACCCAGCTTGGAAGAGACAAGCTACCTGCTTTCATTATGACATGCTTCATCGCCACCAACAAAGCCCCTAACAATGCCATGGGAGTGCAGTGGTGGAACCTGCAGAAGACACCCTTGCCTGGAATCCCATAACCTCCCTGAAGCGGTTTCACTACCTCTGTCTTTCCTCCACCTGAGGAAAGTGCATGTGTGCAACACTAAGTCTGACAACCAACTGATTTTGCAACTAAACAAGGACAGACAGTTGCACACCTAGTTAGACCACTCCTAAGTGTCTCTCTACGAGTGAAAAGTAAGAAGGAGGAAAACAGCTGAGGCAGAAGTAGCAGTGGCAGCGATATCAACGCAACAGTAATGAAACCTGAGTTTGCAAATGTTCATGAACAGAGTTGTCATTGCTACTAAATGCTATTGAGTTGGTTCCACTCATAGAGACTCTGTATAAGGTTTCCGGGGAGTGGCTGGTGGGTTCGAACCACCAGCCTTGCAGCTAGCAGTGCAGTGCTTATCCTACAGCACCACACCAGGACTCTCGTAGACTGTTGTTAAGTGCCTTCAAGTCAGTTTTGATTCATAGAAACCCTGTAAAGGGTTTCTGAGGAGCAGCTGATGGGTTTGAACAGCTGACCTTGCAGTTAGCAGTACAGTGCTGATCCCACAGTGCCACACCAGGATTGTCATCCTATAAGCAGCATGTTTGAGTTCATCATATCAACTGTTGTGTCTGTCTGTCTCACTAAGAACTCACTGAGTCATCAAATATGATGTTCTTCTCCAGGGATTGGTCCTTCCTAATTCACGTTCAAAACAAGAGAATCATTCAATGTCCTTTTATGATCCATAAATTTTCACTGGCAAATTTTCAGAAGTACATCACCAGGCCTTTCCCTGTAGTCTGGATGTTGTGCTGAAACTTGTCCACCATAGGTGACCCTGCTGGTATTTGAAGTACTGGTATGAACTTGAAGCATCACAATGACATGCAAGTCACTATACTATGGCCAACTAACACATCTGTGGATTATTAAAGACCTAGTAAAAAATACAATTTTGTGTCTTTGGCGGCAGAATATTTAGACCAGGGCCCTAATTTTTCATTGTCCACATTGCCAAATGAGGTATTGTAGTGCAAAGACCCCAGTCGTGTCTCTTGTTAGGTTGTATGTCCTTCTGTTCCATTGTGCTTCTCTTTGGTTGCCCTCAATTTCCTAAGTGGCACCTTCTGAACTACTGATAATCTGTGAGATATATGATATTTAAGGTTTGCAGTCAGAAGCAAAATTAAGTCAATACCTTCTGAGTAGAGGTTTACGGTCTTTGCCTGTAGTGTTAAAAATACAAGGACTTCAGTTTCTCCATGAATGGAAACAGTTTCTGTGAATTCGAAGTCTTCATTGTCGACATCTCAGTTCATAACTCCATTTCTATTTGTTACGAAGTTACCTGGAGGCAGTTGAATAACAAGCCCCTGGCAGAAGTGGCTCAAAACATTCAGAATTCTGTGCTTGGTTATTTTACTTTTTCTATAGTTTAAAGATTTTAGCTAGATGCAAAGTCAAAGGCAGCAATCTGGGAATTCCAGGTATTTTTAAGTCTTCCTTCATTCCAAGTGAGTCTTATTTAAAGCCAATGCTTTCTTCATTATGAAAAGTGCTAATAGATGAACACGAGAAAATCCAGTAAAAACCATCAGGGTTTGTACCCTATATCGGAACCCATTTGTTACAGTAAGTGGCATGCAAATATAATTTTAAAAATAAATGTTGCCTGAACTCCCAGTAGGCTTTAAACAGTGCAATTATCAAGCCTTCAGTAGATTGCTCTCAGTGATGGATTTAGACACTGATTAGGTTTGTTGCTTTATATACCAAGTTGAGTAGCCTCGGGGTCCTTGCTCAGGGCATCCTAGTCTTGTTGTTGTCAATATTCAAAGGAAACCCACAAATCTGTAATCCTAGACATGTGTGTAGAAATCTGCGGAATGAAGGTAATACAGAATATACCATAGACTGGACCCCGATCTCACCTCACAGTGAAGCAATGAAAGTGCACTCATCATTTACATAAATAACAGTAGCATAATGATGAACTATGCTTTAGGATGTTTGGGCTTCATTTACCTCACAGACTCATAGTGGTCATAAAAGAAACACATGCCCGGTTTCAAATGGACCCCACCCCTGTCCCATGCTCCATCGAAGCAGCAAGCGTCCACCACCAAACGTTAAGCATGAGAGAAACACCATTACCACCTGAGACTGCTGTGGCTGGGGTTGGGGATGAGAAGGGGATGTGAAGAGTGGGAGGTGAGCAGCGGTTAAAAAATGTACAGTTGTCTCCAGTGAAGAGATGAACATTTCCTCCCATCCCACCCAACCTCACCAGGCACCATTTTGTTTGGTTGTGCAGGGGTCACCATGAGTAGGGGGCAACTTGACAACAACTAACAAGAAAAGACTCCACTGGCAGCACTGTGATGGTGGGGTGGGAGACACGAGCTTCCTCTCCCCCACAACCCCCATGGGCTTAAAGGAGCTCTGGTAGCGTAGTGGTTAAGAATCGGGCTGCAAACCACAAGGTCAGCAGTTTGAAACTACCAGCTGTTCTGCAGGAGACAGATGAGGCTTTCTCCTCCCGTAAAGATTTACAGCCTCGGAAACCCTGTACAGGGTCGCTATGAGTCGGAACCGACTCCACAGCACATAACAACAACAACCAAGGCTTCTTGGTGGGCAAAGGAGGAGCCTCCTAACCCTTTTTCGTGTCAGAAACGCAAGGCCTTTTCAGTGGGGATTGTCTCTGTGGGCAAGAGAAACCAGAACACTGTTGATCTGTAATCCAAGGTAAATGAAAACAAGAGCTCTTTGATTTATTTAAAGCTTAATTAGCAGAAATGGCAAGCCTACTTGGCAAATCCTGCCTCTTGGGGGAATCTGGGCTGAAAACCGAAAACTGATATGAGGACGATGTCGAATGGTGGAAGTTGGAAGTTCTGTTAATATGATTTCAGGCAGAGCACAGGCGCTTGGGCACACCAGGAGGGTGGCTGGCTGGCTGGACTCAGCACACATCTGTGCATCATCTTGGTCTCTTCACTGCATCTCTGGCCACAGTACCTCATGGGCCTCAACTGGGAGTCTGTCAGAGTTTTCAGTCTAAGGGGGGGGTCTCAGAACTCACTTCAGAGGGTCTTCATTGCAGGTCCAAACTTCAAGTCCATTTTGGGGAGGAGGTCTTCATTAGTCAAGGCCCCATGGGCCTGTGCTCTGTGTCTTCAGGACAGAAAAGGACCCAGGGAGGGCAGAATCTTCCTGAGACACTTTAGGAATGAGTCCCTGGATGATGACGGTTAATACACTCAGTAGCGAACCAAAAAGCTGGAGACCAGAGTCCACCCAGATGTGACCGAAAGGAAGGCCTGGTGAACTACTGGAAAACCAGCCACTGAAAACCCTCTAACACATAACGTGTTGTTGTTGTTAAGTGCCATCGAGTCAGTTCTGACTCATAGCGACCCCATATAAGGTTTCCGAGGAGCAGCTGGTGAGCTTGAACCACCAACCTTACAGTTCAAAAGGCTTTGCAGTCTGGCGCATTAACCCACAGCGCCACACCCCCATAAAACCCTACTCTGACACATATGGGGTCACCGTAAGTAAGAAAGAGTCAGCTCCATGCAACTGATTATTGGTTCTGGATACCTTAGATACTGAACACTAGCAGAAATGTAACATACACTATCTGAACAACAAAGAAGCAGGAAGGACAGGAGGCTGAGGACTCTTGTCAAAGAGCGAATAAACACCACCGTGTAAGGTTCAAATGATGCTGGTGGTGCAGTGGTTCAAATGTTTGGCTTCTAACCAAAAGGTCAGCGGTTTGAATCAACCTGCCGCTTTCTGGGAGAAAGATGAGGTTGTCTGCTCTTGGTACGATTTACAGCCTTGGAAACCCTCGGAGCAGCTCGAGCCCAGCCTGTGGGGTCACTAGGGGATGAGGCAACTTGATGGTTATGGGTTTAGTGTTTCTGGATGCGTAAATTCCCAAGCCCCCAAATCTGGGCTTACAACCATTGGAAACGTTTTTCAAAAATGAATTTTTCATGTGCTTAGAACAACCTGGTCATCTCTGAATTTTCCAAGACATGCTTTTTATGGGTTGAATTGTGTGTTCCCAAAATACACGTGGTAAATCGTAACCCCTATACTTGGTTGTAAACTGATTTGGGAATAGGGTTCCTTAGTTTTATTAATGGCACAGCATTAATGCAGGCCTGGTGTTGCACCGAGGGTTAATGCACTGGACTGCAAAGTCAGCGGTTCAAGCACACCAGTTGCTCCTCAGAAACTCTATACAGGGCCTCTATGGGTCAGAACCAACTCAACGGCAATTCACAACAACAATATCTTACACCAATCTCTTTTGAAACATAAAAGAACAGATTAAGCACTACAGTCCTGGTGTGGCCTGTGGGTAAACACTGAACCTCAGTAAACACTGGTTTGAAGTGCAGTGGTCAGCAGTTCAAACCCAGCAGCTGCTCCTTGAAAACCCTATACCGGATTACTATGAGTCAGGATCGACCAGACAGGCTGCACTAAACAACCACAGGTAACTAATATAATATTTATGGCAATTTAAGTCAGTAACTAATTGTAGCCATCACTTAGCATGAATGTGGCATGGAGTCCTGGTATGGTGCTGTAGAATAAATGGTGCACTGCTAACCACAAGGTTGGTGGTTCAAGCCTACCAGTTGCTCCTTGGAAACCCTATTCAGGGTCGCTATGAGTCAGAGCTGACTTGACGGCACATAACACTAACAAACAAAACAACAGCATGGAAGTTAGGTGTTAGATGCTGTGTAGGATATAAAGAAGAAAAGCTATGGCTATGCCCTCTGGGAGAAGCTTGCATGTCCCTGGAGTGCAGACAACAGCCCAAATGCAGTCTGCTCACCATGGAATGGCCAACTATTCAAGATCAGAAGAGCAGACTTTACCTAAAGACAAAATTCAGAAGCGCTGGGAAGGGGTTGGGTTGGAAACAAAAGCCACCAGGAGGAAGTGGGATAACTGATGTTACATAGTGTGGTGGTGGTTATGTGCTGTGGAGTCGGTTCCGACCCATAACGACCATGCACAACATTGCCGAGGCTGTAAATCTTTACGGGAGCAGAAAGCCTCATCTTTCTCCTGAGGAACAGCTGGTAGTTTCGAACTGCTGACCCTGAGGTTAGCAGCCCTATTCGTAACCACTACGCTAACAGAGCTCCTTGTATATACAGGGCAGGGGGTTAAATGTTCTGGATGGTAAGTATCATGGTACTTGAGGGGCAAGGCTGATGAAAGATAGAGGGGGGGTGTGTGTGAAAATCACATCACTGAACTCCTTCGGTCACTGAGGGCTGACACTATTCTCGGTTCTGGGGTTATAAAAAAGTACAAGACATGCAAAGTTTATATGCCAAGGGAAACTTACAAGTTCAGGGCTGGAGACGGACAGACAGACAGATAAAAGAAAGTTGCCCCTGCCCTTGATGTTCAGGAGCTTTCTGTTGCTGTTCCTCCCTGCCTCATAGACTAGGCAGATGACACTTCCAGAAGGAAATGACTGAAAGCCCCACAGAAGTGGAACACCTTCTTCATTTTGAGGGACTTTGAGGGTGATGTATGGGCTCTGGAATCAAATGACCCATGTTTGAGTTCAGACTCTGCAGTTTCCTAGCTGTGTGACATTACTCGTTCTGTAACCTCTTTAGGCCTCAATTTTCCAGTTGTAAAATACAGGGAAATCCCTGCTTGGTAAGGCTGTGAAAATCAAAAGAAAAGAATGCAGATAAACCAGTTAGCAGCTTGGCAAATAGCAAGTGCTCAGTAAACATTAGCCACCGTAACCACTGGCCTTGAATGAAGGGTTTTCCAAGTGACTGTGAGAACAGAGAGCTGAGGAGTGGACCACTGAAACCCCATTGATAGAATCCCTCATCCACATGCGTAATAAAACGGCTGCTTGCCGTGCTTTCGCTCTCCCTACCGGAACTTTTTCTCTCCCTACC
>NW_006408559.1:11320941-11353126 GCF_000296735.1 Chrysochloris asiatica
CCCCAACGTAATGGATCAGCCAGGTGGCATCATTGATGGACTCAAGTGTGGCAGCGGTAGTGAGGTTGGCCTAGGATCAGACATTGTTTCGTTCTGCTGTGCATGGGGTCGCTATGAGTCGGTTCCAACTCGATGACACCTGACAACAACAACAACAACAACCGGCATGTCATCCCTAGTCAACCTATCACCTACCTCCACTAATCTCAACCCCGCCCCCCTCTTCAACCAGTATAAAAATCCTTCCCCCGGAAATACCTCCCTCTCTTTCATTCCGACCTCCAGTAAAGCCTTCCACGTGGGTGTTTGTGTTCTGGCTCATTCCATCTCATACCCATGAGGCATCCTTGTACGCTGACACTCATGGATCCATCAGGAGTCAGAGTCAACTCAACGACAGATGGTTGACAATGACCGATAGCCACGATTCCATGGTCACAAAGGGGACAGACCCCAGGAGGGAAAACACTTCCTTCCAACAGGTTGAAGGTGGTGATATCCCTGCTTCACTGTGATTCATTGCAGCCTGTATACCAGAACTGTAGGAGAGGCCCTAGCCACGTCCTGACACCCAACACTCAGAGAGCTGGCTGTGTCTCCTGCTTACAGCCACCAGACCCCACCTGTACCCCGGTCTGCCAAGCTTCTGTCAAGGTGTTCACCACCAATCTGCCAACTGCAGGGCTGGTGTGTGGGACTAGCATCAAGGTTAAGTCTAAGGTTGTCAGATCCAACGAGCTTCCTGCTGCCAGCACGGCACACACAGATGGACAGGAAGTTCCAGCCACACAGGTGGAAACTGAGTCTCCCATCCCCCAGACGTACACAGATCAACTAGCTCGTCTACAAGCCAACACTGCCACCAGATCTGAGAGAGATGGAGCAGGTGGCCTGTGGCCACATCTGAGGTCCTTGTCCTTTTAGAAACAGCAGAAAGCTCAGCTTCTTTTCAAACAGGGAGCAGCTGTTTACTCTTCTGATCTTCTTGTAGAACCCCTCTCCCCCATCCCCACCCAAGCTCACTCCAAAATCCTTTACAGCAGCGGTGGGACCAGCAGAAAGATGTGGTCTCAGAGATGTTTCCAGAATGCATTCCCAGCCATACCACCATGACCTGGTGAAAATGAGATGTCAGACACAGCAGCAAAGTAGTAGGGGAAGAGGTACGAATCTCTGTGTTGGATTAGAATCACCCCAACCAACCAAAGACCTTGTCAATAACAAAGTCAAACCCTACCGATGAGAACATGGAATTTGATTATAGTGAAATAGAAACAGATAAAGAACAGAGGAGGTTGGGTATTAAGGTGTTCATTAACTTAATCCTCTGCAGCCCTGACAGATGCCCTGGTGGCAGCGTGGGTTAAGCATTGTGCTGGCAACCGCAAGGTCAGCTGTTGAAACCCACCAGCCACTCTGTGGGAGAAAGTCAGTCTGCTTCTGTGAAACTTTACAGTCTTGGAAAACCTATGGGTACTTCTACACCATCCTGCAGGGTCACTGTGAGTCAGTACCAACTCAGCTCAGTGGGTTTGGGTTTCACTTGGGTTAGAGTCCTCATGACACAATGATTAAGCACTCATCTGCTAACAGAAAGGTCAACAGCTGGAACCCACCTGCTGCTCCACAGGAGACAGATATGGGGTTGGGTTCTATAAAGATAACAGAACCCTATGGGGCAGTTCTAGTCCATAATATGGGGATGATATGAGTTAGAACCCCATCACCCCCAATTCTGAGTTGGTAGGTCTCATCATCACTTTACAAAGGAGCCTGAGACTTGAGGGGGGTCAAGGAGAGCTTGAGCCAGAGTCATGCACCTGTCTGTCTCCAATCCATGTGACTCCCGGCTCCCCACTCCCTGCCCCCACGTCACATGGACTCCCTCATACAATCCACTGCGTTACTCCATGAAGTTATGTTTGTTCAGTAGAGGAACCAATGGTGCCAGGCAGCACTTACAAGCACTTTAGAACTATAGTCAAATGGCACAGGTGGGATGGACCATTTTCAGCCAAGGTTTACCCACAAGGGAAAGGTGGAAGCAAAACACAGGAACACAACAATAACAAAAGGGAAACAGCACCCATTCACCTGCCCACAAAAAGAAGGTGACATAGCACATTTAAAAATAGAGAGGATATATTCAGAGTCGGTGTTCTCAAGTCTGACAGCTGCTTCTTTCCCCGCACAGCCTACGCTCTTCACTCTCCTACCCATCTACCTCCTGTCTTCAGATTCCGACACCTACCTGCCTGTCTGCTCTTTATCCCGCAAGCCACCTACCTACCTCTCCACCTCAAGACTCAACACTGTTTTAAACTCAACTCTGTTTCCATGGAATGCCAGGACAATCAGATCTGTCTTGGAAGGGAGGATGGGGAGACTTCAGCTCCTATAGCTGCCCCTGGAGAAGGAAATCATGCTAGTTCAGAACGTCGGTGGATTAGAGGAAGACCACTCCAGTGGCTGCAACAATGGGTCAGACATGGAAGCAACTGTGAGGATGACACAGGACAAACAAGACACGGGCCAACTAAGAGTCAACACCTAATAAAAACCGTTTCCCCATCCCAAGTTTTTTTGTTTTGTTTTTCTTTAACTTCCATGTTTTTAATTGTGGCAAAATACATATGACATAAAAAAATGTTAAACTATTTCTACGTGTAAAATTAGGTGACATTCATTGCTTTGTCCAACTATCACTAGCATGTACTTCCTAAACGTTTTAGAAGCTCTGTACCCATTGAGCAATGACTCCCCGTTTCCTCTTTCACGCCGCCCCTGCCCCAGATACCCTTGAGCCCACTTACTGTCTCAATGAATTTGTCTATTCTAGATACTTCCTATCAGTAAGGTCCTGCTGTGGCGCTGAGCGTTAGGCGCTGGATTGCAAAGTCAGTTTAAATCACATGATTGGTCAGCTCACTTGAAAACTCTATACAGGGTCATTTTGAGTCGGAACCGACTCATCAGCTAACAACAACTGCATTAACAACAACAGCAAGGTCATATAAGTAAGTGTCTTTGTATCTGGTTTATTTCCTTCAGTACTGAATTTTCAAAAGCTCATCCAAGCTGTAGTAGGACTTCAGGTCTCTTTACTGCTGGAAGGACGGCATTGTGCTCATTCATTCATCTGCTGATGGGCACTCGGGTGGTTTCCCTGCACCTGTATGTGTGTCTGTCTGGTCCTGCGTAAGTATGGGGATCACGCTGGCTGCAATGGCTCACACTGGAGCATAGCTCCCACCTGCCAGGTGGAGGACCAGCCCACCTGGCTCGGTCCTGATCAGTGGATCACTCTCTTTCGACAGCACAGTTTCATCTGAAGAGTTCCCCCAAAATATCCACCCCCAACCCCACCTACTTGAGATTCTGATTTAACAGGTCCAGGTGGGAGACCAACCATTTTTCGCAACTGTGATTAAATGAAAAATCAAGCTTTATAAGTGACAAGTCCTGGTGTGGCGCAGTAGGAGTCACACTGGACTACAAGGTTGGCAGTTCAAATCCACTAAATGTTCCTTGGAAACTCTATACAAGGTTGCTATGAGTTGGAACCGACTCAGCAGCACTAAACAACATAATAAGGCAAAGACCAAACTCTCTGCAGTCAAATTAATTCCAACTCAGACAGACCCTACAGGACAGAGTGGAACTGCCTCAAAGGGTTTCCAAGGCTGTAAATCTCTGTGGAAGCAGACTGCCTCATCTTTCTCCCTCAGACCTGCTGGGGGATTCGAACTGCCAACCTTTTGTTTAGCAGCCGAGCACTTAATCATTGCACCACTAGGATCCTTCGATGACTGTCTTACTCGTCGGAATGTAAGAAACACTGAGGGAAATCTAATAATCACAATGTGTTAAACTGGGACCGTGACAAACAAAACAAAGATGAAACAATATATCCAAAGCTCACTCGGTAAATGGGATCATAGATATTCAAACTCGAGGCTGCGTCTTTGCTTGACTCCTGGTGACCCTGCGGATGCCAGAGGAGGACTGTGCTCCGTGGGGCCTTCACTGGCTGGTTTTTCAGAAGTAGATCACCAGGAAGCCTTTTGAGCTGCCTCTGCGTGAGCTTAAACCTCCAACCATTCGGTTAGCAGCTGAGGGCTTAACCACTGGCACCACAAACCCAGGGCATCTGATGCAAAGTCCATTCCCTTCCATGGTGTTTTCCCAGAAGCAGGTATGAGTGACCCAGTTGCAGGCTGTCAGTGGGGAGCAATGCCATTTGCAAGGTTTAGCGACCATGTTCAAGGAACTTCAAAAAGTTGGCAGAAAAACTGACTAGAAAGACAATGGAGTTTTCCCACAAACCTGTGAAGCCCCCTCTTGTACATCCATTCACATGTTTGTTATGAGAAGTACTATGTGGCTGCCTCCAAAAGAGCGCCAGGAAAAGATCAAAGGGAAAAAGTGCAGGATGAGACAGACCCCAGAGCCAATGGCAGTGCGTCATTTGGCACCAGGACCAATCAAAACAGTTCAGATGGATGATTCATGCAGATGAGTTGGAACTTCTTTTCTCCTTCTTTCTTATTTTTCCATTTCATACAATTTGATATCTCAAGACCAGTGTTTATGCAATTAGCAAAGACCCTAATGTTAATTCATTATTTGAGTCTATAAACAGCTGAGTTCCTCATAGACTTAGCTAATTTAATCAAATTCCATGTAATTACACTTTAATTAAAAATACATATTCATAAAGTGGAACTCTTGATATTTAAATCAATTGAATTTACAAGAAAATTGTAAGAAATGCAGACACGTTAGTACGGGCTCAAGTTGGAGAGAGAATTAAAAGTCATTTCACCCTATGCTTTTCTTCGGCCTTCAAGGTAGCCAAGGTCCAAGGGGATGAGTTCTTCTACCAACCTCATCCAGATAGGTTGTGGAACTGCGTGGTGGCGCTGCGATTCAATCCAAGTCTCCGATGTCAAATCAGAAGCCTGTTCAGCTAAGCCTTTCTCTAACTATTCCTTTAACTGTTCTCAACTTCACTCAAATCCTGCTATGAAAATTCTCCTACCTGGTGTGGCGCTGTAGGGTAAGCACTAGACTGATAACTGCAAGGTTAGCAATTCAAACCCACCAATCACTCCTTGGAAACCCTGTTCAGGGTAGCTATGAGTCAGAACTGACTGGACGACACCTTAACAACAAAATCTGTAAATTGACTAACAGTCCATAGAGAGGAAACGTCTCATCAAATGCTTTGGAGTCTGTTGGCTTCCACAGGCTTAGGCAGAATCTCCATTTCTCCCTTATTAGGTATTAAAAGAAATATTAGCGTATGTATGTACACCATCCACTGGGCTCACTGCTATCCTGTACAGGGTTTCCAAAGCAGAAAGTCTCATTTTTCTCTCACAAAAAAAAATACATTCATTTGCAATTTCAAGGGCTAACACTTTGCCCTAAATATTCCTTTCCCATAGTGAATAAGCATAATGAAACAGGAAAGTGCATTACCATGTAAGTTATGATGCCCATTTACACACGCAAACAGGAGTGAGTCTGTTCTCTCTTTGTTGTTGCCATAGATTAAATTGTGCCCCCACATGTCTATGTCAGTTTGGCCAAGACATGATTCTCAAAGGTCTGACAGTTATGTAATGATATCACATTTGGCAGTTATGCAATGATGTAACCATCTCCCATGATGCAATCTGATGTAACCAGCTAACCAATGGTAAGAGGAATAGGGGGGGTCTGTGACAACCTTACTCAGGCCACAGCTCAGATCCAATGTCAGGGGGTGTCCCTAAGGTGTGGCCTACATCCCCCTTTATCTTACAAGAGATCAAAGGGAGCAGAGAAAAAGGAAGTAATTACCACCAAGAAAGTGGGTGTGAGAAGCATCTTTGGACCCGGAGTTCCTGCGCTGAGAACCTCTGAGACCCAGGAGAAGATTGATATCAAGACCCATGGAGATCTCCAAGGCACCGAGCCCAGAGATGCTGAATGTCTCCTTCCCCAGAGGTGAGCCTGCTCCCTGCCTTAGACTTCTTGCTTCTTACACTGTGATAGAATAATGCCCTGTTGGTTAAAGCCTCCCACTTGGGCATTTGTGGTACTAGAGCACCAGAGAACTAAGACAGGAAATAGTCCAGGTGTTTCATCAGTTTCTTTTTAGACAGATCGTTTTAAACTCCACACCGGCTGTAAGTTCAAGGAGTCAACGTGAAAGGTGGAGTTTCTCCACAACTTACTGCTTGGTCCCTGTGTTCTTCCTACAGAACATACAGAGAATTATAACACTTACAGCAGATGTTTCCGTATATGGACAGTTTTGCAAGGCAAAGAACGTATCAATTCACCTGACTTTTTGTTATACAGTTTCTAGAAATTCACCCTCCAAAACTTGGTCTCACCTATACCCACCACCACCATCGGTTCTTCTAACCACCAGCCCCTCCTTCACCCACACAGAGCCCTCCCCCTACACATAGCCATCCCCCTGGCAAGCAGACCTTCCCTCCCTCCCTCATGTTCTGTCTCTCCCCACCTCCAACACACACACACTGGATACGTGCTGCCATAAAGAAACACACAGAGCTGCGTAATATTACTATTCAAGTTAGGATTACTTCAAATGCATCCAATGATTATTTGAAATGCTTCAATTAGATCATCAATCAATTCCAATGAATTCAAACACTTGAATTAGCATTAATGGAAAGAATGTGACTATGAGGTAACATTAAGACCCCTTACAGTCATCAAAACTGACCCTGAAAGCCTTGCTAAGGCAATAATCTCTCTGTGTAAAACCTTGGAAACACCTAACACCTCAGGGGATAGGTTCTCTTTAACCTCTAGGGACCCTCTGCCTGCAGACCCCGTGCGCCCCCCCCCCCCCGCCCGGGGAAGATGGCGCCCAAGGCACTCACTGCGAAGCGGACTTGGCAGTTCTCCTGGCCCAGGTAGCACAGGTCTCCCGAGACGTTGGTCTCCAGCCACAGGTGCTCTCCATTTACGGCGCTCTCCTGGAAGGCAAAGATCCAGCTCACTTCAGCTTTCTCACCCAGGGCGATGGGGACAGATCCAAAGTAGGTTTCAGAGTCAAGAAAACCAAGGAACCCAAAGAGTTTGCGCCCATTATCATTAAAATGCTCCTGGAGTTGGGCCTACCAAAATTCTGTTGTGGTTGTCATTGTTATTGGACCCTCTAGTCAATTCCAACTCATGGCAACCCCACTTGGAACTAACTGCCTCAGACAGCCCCTTAGACTGCAGACCTGACAGGAGCAGATCGCCAGGTATTTCTTTGTGCAGAGTTACTGGTGGGTTCGAACGACTGACCCTTCAGTTAGCAGCTGAGTGATTGAATGCTGTGCCACCAGGGGTCCTTCACCTAAATTCTAGAAACCAAAAACAGGTATCTGGAAAATGAGGAACTATAACCAACACAGACATTAATTAGGCTGCAGATGGTGGTGTTGTGATGTGCTGTCGAGTCGGTTCTGACTCATAGCCAACCTGCATGGGGTTTCCAAGAACTGCTGGTGGGTTTGAACTATAGACCTGGAAGTTAGCAGTCCAGTGTTTATCCTACAGCTCCATACCAGGAGTCCTTAGGCTTCTAGTAATTTCTAACACCTCACTGTCATGCAGTCAGTTCTGACCCAAAATGACCCCTATGGAGGGTTTCCAAGGCTGTAAATCTTAACTGGAGCAGAAAAACCTCACCTTTCTCCCAAGAATTGGCTGATGGATTTGAACTGTGGACCTTTCAGTTAGCAGCCCAACTCATAACCCACTGCACCACAAGAGCTCTTTTGTTATTATTATTACAGATATTAGATTTATGTTGTTGTTGTTGATACATGCTTCAAGTCAGTTCCGACTCATAGCAACCCTGTAAAGGCGCAACTGGTAGCTTTGAACTGCCGACCTTATGGTTCGCAGTCCAGTGCTGATCCTACAGTGCCACAGCAGGGTTATAGTAATTTTAGGCTTATGGTACTTTTGAATATATGAAATAAATGAGGGAAGGAGGAAAAAAAAAACTCTAACTGGTTCCATGTAAACTTTTATTCATCAAGGCCTTAGAGCATAAATTCCATATGTAACAGAATTTTTGTTAAAATTCACCTTTACTTAGCAGAGGATCTAATGGATAGATGCTCTAAGTAATGACTGTTTGAAAGCACATTTATGTCAGTCATAGGTAATTTGTGCTTCTAAGGACAGAAGATCTTAAAACTTAATTTCAGTCACCATGGATGCAACAAATCACATATTTCTACTAAACCAGGCACTTTACTAATTCAGTAGGGCCTTTGCTCAATTAATTCTTAATCGTTCAAATTGGATAATTTTACTGCTTCTAAAAATATCATGTGTGTCTGCGGCAAATAGAACTGCCATGATGTATGACATGTGGAACAGCAATTCTATTGTCCAAAAATGTTCAGTGTTCGATCTGGGGGCGGGAGAGGCACTTTTTTTTGAACAGCAGAAAGATAGAACTCCAAATCTTTCTTATGGGATTTAATACTTTAGAAACATGATAGGCTTATAGATTAATTGTACATTTTGCTCATGTGTTTAAGAAGGGCTCTGAATTATGAGGAAGAGAAGGTCAGTGGTTCAAATCCACCAGTCGTTCCTCAGAAATCTTACACAGGGTCTCTGAGACAGAACTGACAGGACGGCACTTAACAATAACAACCATACAGAGTCCTAGTATAGTGTTGTAGAATAAGTACTGGACTGAGAACCACAAGGTCAGTAGTTCAAACCCACCAGCTACTCATTGGAAACCCTACAAAGGGTCACTATGGACTCCTGGTGTGGCGCTATAGGTTTGCAAACCACAAGGTCAGTGGTTCCAACCCACCAGCTGCTTCTCAGAAACCCTGTAAATGGTTGCTATGAGTCAGAACTGACTTGACAGCACTTAACAACAACAAACAACCATAAATAAACAAAACTAAGTCTGCAGGTCTTTATTCCATTCATTGTAAGTACATGGATGCATCTATATTTCCCCATGAGGCAGAACTTCAGTGAGGAGTTCTATAGAATATGTCTTAGAGGTTCTCTTATATATTGTTGTTGTTGTTAAGTACATCAAGTTGGCTCCCACTCACAGTGACGCTGTACAGGGTTTCCGAGGCTATACATCTTTGTAGGAACTGAATGCCTCCTCTTAATATGCATCACCTTTAATATGCCCTGTTCCAGAAGTGTTCATACAAAGGCATTGTGGTGTCATTATAGTCAAGTTGATTCCAACTTATAGTGACCCTGAGTGTGCAGAACAGAGCTGCTCCTTAGGGTGTACAGAGCTGTGGTCTTTTGGAAGCAGAGCACCAGGCCTTTATTCCAAGGTGTTTCTGAGTGGGTTTGAACCACTGATGTATCCATTAGTAGTCCAGTGTTTTACCATTTTTCCTGCCCAGGGCAAATAGCCCTTTCTATACAATAGCCTTCTGGATTAAAAAGCAGTTCAGAGAAGCAAACACCTGCTCCAAATGATGTTTGATAGAAAAAATACCAAGCCTCATCTCTTTAGGAGTCCTGGTGCCACAGTGGTAAAGCACTCAGCTGCTAACTAAACAAACTGCAGGTTCAAGCCCACAAGCTGCTCCATGAGAAAAAGACATGGTGGTCAGTTTCCAGAATAATTTGCAGCCTTGGAAACTCATGGGGCAGAATTGGCTTGATGCCAATGGGTCTGGTTTGGTTTGATGCTATCCACCTTTTAAAATAAATAGGTTACATGGATTGGTGGCAAGATAGCAAACAAGGAACTAGCACTACATGGAGCCTTATCACAAAGAGAAGGAAACTAAATGAAACAGATGCAGATGATAGGTCAGAATCCCTGAGCTTGAGGTATAGACGGGATAGAGAAGTGAATTGAACTCTTACTAGGCGAGAGACCTGATGAAAAAGGAGACAGGCTGGTGGTCTGTGCTGACAATCGGCTGCAGCTTAGTCACCGTAAGCTTTTGTGAGCGACTTCAGAGACAAAACAGCATGTGGGGGATTGTAGAAACATACCAGGGGCTGGCAGAGGCCCCTTGTTCCTCACACTCCTCTGGTAACCAGAGGCACGGCTGCCCCCCAACCCCTGCATACACCCCCAGTGGTGGGAGCCTCACTGGGGTGAGTGTTGCAGTTGTGAGCCCCGTTTAAAGGGAGTGTGAAGCTATCTGCACCTGGATTCAGGTGAGCCCTGCCACAAACCTGCAGAGCCAGCTCTGACCAGCTCTGGACTAGCTCTAAGGAGGGGAAGCAGCTGAACAGACAGTGGGGAGAGAGGATGAAGGAGACAGGTAGTCTGTGATCGTGAACTTTCACAGGCAGCTCTGGGGGCAAGAGGGCAGTAAGTGGCACAGAGGTATACTGCTTATTGGTGCAGAGAAAGGTGCACTCTTTTCTTGTAGCCCACATTACCCTAGGGGTCAGAGGTGTGACCGTCCTCCAGCCATATACAGTCCCAGCACACCTCCTGTTCTCCAGGTAGTCAGAGCCACATCAAAGGGACTGGGGAGCAAGCAGCACCAACCTGGAATCAGGTGTGGTCTGCTCCAGACCTGGAGAGTTGGTTCTGGCCAGCCCAGGACTAGCAGGACCTCTTACCCTTAGCTACCCTCTGGGATGGAAAAATCCTAATCAACCAACTGCTTTGGGGTCTGCACAAACTACTTCTGAATTGAGTGTCCACAGCAGACACACCTAGTTCCTACAGGAACTCCACCTAGGGCCAAGTACCATTGTCTCATCATTTGCCCACCTACCACGTGAGGTCATTGGCAGGCAAGAGGCCCCAGAATTTTCTCCTCTCTAGGTCTGGCATCAGTCCTGGGTTTTTCCTTTCATTGTTTTTGTTTGTTTTATTCTTTCTTCCCCTTCTTCCTCTTATTGCCTGCCCTTTGTTTTCTCTTTTATATCTTCACTTACATTTTTTCTTCTGTTTTTCTGCTTTTCTTTCCCAACTGCCACTGCTTTTTTCTTTTTTTCTCTTTGATTTTTTTACTACTTTCTGATTTCTTGCCCTTTACTCTTTCTACTACCTAATTGTGCTTTGTTATTTTTCTTTCTTTTTATTTTCTCTCTTTCATGGTATTTGATTTTTTTTTTTAATTTTTTCTACTTTTCTCTTTTTAGTTTTTGTATTCTTTTTCTGTTTTTGACTTTTGTTTCCTTACTTTTTTGTGTTCTGTGTTTGTCTGTTTGTTTTCCTTCATTCTTGTGTGTGTGTTTCCTCTACCTGCCTGATGCAACAGTGGCAGCAAACATACCTATACAACCCATCCACAGCCACATCCTTTACAACCTCACCCACTGGGCAAGAGCCAATACCAGCTGCTATACACTGGATCAACAACAAACAACATCAGCCAAAGCCATTCCATACTAAGCTGAATGAATACAGAACAGTGAATGGTACACGAGTTTCCATCCACTAATCACATCCACCAGAGGGCAGTTGGTGAGAGTCTATGAATGCAACAATCTACAATCATCAGTTTAATCCAAATACAATAAAGCCACATTGTCTTGGAAGCAGAAGACTATTTCTGTTCACACAGAGAAACAAGACAGAGTGGGTCAAACAAGTGACCAAGAGGCAGAGTTAGAAAACATTTTTGAGGGGAAAAAAAGGCACTGAAACTTCCTGAAGAAGAATTCAAGAGAATTATATTTAGGTATCTCCAAATGATCAACAGAAATGTCAAAAAAAAAGGAAAACACTACAGGAACAAACAAAATAAATAAAGGACTGCAGACAATACAAAACCTGAAAACAGAAACCAGAAGAGTAATGCTAACATTTCTCTTAGTGGACAATACACCGAAAAAAGAAAGGAGGAGATTTTAATAAAAAGAAGTCTGAATTAAATCTCTCAATAGTGATAAGCTAGAAGAACCACCAGAAAAAATAATTAACAAATCCAAAGAAAGGCTAAGATTCATGTGGGGCACCATGAAGAGGAATAACTTATGGGTGATCAGAATTCCAGAACAAAAGGAGACAAAGAAAAGCACAGAAAAGGTAGTCTAAGAGCTGATGGAATAAAACTTCCCTAACATCATGAAAGAAGAGAAAATAAGCATTCAAGAAGCTGAATGAACCTCAAACAGGATAGACCTGAAAAGAAATTCACTGACATATCATAATCAAACTATTCAAGATCAAAGACAAGGAATTCTAAAAGCAGCTCAGGAAAAATAAAAAGATACCTACAAAGGAGAGCCAATAAGATTAAGCTTTGATCTCTCAGCAGAAACCATGCATGCAGGTAAGAAGGCCATAAGGAAACATATATAAAACCATGCCAACCAAGAATCACACACCCAGCAAAACTGTCCCTCAAATGTGACGGCAAAATTAGAACATTTCCAGATAATCAGAAATTAAAGGAATTTGTAATAACCAGACCAACTTTACAAAAAATGCTAAAAAGAGTCCTTTGTACTGAGTACCCAAAACATTAGACTACAAACCGAGATTAATTTACACAACAACAACACCCAGAATTCAATCCAGGTATACAAGTATCCAAAGTAAAATAAACCCACAAGGCTGACATTAGAGAACCAGAGGTGTCAAAACATAATGAAGACAACTACAAAGCAAAAAGAGAGCCAAGTGTAGTTACAAAACATCCAAATAGTGAGGAAGTCAATCAGATTTCAAGATAAAACGGACTATTTTAAACTGGAAAAAAATTGATAAATTTTACAGTGTAACCTCAAAGAAAATTAACGTACCTTCACATGCTTGGTAAAGTAGAAGGGAAGCAGAAAAACAGGAAGACCTCCCCCCCAATGAGATGACAATTGGCACAGTGGCAGCAGCAATGGGCTCAAATGGAGTAACAATTGTAAGTCATGTGAGAGACAAAGTTTTGCCACCCTGGCTTCAAAGGAGCTTTCCAGTGAACTTCTTCCAACACAGATTTGTTTGTTCTGCTGGCAGCTCATGCTACTTTTAATATTCTCCTCCAACACCATAATTCAAAAGATTCAATTCTTCTACAGTCTTCCTTAATCATTGTCTAACTTTCACATGCATATAAGGCTTGAAATATCACATAGGTACCCTAGTTGACATTCCTCCTCTGCTGTGCCTCTCTGACACCTGTCCTCTACAGAGCCAAAGTAATCCACATGCTTGGAAGACATTCACTTATCAAAGTGTGGCAAAAAGAGAGACCCCTTGTATGATCAGCATCATTATGTTTGATGTTCTAGTTGTATTTGCTGAGTATTCACAATACTCCATGTCAAACAAAACTTTCATGAATGAATATTTTGATGTTGTTTGGTGTAAGTGATAAAAGAAAATGGTGGAAGGAAAGAAAGGACAAAACGAGTGGAAGGAGAAAGAGTCATGAAAAGTTTTAAGTAAATCACGTTTTGAGGAACTGGCTCTTTTTCTTTCTTTTTTTTTTTTTGCACCTGTTTTTGTTACTAGGTTCCGCTGGGTTGGTTCCTACTCAGATCAACCTTTTATGTATCAGAACAAAACACAGCTCATTGTTACAGCCACTGTGCCAATCCATCTTTTGGGGGGTCTTCTTCTTTTTTTGGAAACATGATTTTTACCAAACATGATGGTCTTCTCCAGGGACTGGTCCCTCCTGATAACAGGTCTGAAGCATAAGAGATGAAGTCTGGTCATCCTCACTTCTAAGGAACATTCTGACTGTACCTCTCCCAAGAAAGATTTGATTTCTTCTTCTGGTTGTTGTTGTTAAGTGCTGTAGAGTCAGTTCCGACCCATAGCGACCCTGTATAGGGTTTCCAAGGAGCTACTGGTGAGCTTGAACCACTGACGTTCTGGTTCAAACTGACTTTGTACTCCAACATCTTAACCCACGGCACCTCACCAGAACTCTTCTGGTAGTCGATGGCATATTCAATATTTTACACCAACATCATCATTCAAATTCAACAATATAGGATGGCTATGAATTGGAATCTACTCAATGGCAACAGATTTTTTTCTGTTTTGTTTTTGCTCCTACTGATCTGTATTTTGGAAGGTCCCTGTCTTGACTTCTAGTTGACCATCTTCCCTTAATATTTTAATATGCTCCACCCTCCTAGCTTTTCCTCAGCATCGGTGTCAACATTCAACAGGAACTCAGAAAACTCAAATAAACTAGGAGGTCCATTCACAAATAGAATACACTCACAAAGACTGCAATACTAAGCAATGAGCCCACCAGGTTGGAATACACTCAAAATACAACTGGGAAAGAGCTGTCTCTTCAACATAGAGTTGACCATGATGAAACGCATGGAGTAAAGCTTTCAGGACCTTCATTTGCTGATGGGACATGACTCGAAATGAGAAGACACAGCTACAAACATCCATTAATAATTGGCACATGGACTATACAAAGTATGCATCTAAGAAAATTGGAAGTTGTCAAAAATGAAATGGAACACATAAACGTCCATATCCTAGGCATTAGTGAGCTGAAATGGACTGGGATTAGACATTTTGAATCTGACAATCACGTGGCCAACTATGAAGTGAATAACAAATAAGAGAGGAATGGCATTGCATTCATCATCACATAGACCACGTGAAGATCGTGAAGATCTTGATTTGTTTTATGGACATTATCCTATCATGCTGTCTGTGATAAGATAATATCCATGAGCCTCTAAGGAAGACCAAGGAACTCTGGTACCGTTATGGTTACAAATTGGGCTGCTAATCTCAAGTCAGCAGTTTGAAACTACCAGTGGTTGAGTGGCAGAAAGACAAGGCTTTCTGCTCTGATAAAGATTTACAGTCTCAGAAACCCTATACAGGGTCGCTATGACTCGGAGCAGACTCAGATGAGGATGTGGATTCAGAAAGAGAGATATCATTGTTGATGTCAGATGGATCTTGGCTGAAAGCAGAGCATACCAGAAAGATGTTTACCTGTGCTTTATTGACTACACAAATATTTTTGACTGTGTGGATCATGACAAGCTATGGGCAACATTGAAGAGAATGAGTATTCCGAACACTTAATTGTGCTCATATGGAATCTGTACATAGATCAAGACACAGTTGTTCGAACAGAAAAAGGGAGCACTGAATGGCTTAAAATCAGGAAAGGTGCCTGCCAAGATTGTATTCTTTCACCATACTTATTTAATCTGCATGCTAAGCAAATAATCTGAGAAGCTGGATTATATGAAGAAGAACATGTCATCAGGACTGGAGGAAGACTCATTAAAAGCCTGTAATATGCAGGATACAACATTGGTAGCTGAAAGTGAAGAAGACTTAAAATACATACTGTTGAAACTCAAAGACCACAGCCTTTGACATGGGTTGCACCTCACTATAAAGAAAGCAACAATCCTCACCACTGACCCGATAAATAACATCCATGGAAATGGAGAAAAGATTGAAGTTGTCAAAGACTTCATTTTGCTCAGATCAACAACCATCAACACTCACAGAAGCAGCTGTCAAGAAATCAGAAGTAATGCATTAAGCAAATCTGTTGCACAATGCCTCTTTTAAAGTATTCAAGAACAAAGATATCATTTTGAAGAGTAAGGTGTGCCTGACCCAAACTATGGTATTTTCAATAACCTCATATGCATGTGGAAGTTGGTCAGTGAATAAAGAAGACCGTAGAAGACTCGATGCATTTGAGTTATGGCGTTGGAGGAGACTATTGAAAGCACCATGGGCCGCCAAAAGAACCAACAAATTTGTGTTGGAAGTACAGCTAGAGTGTTCCTTAATGGGGGGATTATTGTTGTTAAGTGCCACTACTGTGCCACCAGGGGTCCTTGTGCCATCTGAACCAGGAATACACAGGTGCACACATACCTGCCTCCCCCGGGCTTCTCATTCTAAGTTTTTAAAAATAAGATGGCCTGATTTCATAACCCAGTTTAAACCAATCTTGCGGAAGACTTCTCCAAATCCTGTTCCTGAACTGAGCTTTGAGGCGGGGTTCCAACTATACACTCCTTCGCCCTGCCAACGAGAAAACTCCCCTTTGTAGCATCAGCACCTTCAACTACAAGGAAAGGAAGGAGGTTCGCCTCAGGCTCTGGCTCCTCTGGGTTGGGGCTCTCTCCACTCCAAGCGCTTGACCCTAGGAGTTACAGGGGGAATGAAGACTGGTAATTCGTGATGCTGGGGTTGACAAAGACCACCACAGCTCTTTCACTCATCTATGGAAGGCTGTTTTGGGCAGCATAAAGTGCAAAAATAAATTACCAAGCAATAGAGACAGGATGTAGTCCTAAGTCCAAATGAAATCACCATTGTTGAAGGGGCAGCGAGAGGAGAGCAGATAGACTTCCGAACGGGTGAGTGTTCTCCCTTTCACCTGGGAAGCTGGGACCCAGCCCTGAGATGAACGTATACTTCCTTGCTGAGCAAGCACTTTTTCCTATGTAGCAATCTAACTTGTGTGTCCCCAAATTGTCAGCCAGTGTCCAATGTCAAAGTGAACGCCACTGAAGGTTGTCATTGTGACGGCGAAGGGCACATCACTGGGAAGAGTCTTTAGGATTCAAACTGTACAAAGCTGTTTCTTTTCCAGCTAGCTTTGGAGTAGTGTCTACCATACCTGCCTGGAACTGGAGATGGACTGAGGGTGGGTTGTCTCTCAGCACAGCATCCATCTGGATAGACTGTAACCCATCCGTCCTGGACACCTCTCACCATGCCATGCACTGCGACAAGGAAGTATGCAGGGGTCACTTCTCCATGTTTGCATGTCTCCTCACCAGCAAAATGAGGCAGAAGAGGCAACATCAATCAGCAAGTTATAGGACGGACTTTATGAGGTGACACCATCCCAACCCAGTCAAAGGGAATCTCAACCTGAGAGTCAAAAGGATAGGGTGGGAAACAGGGGCAGCCCCCTAGTTCACTGTGGTCCCACCCTCAGAAGCATCTAAAGGGTTCCTGCTCCTCATCTAAGTAAGGCCAGGCAGTGGGCTTCTTCTCCTTGGCCTTCTCCCCCCTCCTCTTCCTGCTCCTTCTTCTTGGGAGACTCTAAAGATGTTCCAAGAGCTGCTAACTGAAAGGATGGAGGTTTGAACCCACCAGACATTGTGCAGGAGAAGGTTGATGTGATCTGTTTCCATAAAGATGGCAGCTTTGTGAACCCTATGAGGTAGATGTACTCTGCCCTACAGAGTCTGGACCAACTGTGGCAAGGCAGACTGTATGCTGTTTTTCTGAGAGATGAAAGCACCCCAGGAAGGAGAGAGGTGTAAAGGAAGGACTAGGGGACTTTTCCCACTTTGATCAAACTGAGAAATCCCTCCTTAAGCTCTTTCAGTAGAAGGGCAAATGAAGGTGGTGGGGAAACACTTTAAAAGTCAATGATTTGAGAGCAAAAGACACAAAGTCTAAAGTCTTAGCAAATAAGACACAGTTGCTGAAATGTTCTTATGGATCTGCATCTTCCTTTCTTCTAAAACAAATGTTTGAAGTAGGTGTGATAAAGCATCGCAGTGTTGGCAGTGGTTTCTACTAGCTAATTCCGTATTGCTGTTGGGTCAATTCCAACACACAGCAATCTTGTACAAGGTTTCTGAAGCTGTAAATCTTAAGAGGAGCAGAAAGACTTAGTGACTGGTGGGTTTGAACTGCCAACTCTGTGGTTATCAGTCCAGTGCTTATTCTACAATGCCACCGGCACTCCCTCATTCCATGTTGTTGCTGTTTCTAAATGCTGCCGAGTTGGTTCCAATTCATAACAACCCCAGCACAACAGAACGAAACACTGCCTAGTCCTGCACCAGCTTCAGTTGTTACGCGTGAGTCCACTGCTGCAGCCACTGTGTCGATCCATCTCGTTGGAGGTCATCCTTATTTTGGATGACCCTAGACTTTATACCAAATATGATGTCCTTCTCCAGGGATTGATCACTCCTGATTATGTGTCCGAAATATGAGAGACAAAGGCTCACCATACTGGATTCTAAGGACTATTCTGACTACTTCTTCCAACACAGATTTGTTTCTTCTTGTAGCGGTCCATGGTACTTTCAATATTCTTCACCAACACCATAACTCAAATGCAACAATGCTACTATGGTCTTCCTTATTCAATGTCCAACTTTCACATGCATTTGAGGTTTTTGAAACTACCATGGCTTGGGACAGGCTTACAATGGTCCTCAAACCAGCATGTTTACTCTGGAACACTTTAAAGAAGTTTTGTGCAGCAGATTTGCCTAGTGGAATACGTTGTTTGATTTCTTGACTGCTGCTGCCATGAGTGTTGATGGTGGATCTGAGAAAAATGAAGCCTGACAACTTTCATCTTTTCTCCATTTATCATGATGCTATTTACTGGTCCAGTTGTGAAGAGTTTTATTTTCTTTACATTGAGGTGCAACCCATACCAAAGGCTGTGGTCTTTGATCTTTATCAGTAAGTATTTTAAGTCCTCTTTGCTTTCACGAAGCAAGGACATATTACCTGAGTGGTAGGTTACTAACGAGTCTTTTTGCGATCCTGATGCCATGTCTTTCTCATTTAATCAAGTTTCTTGGACTGTTTGCTCAGCATACTGATTAAATAAGTATGGTGAATGGATACAACCTTGGCAGGCACCTTTCCTGATTTTAAGCCATTCAATGCTCCCTTTTTCTGTTCGAACAACTTCCTCTTGGTCTATGTTTAGGTTCCTTGTGAACACAATTAAGTGTTCTGGAATGCCCATTCTTCACAATATTATCCATACCTTGTCATGATCCACACAATCGAATGTCTTTGCATAGTCTATGAGGCACAGGTAAACATCTTTCTGGTATCCTCTGCTTTCAGCCAAGATCCATCTGACGTCAGCACTGATGTCCCTCCTTCCATATTCTCATCTAAATCAGCTTCAGCCTGTAACAGTATCCTACTGATGTACTGTTGCAACTGGTTTTGAGTTATCTTCAGCAAAATATTACTTACGTGTGATATTAATGGTATTGTTTGATGATTTCCACATTCCGCTGGGTTACCTCTCTTTGGAATGGACAGAAATATGAATTTGTTTCAATTAGTTGGTCAGATAGCTGTCTTCCAAATTTCTTGGCATAGATGAGTGAGTGCCTCCAGTGCTGCATCAGTTTATTGAGAGATTTCGATTTGTATTCCATCAATTCCCACAACCTTGTTCTTTGCCAATGCCTTCAGTGCACCTTGGACTTCTTCCTTCGGAACCACTGACTCTTAATCATACGCCACCTCTAGAAATGGTTGAACATTGACCAGTTATTTGGGACAATGAATCTGTATATTCCTTCCATCTTCTCTTGAGGCGTTCTGCATCATCCAATATTTTGCCCATAGAATCCTTCAATATTGCAAAGGAGTCCTGGTGTGGTGCTGTAGGATAAACACTGGACTGCAAACCCCAAGTTGTTCAAACCCACCAACTGCTCCTGGGAAACCCTGTACAGAGTCACTGTGAATTGGAATCAACAGCAAAAAGGAGCTCTAGGGGTATAGCAAGTTACATGTTGGACTGCTAATCACAAAGTCAGCAGTTCAAATCCACCAGCTGCTCTACTTGGGAAAGACGAGGCTTTCTCCTCCCATATAAATATACAGCCTTGAGTCAGAACTGACTCAACAACACACCCCCAGCCCCACTATCAGGACGGAAAAGACTGAAAAACAACAACAACAATAACAACCAGAAAATAACACACATTAGAGAGGATGTGGGAAATTGAGCCCTTATCCATAACTGGTTACTGTTGTGTTGTTGTTAAGAGTCATCAAGTCAGTTCTGACTCATAATGACCCTGTGGAGTGTTTCAGAGCCTATGTATCTTTGCAGGAACAGAAATTCTGATCTTTCTCTGGTAGAGCGACTAGTGGGTTTGAACCACTGACCTTCCAGTTAGCAGTCCAGTGCTTATCCCACAGATCTGGTTCCTTGGTAGTAGGTTTAGGGTCATGGTTTCATGAGGCTAGTTGTGCTAACAAATATGTTTAGTGATTCTGTTCTACCTCCTAATTCATTGCAGAATGCCTGGGGTCTTCAAAGCTTGCAAGCAGCCATCCAAGGCATAGCAATTGGTCTCTATCTACCAGGAGTAACAGAGGAAGAAGGAAAGGCAGTAACAGGAGGAGATGGAAGAAATGTGTGGCTCACTGTCTCGATGAACAACTCCTTCCTTGGTCATGAGACCAGAACTGGATGGAACCCAGCAACAAGGACTGAATATTGAGACCCAAGGTTCCATAGAAGAATTCTGAACAAGGAGGGGACATGTAGAATGCAGTTTCAAATTCTCATGGACCCCGGATTTTCTGAAGCCACAGAGGCTGGATGAACCACTGAAATTATTGAAATCATCTTTAACCTTGAAGCCATAAATATTTCCTGAAGTTTCCTTAAAACTAAACAACGATGTAGCTTAAGTACTGAAAAACGATCTGTTTTGAGCATCATAGTCTTTGTATAACTACCAGAAGCCAAATTAACAACAACAACTCAAGAGATTAGACAAGACCCTCAGGGGGCAGTGAGTTGAAGTGAATGAGGGAGGAACAACTCAGAAAAGGAGGCAAAGGATGGCTGCGCACCTGGAAGAATCTCATCACTGTCACTAAATTATAAATGCAGAAAATGTTGGATTGGTGTGTGCTTTGCTGCGTATGTTCTCAACAAAACAAAGTAAATGAAATTTACAATATGTAAGTCAATAGAATAATAAGTAACCAATCAGGTAATTTGACCAGCCCACTGAGACAAGAAGGAGCCCTGATGGTACTATGGGCTAAGCAAAGTTATCAGTTCAAATCCACCAGCCGCTCCAAAGACAAAGATGAGGCCATCTGCCTCACCCAGAATTCACAGCCTCAAAAATCCTACATATGCAGATGACACAACCTTGCTTGCTGAAAGTGAAAAGGACTTTCAAGGACCACAGCCTTCAGTATGGATTACATCTCAATGTAAAGAAAACAAAAATCCTCACCACTGGACCAATAAACAACATTCTTATCAACGGAGAGAAGATAGAAGTTGTCAAGGACTTCATTCTTCTTGGATCAACTTTCAACACTCAGGGAAGCAGCAGTCAAGAGATCAGACGACATATTGCATTAGGCAAATCTGCTGCACAGGAACTTTTTAAAGTGTTGAAGAGCAAAGATGTCAGCTTGAGGACTAAGGTGCGCCTGACCCAATCCATGGTATTTTCAATAACCTCATATGCATGTGAAAGCTGGACAGGTGAATAAGGAAGACTATAGAAGAATTGATGCTTTTGAGTTATGGTGTTGGAGGAGAATATTGAAAGTGCCATGGGCTGCCAAAAGAACCAACAGATCTGTTTTAGAAGAAGTGCAGCCAGAATGCTCCTTGGAGGCCAGGATGCCCAAACTTCATCTCTCATACTTCAGACATATTGTCAGGAGGATCCAGTCACTGGAGAATGATATCATGTTTGGTAAGGTGGAGTGTCAGAGAAAATGAGGAAGACCCCCAGCGAGATGGATTGGCCAAGTGGCAGCATTGATAGACTCAAGCGTGGCAACAGTAGTGAGGTTGGCCCAGGATCGGGCAGTGTTTCATTCTGCTGTGCGTAAGGTCAATATGAGTCAGTACCAACTGAATGGCACCTAACAACAACAACAGGGTGGTTATTATTTGGAACTGACTGGATGGCAGAACGACTGGGTGAGGGTTGGGAGTATAAAGAACAGGAAGCACCTGAGCTGTAAAGTGATGTCATCAGCTGTAAAGTGATGTCATCAAAAAAGAGGCACAAAACAGAGGGAGCTGGGACTGTGGGAATCACACTTGGATCTCCCAAGGCTGCTGCAGGGAGCTCCATTTATCATCATCAGCTTGGCAGGGCCCAGTGATGCCTGGACACAGAGTTTCAAGCCGGGGCAACAACGATTCAAATAACCCATGTCCTTTCTACTTTCATCCTGAACGCACTTGACTCCATATAAAGGAGCTATGTCCCTAAGCATTGCCAGTGGGCTGACTCAAACTCGTGGTGACCCCATGCGTTACAGAGTAGAAGTGTACTCCACAGGGCCTTATTGGCTGTATGTTTATGCCCACCATGGATGACCCAGCTGGTATTTAAAACACCAGTGGCACTATAGGATCAACACTGGACTACGAACCACAAGGTTGGCACTTCAAACCCACCAGTTGCTCTTTGGAAACCCTAGACACCATTGCTCTGAGCCAGAACTAACTCGACAGCACTTAACCACAACTGCAACAACACTGTTATGGAGTCCTGGCGTGGCACGATAGGATAAGCACTGGACTGCTAACCGCAAGGGCAGTGGTTCAAACCCAGCAGCTGCTCCTTGAAAACCCTATGCAGGTTCGCTGTAAGCAGGAAGCGATTCAATAGCACCTAACAACAGCAATATCTTTATGGAAGGAGATCTGGTAGCATGATGGGCTAAGTGCTTGGCTGCTAACCAAAAAGTTGGCAGTTCTAATCCACCAACCTCTGTGGAAGAAAGATGGGGTAATCTACACCCTTACAGATTTACAGCCTCAGAAACCCTACGGAGCAGTTCTTCTTTGTCACTGTGAATTGGGATTGACCCGATGACAGCACCAGGTTCTTGAAGGAAACAGTTCATCTGACCTTTTTCCTGAAGCAATGATGGGTAGATTCGAACCACCAACCTTTAGGCTAGTTGTTATTGTTGTTAAGTGCTGTCAAGTCAATTCCAGCCCACAGCAACCCTGTACAGGGTTTCTGAAGCTACAAATCTTTGCAGTAGCAGAAAGCCTCATCTTTCTCCTGCAGAGCAGCTGGTGGGCTTGAACTGCTGATCTTGTGGCTTGCAATCCAGCGCTAATTCCACAGTGTCACTGTGCTCCCTTTACACTAATTGTTGGTGTTAAGCGTATAGGGGTTCCTAGGAGCAGCTAGTGGATTGGAACCGCCAACCTTGCAGTTTAAACTGAACTTTCGGTCCAGCGCTTATCCTACAGTGCTATACCAGGTGCAAACCGTTTGCGCTATCCAGGGAGGGACCTGCTAAGTTTGTTCTTAGGAGTCTGTCAATGGAGCTTGGAAGTCTGAAGAGTGGTCCATGAGGCACACTGGAGATTATTCACTAAGCCTTGCCTGTGTCACACCCAGGACCAGAGTCGAGTCTCACTCATGGTGATCCTATGGGGCAGGGTAGCACTGCTCCTTAGGGTTTCTGAGACATTACAAATCTCAGAGTTCACACCTTCATGGGTGCAGACGGCCTCATCTCAGCCGCTGGTGAATTTATCTGACCCTCATCCCACAACACCGCCACGGCTTCTTGAAGCTTGTTACTGGGATTCAGAGAAGGAGGAACCCAACCCGACCTGCCGCTGAAATGACGTGTGAAAGAAAAAACCGACACCTACGCTCCAGTCCAGAGTCGCTCTGGGGTCCTTGGCAGGGCCGTTGGCTACTGGGAGCGTGAGGGGGTGCACGGGAGCCAGGTGCTGTAGGCCAGCCCGGGAGATCGCCTTCCTGCAGCCAGAAGAGAAAAGAAAGAAAAGCCAGCGTGAGACAGACATAGGAAGCCTCTAGGAACGTGAGACACATCTGTCTCTCTTGAAAGCAAATGTCCACCACCCACCCGGCTGGCTGCCTGCCCATCATCTGCGGAGGCCATGTGCCGTTACGATGCTGGAAGCTCTGTCTCCCCCGCTGACCAGGTTTCAGCAGCACTTCCAGACTAAACATCAGCCAGTGAAACCCTAAGGATCACAACAGAAGAGACGGACGGCTGGAGGGGAACGTCATGTTTGATAAAGTAGAGGGTTGACCAAAGCCAAGGAGGCCCACCCTTGTGAGACAGATTGGCACGCTGACCACCATGAGGATGCCATAGACCCATGACTTCACCTGAGAGGGAAGTGGATGAGAGGAGAGTCGGCAGGAAGAAGAAGAAGAGCAAGGAGGAGGGAGAAAGCAGGCTCCCTCAGGGGGTGAGAGACGCCCAGTCTCTGAACAGCACCTCGAGAAACGTCAGCGGGCCTGTTACTGTTAGTTATGATGTGCTCTTTGGGAAGGAGATCACCAGGCCTGAATTCCAAGGCGCCTCCGGGTGGTAATCCAGCACTTAGGCATTTGACACCCTCCCCGCCAGGGACTCCCGAGTGTACACGTCAGACACTTCTAAGTGTGGGCCAAGTGTTGCTGGAATTAGGATCCGGTGGGGTCTGCGGTACCGCAGCTCTGAGTTCTGAATTCATCTGAGGGAAGATGCAGGCATCTGCAAGAACATGCTCTTACTAGGTTTCCTTCTGGGTCCTAAAGGTTTCTACATTGCTGCATGGGAGCAAGTACTTTGGGCAAGCAGATGCAGTAACTTACCCAGACCCATAGGGGGAGCACTATGAGAAAAACCAACAACTTCACTACCTCAGTCGTCCACACACACACATACACACACATGCACACACACCCCTTGCACTGGGCTCTCTACAGCTTGGCTCCTATATCATGAACTTCCAGTAGGGATTTGTTCTCCCTGACCCTGATTCCCAAGGATGCTCACTGTTAGCAAGGCAAATAATGACCAACATCAGTTTTGACCCCTCACCCCAAAGTGGATTCCTTACTGAGGAATAACAACCGAGCAGGGAAGAGTCTCACATGGACACCCTTCAGCCTCCAACCATTTTCCTTCCACTTAAGTTTAAGGAGTCATGGTGTGGCGCTGCAGAATAACACACTGGACTGGAAAATCGATTTGAACCACAAGGTCGGCGGTTCAAACTCACCAGCTGCTCCTTGGAAACCCTGCTCAGGGTCACTATGAGTCGGGATCGGCTGGACAGTACCTTAACAGCAAGTTTAAGGAGTCTGGTGTGGCACTTTAGGAGAAGCACTGAACAGCTAACTGTAATATCGACGGTTCAAACTCACCAGTTACCTACCCCTCAGGAGAAAGATGAGGCTTTCTGCTTCTGTAAATATTTACAGCCTTAGAAACCCTATGGTGTTGTTGTTAAGCACCATCAAGTCGGTTCCAACATAGCGACCCTGTGTAGGGTTTCCAAGGCTGTAAATCTTTGCGGGAGCAGAAAGCCTCATCTTTCTCCTATGGAGCGGCTGGTGGACTCAAACTGGTGACCTTGTAGCTCACAGTCTAGTGCTTATTGTATAGAGCCACCATGCTCCCTCAGAAAACCTATTCAGGGTCACCGTGAGTAGCATTTTTACTCAATGGCAGTTTTTGTTTTGGGGGGTTTCTATTATTTTGGACGTTCAAGGACTGTGGGAGAAAGATGTTGCTGTCTGCTCCCATAGAGATCCACAGTCTTGGAAACCCTAAGGAGCAGTTCTAGAATGTTCTACAGAGTCAAGATGAGTCTGAATTGGCTAGATGGCAGTGGCTTTGGTTTGACTTGAAGTTCAAGGAGATCCACCAGTCTTCCCAGTTAGGACTGATGCCCCCTTTGAAGGGAGCTGTATGGGGCCTCTGGCTCAGTTTCCTCACCAGAGAGTCCAGTCTCTGTGGGGACACATTCTACAGGTTCCAATTCTGATTCTATCACCAAACCCACATCTGAATGATAAACCAAAAATTACCCAACAGTGCCTAAGCACAGTCTTAGGATGACTGGAGAATTCCCAAATCTCAGGTGGATTTAAACTCATATTCCAGATAGTTCTGATCAAAAAAGGAGAAGGAAAGGAACAACTTCAACAAGGAGGGTGAAAATGCGTGGTCAAGTCCAAGAATACAATCAGTGTCCCTGGACTGTATGTGTAGAAATGGTTACACTTTTCTGTGTATAATCTCAATAAAAGCAAAACAAAATCATAAAAAAGAGACAGAAAGAAAGAAGGAAGAGGAAGAAGCAGCAGAAAAATGCAATCAAATTCTATTAATTAAAAATAAACGCACTGCCGTTAAGTTGGTTCCAACTCATAAAAGTACAGAGTAAGACTGTTCCATGGGGTTTCCGAGACAGTAAGTCATTACAGGGGCAGACAGCCTCATCTTTCTCTGTCAGAGCAGCTGGCGGACTCAAACTGCTGACCTGTTGATTATCAACCCAACACTTAACCAACTGCACTACAGCAGCTCCTTAAAATTCTACTCTTCAGTTTCAACTCACAGTGACTCTATATAGCAGGTTTCCAAGGCGGTAAAACATGACCAAAGCAGAGGGCCTCATCTTTCTATCATAGAGCGGCTGGTGGGTTTGAACTGTTGGCCTTGAGGTTAGCAGTGCAGTGCTTATCCTACAGCTAAAAGACATGCAAACACTGAATCCCACTGGATCAGATGCAGCCCAGTCATCTAGCCTGTGAAGAAACGTGTAAGGACTTCTTGATTATTTATTCCTCACTGTGGATGCAAATTTAAGGCTGGTTTTATGTAACATTAATAGGAGAAAATTGTATATCTACCACATATGTAAACATTAATTAGGAGGGAAATGAAGTTAAGAAACATCCAAATAACTGTCAGTTTGTAACTGTGGAAAAGGGTCTGACAAAGGACATTACATAAGGAAGAGAATAGAAAAAATAATTCTAGGCACATGGGAGGGAAGGTTAGCTTCTGATTACAGCTTTTCTGACTCCTAAATAAATAACCATGAATGAAAATCATTTTTGTTTTCCCTGAGTTCGTACGTGCATACGCATTATTTTGTCCCAACGCAAGAAAGCAATGCCATTATTTTTCAGACCTCCAAATTAGTGTCGGTTACTTTTCCACTTGCATTTGTTGTCTTGGTTGTGGAGGGTGATCTATAAGAGTCTGCTAGAACTTAGTGTGTGTCAGGGAATCAGGACTGTAAGAATCAGTAGGGTTTTTATTTGTCACTCTCTCCGGTCCAGAATCCTCCTCCCAAGCCCATTCTCTTCATTTCACAGCAAAGCTTCAGAGGGCAAGACAGCGATCACAGAAGAATCTCTGAAAAGGAGACCTCACTGAGAAGTAAGAAACAGATGTGAAAAGAAATTGTGTGTGTGTACCGTGCCATTCCGAGAGCACCCAGTCATGTTGGCACAGACTGAGCTGCCATGCAAGTCCTCTAACGCATTTCAAATACCAAAGCCAGCAGATATTGGAAACAGCATCCCAGGATTACCTCCACTCCGGAGCAGAGTGGCTCTAGAGGATAAGCATTAGACTGCAAACCACAAGGTCGGCGGTTCAAGTCCTCCAGGGGAGAAAGATGAGGCTTTCTGCTCCCACAAAGAGTCACAGCCTGAAGAGGGTCACTATGAGTCAGAACCCACTGTAGTTGTTAAGTGCTGTTGAGTCGGTTCCAACCTACAGTAACCCTGTATAGGTTTCCAAGGAGCAGGTGGTGAGCTCGAATTGCTGAACTTGTGGTTCAAACCGACTTTGCAGTCCAGAGCATGAACCCACAGTGCCACATGGTATTAACAATGACTGCAGCAAGCTGCCTTCATTTCATTCAACCACACTACAAACTCCTACAGGACAGGGACAGTCAATGCTTTCTGAGTTAATGAATGAACTTGACCAAGAAACCAAGCAAAACAGCTTGCTGGTCTAGATCAAGGATTGACCGATCTGATTGGGGTCGTGTGAATTATAACCCAAGCCTTATAATTCACTGATATTCTTCCCAGGGAGGGTCAGAAATCCTTCCAAGCAGCTCGTTAAAGATCAAGTTAAAGATCAAGCCGGAGAACCCAGTGTTAAGACTCCCAAGAGACATCAGAAGGACTTTGTGACTAACATTCAGATCAGATCTTGGTATGGCAGCATCTGCAAAGGGCAGAGGACAGCGTGCATATTTTAAAATGTATTTATTGAAATAAATGTGCAACGGAGACTCTAAGCCAATTTTTGTTACTCATAAGGAAACTAGTTTAAAAAAAAAAAAGTGATAGTTTTGCCAGAGCTATGTTATGGTTGATATGTGTTCCCCTCCCCACATCCCAAAAGATTTCTTGAAGTCTTAACCCTTGTGCCTGTGAAGGAGACCTTGGTGGGAAACAGAGTATGGAGATCTTATCGGTTAGGTGAGTATACGGTCGGTCGTGCTGGAGAAGGATGCTAATCCAATATGACCCATCTCCTTGTAATGGAGGAGACACAGACAGGGAGGCACCCAGGGAAGACAGCCTTGTAGGAGGAAGGCAGACTGGAGCGATATATTTGCACATCAAGGATCCCTACAGAATATGGCATCAGCCGGAATCTAGGAAGAGGCAAGCAAGGACCTTTGCCTAGAGACATCAGAGAGACCGTGGCTCTGCAGACAGACGCCTTCATTTCAGACTTCCAGCCTCCACAATAGAGAGACAACACATTTCTGCTGCTAAAGCCCACCTAGGTCCAGAAAACCAACAGACCAGACCCCCAGTACATTCGGCACGTTTCTCCCAATCATTTCTGTTTCCACAGACTCCAGATTTATAGTAAGTTATTGTTAGGTGCCGTCAAGTCGGTTCTGACTCTAGTCACTCTGTGCACAAGAGAACAAAACACTGACCGGTTCTGTGCCAACCTCACAATCATTGCTACATTGAGCCCATTGCTGCTGCCACTGTGCCAGTCCATCTCACATCAGGGCCCTTCCTCTTCTTCAGTGACCCTCCACTTTAGCGAGCATGATGTCCTTCTCCAGGGAGTGGTCACTCCTGATAACATGTCCAAAGTGGATGACATGAACTCTGGCCATCTTGGCTTCTAAGGAGCATTCTAGATTCTTCCAACACAGAGCTGCTTGTTCTTCTGGCAGCCCATGGTACTTTCAATATTCTTCAGCAACATTATAATACAAATGCATCAGTTCTTCTGCTAGTTTCCTTATTCACTGTCCATGCATATGAGGCGACCAAAAAGACCATGGCTTGGGTCAGCTGCACCTTAATTCTCAAAGTGACATCTTTGCTCTTTAACACTTTAAAAAGGTCTTGTGTCGCAGATTTGCTAGTGCAAATTGATTCCTGGTATAGAAAACCTCCCTGTTCCACCCAGCCCCATCCTGCCAACTCCCTCTCCAAATGATTCTATGTGTGAATACAGCATTATCTGACAAACCCATGGGCTGTGTGGAGAGGTATCAGATACTCAAGAGGTCCACTTTGCCAGAAGGTCTCCTAAAGACACATCAGAGACAAGTGGATTCATCTTCTTTTGGCAGAAATGTTGCCAATGGTCTAATAAAGTTAGGAAGACCAGAACCCCTGTGTGTATGTATTTATGCTCCCCAAAACTCTACAAGCAAGTGGAATCCCTGGGTGGTACAGATGGTGAAAGCACATGGCTGGTATCCCAAAAGTTAATCGCTCAAATCTACCCAGAGGTACCTAGGAAGAAAGGTTTGGCAATCTACTTCCAAAAAAATTAGCCATTGAAACCCCAATGGAGCACATGGGGATGTGAGGAGCTGGAGTCAACTCCATGGCAAATGTTACTTTGTTTTATTATTTTTATTTTTAAATTTTGTTTCTATACAGATGCTAAGGTATTTAACACTCAGAGTAACCCACATCTCTTCCTGTTAATGCTAAAGGGGCTGCATGTAATGTTAAGCTAGTCTGCACAATAAATAACTTTCCCAAGTCCCCTAGGAATGTCAGGTACCTCACCAGAGGTCAATGTATAGAAAGAGTGTGTCATTATTGGAGCCTATGTCTGAGCTTAGTAGAAGAATTGTTGCATTTGAGTATGGTGTTGGAGAAGAATATTAAAAGTACCATGGACTGCCAGAAAAATAAACCTATCCATATTGGGATAAATACAGCCAGAGTGCTCCTTAGACGCCGGCATGTCAAGACTTCATCTCTCATACTTTGGAAATGTTATCAGGGACCAGTCCATGGAGAAGGACATCATATTTGGTAAAGTGGAGGGTCAGCAAAAAAGAGGTCATCTCCCAGTGACACAGTGGCTCAAATATAATGATTTTAAGGATGGCACAGGACTGGGCATTGTTTTGTTATGTTGTGCATAGGGTTGCTATGCATTGAAACTGACTCGACTGTATCTAACAACAACGTGAGCCCAGTATTTTAGGATGACTCCTGAGAGTTGTAAGAAATTTAGAAAATGACTTCAACACAAGACACCTGCGTTACTCTTCAACTAGAGCCGCTACATCCCTTGTGGTCCTCCGAGGGCACTGTGTAGCCTCTGTCTGCTGCAGGGCCTGAAAATCATTATATTCAAAGCTTCCAGGTGTTTCTAACAAACATGCTGGTCTGAGACCCACAGCTCTGCATATATGGGCACACACCAGCTAATGCATTCTGTCTGCAGATGTAACTAGTCCCAGGCATTCCCGTAATGAGATACACTCGACAATATATTTGTTGAAGGTCTAGGTTGAGTGTGGTAATCATGCTGAAAGAATTTCAGCAGCTATATCTAAAATCCAGCCACTGAAAACCCTATGGATGACAGTGGTCCAATGAGCAACCAATCATGAGGATGGTGCAGAACTGGGCTCTTGTTCCTTTTCCATGGAGTCTCCATGAACTGGGGCCCAACACGACAACAGCCAACAAGAACAACGGTCTGCACCAAGCACAGCTGTAGGTATCCAGGGCGCATGAGTGAGTCTCAGATATGAGTGAAGACTTTGTGAAGCTGACATATGAGCTGGAAACATGTTTTTCCATGCGCTGGCTATTTTACATTTACCTCACAACAACCAGGAAGGTGCTATTATTATCCGTGTTTCATCATGAAAAAATTGCTGCACAAGCCAGAGGTCACACAGAAGGGTGTTGTCCAAGGACGATCTGAATCCCTGAATTCCAGATGGCATGGACTTAACCAGTACTTGGTCCATATGTCTATGCTATGCTGGCAGCATACATGTGCATAAAGAGCAGAGATGCCCTCTACAACCAGCCTCTTACTATACTACATGACTTTCCAATTGTCACAACTACAAATGCCCTGTCTCTAGAACAAGAACGAAAGCCTCAATTGGAGACAGGCCATGCACGGGAGGTCTTAGAGTGCAGAGAGGAAGAACTTGAACCTCAGCCTCCACAACGCTGAGACCAGAAGAACTAGATGGTGCCCAACTATCACTGCCTACCACTCTAAAAGATGCCCCTTTAGAAGGTTCTAGATAGAAGGACCTCTGGTAGCGTAGTGGTTATGAATCTGCAAACTGCAAGGTCAGCAGTTCGAAACTACCAGCTGTTCCGTGGGAGAAAGATGAGGCTTTCTGCTCCCGTAAAGATTTATAACCTCGGAAACCCTGTACAGGGTCATTATGAGTCGGAATCGACTCCACGGCACATAGCAACAACAACAGATAGAGTGGGGGGAAACTGTGGAACCAAACTCAATATAACAATAATGAAATGGCCTGGCTCATCGGTGGGAAACAGACTGATGTGGCCCATGGCATTACAGCCCTGAGTCACCCGTTAAGCCTGGAAATGAACTCACCCCCAGCTCCACATTCATCCAAAGGATATACAGGCCTAGAAGAGAAACAACACTCCTGAGAACAATGAACCATGGGAGATCAAAAGGACAACATCTACCCAGGAATGATGCTCAGAAGGCAGGAAAGGACAGGAGAGAGAGGCCAAGGGAGGAAGTGGGAGAGTGCTGTGGCCTTGTGGGGCTTTAGTCAATGTCATGAAACAAAATGTGCAGGAATTACTGAATGGAAAACCAATTTGCTCTGTTAGCATCCACCCAAATCACACGAAAAAGTCAAAGAATAAAATTAAAAAGCAACACTCCTTAATTTGCCACTTGAAGGCCAAGAGGTCAAGTAGCCTAGCATCTCTCAGCCTTAGTTTCCTAGAATGTACAATAGGCCCGGTCTTATCTGTCGGAGTGAAAGCTCTGTCGAGAAACAGAGCCAGCTGGAGATGAGAGACTCACCGATCAATCTATATGACAGGTTGAGGATAGGTAGATCATTCCGGCTCTCAGGGATCCCACTGAGCAAGCAGAACTGCCCCATAGGGGTTCCAAGGCTGCAAATCTTTATGGAAGCAGACTGACACATCTTTCTTCCAAGGAACAGCTGGTGGGCTTGAACTGCTGACTTTGTGGTTCAAACTGACCTTGCAGTCAAGTGTTTATCCTACAGCGATGTATATCTTCTCAGTTCCACCTCATAGCAGCCCTGTAAAGGGTTTCTGAGGAGCAACTGGTGGGTCTGAACTGCTGACCTTGCAATTCAAACTAAGCTTGCGGTCCAGTGCTTATCCTACAGCGCCACACCAGGACTCCATATACGGACTCTTAGAGTGATACTAT
>NW_006408559.1:11353751-11359265 GCF_000296735.1 Chrysochloris asiatica
ATATGTATGCAATTGTATAACTGTATATTTAATTGTATTATAAATACATGGCATTTTGACTTGCACATTTTTAAATATGCTTGCAAAATTGTCTGAGAGGAGAATGTGGTGCTTCTAAAAATTCTATTAGGAAGGTAGGCAAGGCTGGGGGCGGGGTAGGGTGCCTGCCAGCGACATTCCTTTGGTGGTCATGGGATTATTTACCATGACTAGAAGAATCTTTTGTTTGAATAACTCCTTTGAACTGCTAGCCATGTAGCAGAAGTTTGTTAAATGTTTATTGAATGAAGAAAACTGTCCAGGGAACTTGGAATATCTGAGAGCAATCAAATAAAGGGCACATGTTTATTTAGCGATTTCCCGCAGCCCTAGCTTCTGCGTGCCACCGTGTGTGGAGAAGACGACAGCACTGACCATTCACTGTGTCCACTGGGCACCCAAACACCACACGCACATTTCCTCTGTGTCTCACACCCCTTCAAGCTGGGCATTTTCTGTCAGCATGGCTGGGCTGTGGTTTCCAGTTTCTTGGTCAAACCCAAGCCCAGTTGTTGTTATATGGTTGATCTCAAGGAAGGTACTTGACATCCCCTAATGTGCACTGGGCAAATCTGCTGCACAGGAAGTTTTTAAAGTGTTGAAGAGCAGAGATGTCAGCTTGAGGACTAGGGTGCGCCTGACCCAGGCCATTGTGTTTTCAATAGCCTCATATGGATGCGAAAGCTGGACAGTGAATAAGGAGGATCGTAGAAGAATTGATGCCTTTGAGTTGTGGTGTTGGAGGAGAATACTGAAAGTGCCATGGACTGCCAAAAGAACCAATAGAACTGCTTTGGAAGAAGTGCAGCCAGAGTGCTCCTTGGAGGCCAGGATGGCTAAGCTTCATCTCTCCTACTTTGGACATATTGTCCGGAGGAAACAATCGTTGGAGAAGGATGTCATGCTGGGTAAGGTGGAGGGTCAGAGAAAAAGAGGAAGACCCCCAACGAGATGGATCAGCCAGGTGGCATTATTGATGGACTCAAGTGTGGCAGCGGTAGTGAGGTTGGCCCAGGATCGGACATTGTTTCGTTCTGCTGTGCATGGGGTCGCTATGAGTCGGTTCCGACTCGATGGCACCTGACAACAACAACAACAATGTGGATGAAACTCCTTTCATCAGTTTTGCAGTTGGAGGCCTTAAGAGCAGAAAGGGAGTTCCTCCGGGGTGTGCTCTGCCTCCGGACAATAACTAGACATGTTACCAGCAGTCCCCACTCATGGCTCTTCCCGTCACCTGACTGAAGGACTTGGGGCCACAAGCCTAGCAGTGTCTGTTCTGTTGTCTGGCCTGTGAGTTTGGGATTTGCCAGTCTCCCACAATCGAGCAAACCAGTTCCTTGAAACAAATTTCTCTCTTTCTCTGTGTATATGAGGAAGCTTCAAAATATTCATAGAAAAATGAGTAGATAATGGAATTTTTTCATGAGTTTTTTGAAGACCCCGCATATATGTATGTTGTTATTGTTAAGTGCCAGAGAGTCGGTTCCAACTCATAGTGACTCTGTATAGGGTTTCTGAGGAGCAGCTGGTGAGTTTGAACTACCGACCTTGCACCTTGTAATCCAGTGCTTATCCTATAGCACCACACCAGAACTATACACACACATATATATACACAGACACACACACACATATATATGTATATGTTAAGTGCTGTTAAGTGTGGTAGAGTTGGTTCCAACTCATAGAGATCCTGTATAGGGTTTCCGACGAGCAACTAGTGAGTTTGAACTGCTGACCTTGCAGTACATTGCATTACCCACAGTGCCACACCAGGACTCCATACAGTCTACACAGGGGACTAAAATAAGGTCATGGACCCTTGTGAGACATGTCTGTTTGTATATGTGACAAATATATAAATGTATATATAACTAGATGATACATATATTTTTGTTGTCCATAGATGCCATCAAGTTACTTCTGATTCAGCAACCCTATAGGACAGAGTAAAAGGGTGCCATAGGATTTTTTTTCTTCTCCTTTATATCTCTCTTTTTTTTTTTAAGTATTTATTGTGAACTGAGTGATAGTTTACATGGGAGAACATCGACTTTACACCATCGTTTCTCTGCAATGATTACAATCTCCTCCATGCATCATCGTTCACCAGGATTTGCTTCTCTTCCCTCTGTTTCTTTTTTTGGGGGGGAGGGGCGGAGGGATGTACACATAAACACTCAGGAATATATAATCATTTAAATCACCAAAGAGCACATTCTGCAAGCCTGCCTCCTAGCCACGAGCACCCAGTCCTTCTCCTTCCATGAGTCTAGAGTCCTCAGCTGCTCCCTCTCTCCATATCCCCATCTCTGTCTCCATTTCTCATGTCGCTGCTTCTCTGGATAGGGTCCCGCACTCCGCTTGTGCTCTAGGGTCCTCTGTCTCTGGACTGTACTCTAGTCAAGTACTCATTATCAAGTCATTGAGGCTAGGTCAAATGGGTACTACCTGCAAGTTTGGGTGTTCTTGTGTGTCTCCCCTCACTTCGTATCAGCTGGATGCTTCACTCTCAGCTCTAGCCCTCTGTGGCTATGTCCTTTTCCACAGGCTCAGGTGTCCTCAGGTCTCACCATACTTTGGGCCAACCAGACCTTCCTCGTCTCTCTCTCATCTCCAGGTCAATGGGAGTCAATAGACTATAGTTGAACTCAGCCCATTTCTTCATTACTGCCTTTCCTTCTCTTCCACTCACCAGTAGACCAATGTGGTCTACTGTGCAAGCTTGCATGCCTGTTCATGGGTTACCTTTGTGTTTCAGTCTTAGAGGGGAGTTGTCCTGAAGGGACTTGATTGCTTGCCTTGATGGCTCCAGAGGTGCCAAAGGATTTTGAAGACTGTCATCTTTATGGATGCAGATTGCTGAGCAGCTAGTGGATTCAAACTGCTGACCTTTTGGTTTGCAGCTGAGTGCTTAACCATTGTGCCACCTGGATCCCATGAAGACATACAGCCAAGAAACCAGTGGGAAGCATTTCTACTTAGTAACACATGGGGTCACCAGGAGCCAGAAATGATTCCGGGTCAATGTTTTCTGCCGTTTGTTTTTGTTTTGTTTTGTTATCTAGGCCATACAACTAATAAGTAATAAGGCCAAAGTGGAACTCAATCCATCTGGTTCCAAAGACGCCATCCCTCTGAAAAGCAGAGCGGGAGGAGGACAAGAAAGATGGAAGGAAAGGCACAGAAGAGAAGCACCTTCACAAAAACACGAGTCTCCCAGACTGACAGTGAACCGTCCTAGGGAATCTGGCTGCAGGAACTTGTGAAAGAGTCTTGTGTTCAGCTGGAAGTCATTTGTCTGCCTGCTCTGATGGAAACACTTCCCTCGTCTCCTCCCCCGAGTTTCCACAGAAAAGCGGGGGGGATCTATTCCTGGCTTCAGAGGAGTGGGCTTTTAAGCATGTGGAAATTGAACAGAGGGGCTGGATTTTACATTTAGGCCCATGATGACAGAAGACACTTTGGGTGCTGGGATAAAAAGATAATCCAAAATTGAACACACATAGAGAAGGCAAGAGCCTGGGGACAGAAAGAACTTTTGCAAGAATCACAGACATTTTAGGGGATGCACTCAGATCTCTGCAGGCTTGTTCCCAGGAAAAATATCAATGTGGAAAGTGACTCTTTGGGGTCCCCGACCTGACCTCTACAATCTCACATCAGCCTGGCATCTAGGCTGTTTCAGCTGGGGGTGGGGGTGAGGGTGGGGGGTCCCAGCACTCCTGGGTCACCTGAAAGCTCCTTCCTAGGGGTATCTGCATTCCAAAAGGGATTTACAAAGATGGAAAAACCTGAGCGGCCCAGTGGGATAGAGTCAAATGACATTCAAAGTAGTTAGACTCATTTGCCTAAGGCACAATCCAGAATGTTGTAAATAGATGATACAAGCGGAAGAGCTGTGATCCAGACATAATGGTTTTGTTTACAGAAAGATCCAAGAGCACACCTGTGTGCTGAGGAAACATTGTGGTTGTTGTTAAGTACCCTGGAGTCGGTTCCGACTCATAGTGACCCTACACAGGGTTTCCGAGGCTGCAAATCTTTATGGGAGCAGAAAGCTTCATCTTTCTCCCTCGGAACAGCTGGTAGTTTCGAACTGCCGACCTGGAGGTTAGCAGCCCAATTCGTAACCACTACGCTACCAGAGCTCTTTGAGGAAAACACTAGGGCCCTCTTTTACCAACGAAGGAGGGTCCTGGCAGAAACAGGATTCATCATAGGCAGTTCAGGTAAGGAGACTTCAGTACAAAGGACTACTCACAAGTAGGGTTAGTAAACAAACCACTACCTGATTTTAAGACTTATTAGAGAGCTCAAGGAAGGAGTGTCCAGGCACCCAGAGAACTGAGCATTTGTCTCCATGTGACCGCCATCATTGTTAAGTGCTACTGAGTAGGTTCTGACTAACAGGGACTCTGTGTAGGATTTTTGAGTGCAGCAGCCAAAGTTCCAATAAAACGAAAATCTAAACCAGACGTGGGAAGGCCGGGCTCATCCCTGTCTTCTCACATTACTTATTTTTCTTTAATCAAATTAGAAACTCTGCTAAATTTCTCTCTAAGATCAACTTGCTCCTCAGTAATCTAATGAAAACCTGTGTCCTCAGTCAGAGATTACATCTCCAAATGCTGTGAGTCTGTGTTGTGCTTGAGGGAGACAGAGAGAGAGTGAGTTAGAGTTCAAACCATGGCAAAATCAAATCCCACATTTTGGTGATGAGGAAACAGAGGCCTGGCTAGAGAGTAAAGTGCTTTATCTAAGGTCAACTGACCAGTTGGGGACAGAGCCCAGAATGTCCCATTACCATCGTATGGCCATGGTCTCTCCCATCCTGCTTGGCCTGGAGATGTCTAGATCCCATCCATGTCCCTCTCCCTCCAAACTGACTCCTCACTGGTGTTCCTTATTGCTGGTGTTAAAAACACTTAAAAACTTAAAAAGTGTCATTGGGTTTGTTTCAACTCTTTATAGGTTTCCGAGGCTGTAAACTCTTGAGGAAGCAAAATGCCTCATCTTTCTTTCACAGAGTGGCTGGTGGGTTTGAACTGCCAACCTTGTGGTTCACAACCCAATGCTTGTTTTATGGTGCCACCATGCTCCCTGGCACAATGGCAGGAAATGCTGCCTGCCCTTACACTATTCCCATCAAGGATTGTGGCTCCGGCCCCTGTGACCCATAGTGTTAACCCTCAGAAGCAGGTGAGCCTTGATTCCTAGCTCATCTTTGTCTGGAAGCTCCACTGAAACCTCTTCAGCATCACAGCAACACACAAGCCTCTGCTGATGGAGGGGAGGTGGCTTTGCATGAGGTATATAGGCCAAGAATCGAACCCAAGTCGCCTGCATGGAAGAGGGAAATTATGCCACTAAGCTATAATTATCCCGATCCACATATGAGTCCTGAAGTTCTGACTTCAAGCAAAGAAATAATGGCCAAAACTCTCCACAAGCTAGAAAAAAGGGGGGGGG
>NW_006408559.1:11359365-11364520 GCF_000296735.1 Chrysochloris asiatica
AGAGATTACATCTCCAAATGCTGTGAGTCTGTGTTGTGCTTGAGGGAGACAGAGAGAGAGAGTGAGTTAGAGTTCAAACCATGGCAAATCAAAAGGGGGGAAAAAGGATATATGTATGTCTTCAATCTGATAAAGGGTTGTTGTTGTGAGCCAGAGAGTTGGCTCTGACTGTGTAAATCTTTACGGGAGCAGAAAGCCTCATCTTTCTCCTGCAGTGTGGCTGGTAGATTTGAACTGCTGATCTTGCAGTTAACAGCTCAATGCATAACCCACTACACCACCACTGCACATAGAGGAAATATAGAGCTAACACCATACATGAAAAGATTGAATGATTTTTTCCTAAGATGGAAACAAAGCAAGAATGTTCTTACAATGAACGTTGTAATGGAAGTTTCAGTCAGTACAACAAGGGAGGGAGGCATTACAGAAAAAAAAAGGCATACAAAGTGGGAAGGGAAAAGTAAAACTGTCTATTTGCAAACAAAGATACGCCATGATCGTATAAAATCCCAAGTAATCTACAAAAATCTGCCAGAACAAGTTTGTGATTGAGCAAGGTCATAGGACAAGGTCATAGGACATACGCAAACCTCATCTGTGTTTCTCCACACAGCAGCCACAGATTGGAGACTAAGAGGCCAGAAGAATTAGAGGGCATGCAGCGACCACCCCTGACCACCCAGAAAGGCATCACACAGAAAGGTCCTGGACAGGAGAGGAGAAAAATATGGAATAAAACTCAAAAAATATATATGTATATATGAAAAAGATCAAGCTTACTGGTTGAACAGAGATTGGTGGAACTCCCAAGATTATGGTCATTAATCACCCTTTAGACCTGGAACTGAGTTGACCCTGGTGGTTCAGCCAAATAGATCTATAACAAAGACAATAACGCTAGGGGGTTATGTATTCCATAGACTGATCAACCATTTGTGAACAAAACTTGTGTTTTTTTTTGCTCAAGGACCAAGTTCAGAAGGCAGGAAAGATTATGGAAGAAGGGGAAACTGAAATGGGAGACACAGAGAGGATGTGGAGTCGATGTTTCATTGTTGAGGACTGTATTCAAGGACATGAAATAAAATGTGTATCAATTGTTGAATGGAAAACTGATTTGCTCTATAAACCGTCACCTAAGTCACAATACAAAGCTTGAGAAAAGAGGGAAACTATTTTTTTTAATTACCATTACATTGGATACAAATGGTATCAAAAAGAGAAAAACTATGAATATGAGGAATAAATATGGGCAAGACCTTATACAGAAAATTGTAAAACATTACTGTGAAAAACTAAGGAAGACATAAATACGAAATGTCATGTTTGGGTACTAAGATTCAGTACTATAGAAATGTCACATCTTCCCCAAGTGAAAAACAGACTCAACGCAAGGCTTATCAAAACCCAACTGATTCAAAAATTTATATGGAAAGGAAAGCATAAAATATCCAAAACTACCTTGAAAAAGAAGTAAAAAGTTGGGGGGCTTTCACTGCTTGATTTCATGGCTTACTTTAAAATTGAACAAATTAAAAGCAAGTGGTCCTGAAGAAAGATTTGCCACTCAGATCAGTGGCAATGAGGAGAAACTGTAGAGTAAACCAACGTACTTTAGGGTTCTGACAGAGGCACCAAAACAATGGGGAAACAAATGTCTTCTCAAGAAATGATGCTGGAAATTTTAGATATTCATCTATAGGGGAAAATAAAGCTTGGCCCCTACGCCACACCGTAATAAACATTATTTCCAGAAGAAGTTTTAGATCTAAATCTGAAATGATAAGGTTTTCTTCCAGAAAACCTTCACTGAAATATATCAACTCTTCTTGTCGTCCTTATCATTGTCCAATTTTCACATGTCTATGGTGGTGGCTATCTGCCATAAAGCTGGTGACCCTGTATAGGTTTCAGAGACTGTAAGCCTCATCTTTCTCCCATCGAGCAGCTAGTAGATTCGAACGACTGACTTTGCAGTTAGCAGTTCAACCCATAACCCTCTATGAGGCAATTGAAAATACCATGGTTTAGATCAGGTGCATCTCAAATGACATCATTTTTTGAAACACATTGAAGAGGTCTTTTGCACAGCAGATTTGCCTAATGTAATATGTCCTTTGATTTTTTTAACTGCTGTTTCCATAGTATGGATTGAGGATCTAAGTAAAATGAAGTTCTTGACAACGTCAATATTTTCTGTTTATCACGCTTTTTGTTCCAGATGTGAGGAGTTTTGTTTTCTTTATCTTGATGTGTCATCCCACTTAAGGCTAATCTTTGATCTTCATCAATAAGTGCGTCTAGTCCTCTTCACTTTCAGCAAGCAAGGTTGTGTCATCTGCATATCACAGGTTCATCCAATCCTGATGCCACGTATGTTCTTCTACATATAGTCCAGCTTCTCAGATGACTTGCTCAGCATACAGATTTTAAGTAGGCAGTATTATTTTTAGATAGGACACAGAAAGTTCTCACCAGAAAAGAAGACACTGATAAATTGCACTCCATCTAAAAAATTTTAAGTTAAAAACTAAAAACAACAAAATTATCAAACTACATGGTTGAGCACAGACTGTGGGAATGTCAGGTAAGGACCTTCAAAAACCTGCTCTCCTAGAGATGGGGCGGCTGGGCACTCTAGACCCAGAGAGGGACAGGGGCTGTGTGCTGATGACCCTTTGGTTGTTTGGTGATGCATGGAGGGGATTGTAACCATGGCAATGAAACAAAATACGATAGGATGAATGTAAAGCTAATGTTCTCCCATGTAAACTATCACATAATTCACAATTAAAAATAAAACAAAAACCCAGCTCTCCTATAAAAGCAATAAGAACTCAGGTAAATACTGTCAAAATCATGTTTTCACCCGAGAGCTCTACAACTTAACCAAAGGTTTGTAACAATTAAAGAAGCATTTGGTCAAGAAAGGTGAGTGAATTCAGTAAAAATGCTGAACATTGAGACATTGAAACCAGTTCTCAGCCCATTCCCTTCAAGTCGGTGCTCATTCATAATGGCTCCATGAGGTTTGTCAGGCTGTAATCCCCAGTCCTGGTGTGGCACTGCAAAATACGTACTGCACTGCTAACCACAAGGTCGGTGTTCAAACCCACCAGCTGCTCCTTGGAAACCCTGTAAGAGGTTGCTATGAAATGGAACCAACTCGACAGCACGTAGCAAAAACAACAAACTATTTATGAGAGCAGACTGCCCCGTCTTTCTCCCACAGAGCAGGTGGTGGATTTGAACCGCTAACCCTTTGATGAACAGCCCAATGCTTAGCCCACAGCACCACCAGGGCTCCTCCAAGTACCACAGTAGTGTTGAACTCCAACAGTTTCAAATTCACCATGAAGCCGGCCTCCTAACAGCCGCTGGAGAGGGAAGAACAGGTTTGGGGATTCCCCCCCAAATACCACTGTTAAAGAATTTTTATTATATATTGCTATTCAATGTGTGGCTCTATAAGATAAACACTGGGTTGCTAATTACAAGGTCAGCAGTTCAAACCCACCAGCTGCTTCTCAGAAACAGGGTCACTCTGAGTCGGAACCGACTAAACAACACTTAATAACAACAACTATGTCCCAGGCTCTCAGTTAACTGCTGGTTCTTGTTATTGTTCAGTGCCACCAAGTTGAGTCCCACTCATGGTGACCCAATAAGACAGAGGAGACCTGCCCCCTCCAGGTTTTTGGGTCCATGAGTCAGAATTGTCCAAACGGCAGTGAAATCTTTTGGGGAGCAAATCACCAGGTCTTTTCTACTGTGGAACTGTGAGGTGGGTTCAAACCACTAATCTTTCAGTTAATAGCCAAGGGCTGAACCGTTGACCCACCAAAACAAACACACCCTAAAAAATAAAATCAAAACCACTGCCATTGACTTTATTCCAACTCATAAGAACAGGGCTTCTGAAAGAGATTAGCACAGACAGTCAGTCTCTTGTGGGCTTTAAGATTCTGGCAAAGAAGACTGACAATATACAAGAAAACAAATGAAGGACTATTGAAAGACACACCCACAATGAGGAGTGTGAAGGGAGAGTGGGAATTGGGTGGACAAGGGAAGATTTCTACGTGGAGGTGACAGATATAAACTGACCTGGACTAGAAGTCTAGCTCTCTTATTTATTAAATTGCTGTGGTTAAGTGCTGTCGAGTCAGTTCCGACTCATAGTGACCCTGTATAAAGTTTCTGAGGAGTGCCTGGTGGATTTGAACCGCCGACCTTGCAGTTCGAACCGGCCTTTCGACCCAGTGCATTACCCTACAGTACCACCTTTAATGTCTTTGAGCCTCCATAAAGGAGTGCTGGTTTGGCCAGGACTTTGGCAAGATGAGCAGTTCAAACCCACCAGCCTTTCCTTGGAAACCCTATGCAAGATTGCTGAGTCAGAACTGACTCGACGGCACGTAACAACAACCTCCATAAAACAAACAAATGTGTCTTGGAAGAAGTGCAGCCAGAATACTCCACAGAAACGAAGCTGGCCAGACTTTGTCTCTCATACTGTGGACAGGTCATCAGGGAGGACCAGTCCCTGGAGCAGGATATTAACCTTGATAAAAGCAGAGGGTCCATGAAAAAGAGGCAGACCCCAGTGAGACGGATTGGCACCGTGGCAGCAGCAACTGGTTCCAACATGACAACTATGAGGACGGCACAAGACATGGCAGTGTTTCGCTCTGTTGCGTAGAAGGTCACTGTGAACCAGAGCTGACTCAACATCACCTAACAATCTCCTTAACATCTTCATCTGTAAAACAGAAAGAAAACTTCATACTACGTGGGGCTGTTTGGGAGTACTGTGTTAAGTAAGAATATTAAAGATACCCTTTTTGTAGTGGGGTTTCTGTGTGATGCTCACCCTGGGGTAATGTGCTTGCTCCTAACTGAAAGGTTGTAGGTTTGAATCCACCAAGAGGAGCCTAGGAAGAAGGCATCCAGATCTACTTCCAAAAATGCAGTCACTGAACCCTATGGAGCACGGTTCTGCTCTGACAAACGCGGGGTCATCATGAATCAGAAACAACTCCACGATCACGGTGTTAGTTTTGCCTTGTCTTACCTACTATGTTCCTAAAACAAAGTTGTTGTTATTGTTGTTGCTAGGTGCGATCAGGAAGTTCTGATTCATAACGACCCT
>NW_006408559.1:11364930-11377658 GCF_000296735.1 Chrysochloris asiatica
GTTGTTAGGTATCATCAAGTTGGCACCAACTCATAGTGACTCTATGCACAAGAAAACAAAACAATGCCTGATCCTGGGCTAACCTTACAACCATTGCTACGTTTGAGCCCATTGCTCTTGTCACTGTGGCAATCCATCTCATTGGGGATCTTCCTCTTTTTCTCAGACCCTCCACTTTACCAAACATGATGCCCTTCTCTAGGGAAGGAAGGATCCCTCCTGATAATATATCTGAAGTATAAAAGATGAAACCTGACCATCCTGGCTTCCAAGGAACATTCCGGCTGTACTTCTTGCAACAGAGATTGGACTGTTCTTTTGGCAGTCCCTGGTACTTTTAATAGTCTATTCCAACACATACCTCAAATGCATCAATTCTTCTACAGCCTTCCTTACTCACTGTCCACCTTTCACATGTATACAAGACTTTTGACAATACCATGGCTTGAATCAGGCACACCTCGGTCCTCAAACTGACATCTTTGCTCTTGTGCACTTTAAAGAAATGTTGTGCAATACAATAAAGAAGTCTTTGCCTAATGTAATACATCGTTTCATTTCTGGACTGCTACTTCCATGAGTATTCATGGTTGATTCAAGTAAAATGAAGTCTTTGATAACTTCCTTCTTTTCTCCATCTATATGCTGTTGTTGTCAAGTGTTGTCAAGTCGATTCTGACCCATTGCAACCCTATACAGGGTTTCTGAGACTGTAAATCTTTACAAGAGCAGAAAGCCTCATCTTTCTCCCATGGAATAGCTGGTAGTTTTGAACTGCTGGCCTTAAGGTTCACAGCCTGATTCATAACCACAATGCTATGTGATTTATTGATCCAGTGCTGCAGACTTTTTTTTTATCTTTACCTTGATGTACAACCCAAAACAAACACTGTGGTCTTTGATCTTCATCTGTAAATATTTTAAGTCTCTTTGCTTTCAGCAAACAAGGTTGCGTCATTTGTATATTGCAGTCTACTAATAAGTCTTCCTCCAATTCTGATTGTCATGTTTTTATTCAGATAATCCAGATTCTCAAATTATTTGCTCAGTGTACAGCTTGAGTAAGTATGGTGAAAAAAACACAACCCTGGCGCACACCTTTCCTAATTTGAAGCCATTCAGTGTTTCCTTGTTCCTTTGAAACAACTGCCTCTTGGTCTATGTACAGGTTCCTCATGAGCACAATTAAGTGTTCCAGAATATTCATTCTTCACAATGTTGTCCATGGCTTGTCATGATCCATACAATCAAAAGCCTTTGTGTTGCCAATAAAGCACAGGTAAACATCTTTCTGACACTCTGCTTTCAGCCAAAATCCAACTGAAGTCAGCAGTGCTATCTCTCATTCCACGTCTTCTGATTTGGCTTGAACCTCTGTAAGTTCTCTGTCATGTATGGTTTTTATTTATCTTTAGCAGAATTTTAGTTGCATGAGATATTAACGATATTACCCGATGACTTCTGCATTCTGTTGAGTCACTTCTCATGGAAATGGGTACAAATATGGATCTCTTCCAGTCAGCTGGCCAAGTAGTTGTCTTCCAAATTTCTTGGCATAGATGAGTGAGTGTCTCCAGTGCTGCATCAGTTTATTGAAAGATTTCAATTTGTAATCCATCTATTAGTTGAGCCTTGTTCTTTACCAATGCCTTCAGTGCACCTTGGACTGCTTCCTTCAGGATCATTGGCTCCTGATCATATGCTACCTCTTGAAATTGCTGAACATTGACCATTTCTTTTTGATATAGTGATTCTGTGTATTCCTTCCATCTTCTTTTGATGCTTTCTGCATCATTAAATATTGAACCCATAGAATCCTTCAATATTAAAAAGAAAAGATCAAAATGCATGTCTAAACAGATCTGAAACTTGCTCTCCAGTGTAGAGATGCTAAAGCAAATGGAAGAAGTGAGGAGGTACAAGATCTGATCAGGAAATTTCAAAGGTCAGTTCAAAAAGACAAAGTCAAATATTATAACAAAATGTGCAAAGATCTGAAGTTAGAAAACCAAAAGAGAAAAACACGCTCAGCATTTCTCAAGCTGAGGAAACTGGCGAAAAAATTTCAAGCCTCAACTTACGGTATTGAAGCATTCTATGGGCAAAATATTGAATGATGCAGATGGCATCAAAAGAAGATGGAAGGAATACACAGAGTCACTATACCTAAAAGAAATGGTCCATGTTCAAACATTTCAAGATGCAGTATATGACCAAGAGCCAATGACCCTGAAGGAAGCAGTTCACGGGGCACTGAAGGCATTGTCAAAGAACAAGGCACTGGGAATAGAAGGAATACAAACAGAAAACGGATGTGGCATTGGAGGCACTCACTCATCAATGCCAAGATATTTGGAGGAGAGCTACCTGGTCAACTGACTGGAAGAGAGCTGTATCTGTGCCCATGTCAAAGAGAAGTGGCCCAACAGAATGAGAAAGTCATCAGACAATATTGTTGATATCCCACGTGAGTAAAGTTTTACTAAAGATAATACAAAAACGGCCCCTACCACACATTGACAGAGAACTTCCAGAGGTTCAAGCCAAATTCAGAAGATGATGTGGAATGAGGGATATCACTGCTGACATAAGATGGATCTTGGCAGAAAGCAAAGAATACCAGAAAGATATTTACCTGTGCTTGTATAGACTGCACCTTAATTGACTATGCAAAGGTTTTTGATTGCATGAATCATGACAAGCTATGGACAACACTGTAGAGAATGGGAACTCTGGAACACTTCATTATACTAGTGAGAAACCTGTACACAGACCAAGGGGCAGATCTTTGAAAGGAACAAGGGAACACCGAATGGTTTAAAATTAGGGAAAGGTGTGAGCCGGGGTTGTGTTTTTTTTGTGTAATTTGTGTATTTATTCAACATGTATGCTGAACAAATATTCTGAGAAGCTGTGAAACATAAAAATATTTCACATTTTTAATGAAGAAAAATGTGGCATCAGAATTGGAAGAAGATTCATTAACAGCCTGTGATATGCCGATGATGCAACCTTGTTTACTGAAAGTAAAGAGGACTTAAAATACCTACCGATGAAGATCAAAGACCACAGCCTTTTGTATAGACTGCATCTCAATGTAAAGAACGCAAAAATCCTCACCACTGGATCAATAAATAACATCATGATAATTGGAGAAAAGATTGAAGTTTTCAAAGACTTCATTTTGCTCAGATCAACCATCAACTTCCTGGAAGAAGCAGTCAAGAAACCAAACAATGTACTGCATTAGGCAAATTTGCTACACAAGATCTCTTAGAAGTGTTGAAAAGCAAAGATGTCAGTTTGAGGACTAAGGTGCACCTGATCCAAGCCACGGGATTTTCAGTAATCTCATACGCATGGGAAAGTTGGACTGTGGATGATGAGGACCATAGAAGAATTGATGTATTTGAGTTATGGTGTTGGAGGAAAACATTAAAAGTACCATGGACTGCTAAAAGAACAAACCAATCTCTGTTGGAAGAACTACAACCAGAATGCTCACTGGAAGCCAAGGATGGCCAGACTTCATGTCTCACATTTGGGACATAATGTTAGGAGGAACCAGTCACTAGAGAAGGATATCACGTTTGGTAAGGTGGAGGGTCAGAGAAAATGAGGAAGACCCCCAGTGAGATGGATTGCCACAGTAGCAACAACAATTGGCTCAGGGGTAGCAACAATTGTGAGGTTGGCCCAGGACCACCCAGTGTTTCATCCTGTTGTGCACAGACAGGGTCGCGCTATGAGTTGGTACCAACTTGATGGCACCTAACAACAACAACGAGTCAGAACTGACTTGATGGGGCAACTAACTATAGAGCTCTGGTGCAGTGCTATAGGGTAAGTACTGGTATGTTAACTGCAAGGTCGGCTGTTCCAACCCACCAGCCACTCCTAGGAAACCCTATAGAGGGTTCACTATAACTCAGCAACAACAGGATGAAGGTCTTTCTCCCAGAGAGACACTGGGTGAGTTCAGACCGACAAACTTTTAGTCAAAAACAGGTATTCTAAAGTAGAATGTGAAATACACTTTATTGTGAATTGGGTGAAGGTCTATAGAACAGAGCAGTTTTCCACTCACCAATTCCTACACTGTGTTTTTGTTTCACCTCACTGATTTTAATCCCCACACCATAACATCTCTTAGCCCACTTCCTCCCTGCGTTTCCTGTTTCCACTCCTTCTTTCTTAACCTCCTGCGGGAAGTCCTGAGCTTTTGATCTCAAGTGATTGACTATTCTAAGGTATTTGACTGAACATTCTGTTGAGAAGTAAACAACACAAGGTTTAATAGGAGATGGAAGTGGCCCTAAGGAAAATTCGTAAACTTAAAGGTCAATCTAAAGAAATTGTTGTTGTTGTTGTTTTGTTATGTGCTGTGGAGTCGGTCCCAACTCATAGCAACCCTGTACAGGGTTTCCGAGGCTGTAAATCTTTACAGGAGCAGAAAGTCTCATCATTCTCCCACGGAACAGCTGGTAGTTTCGAACTGCTGACCCTGAGGTTAGCAGCCCAATTCGTAACCACTACACTACCAGAATGTACAATAAATCAATGCAGAGTGAGACAACGTCGAAGAGAAGATGAGAGACACAGCAAAGAGTGCACAAGTAAATTTAACACGTGACTATTCGGGTTTCAGAAAGAGGCGGGAAAGATGTGGGCAGAGGCAGTGTTTAAGAGTATGAGAAAGACACTGAAATGCCCCAGATAAGAGGAAAGCTGTGTTCACGTGGGGGGAACACAGTGTTGTAAAGATGTCATTTCTCCCCAGAATGATCTATGGAGTCATAAAATTCCAATAAAAATTCAAATAGACTTTTTGAGTGAATTTGACAAAGTAGTTCCAAAATGTCTACAGACAAGCAAAGAACAAGAGCTGTCAAGACTCCTGAAGAAAAAAGTTAGAGGAGGATTTGCATTTTCAGTTATCAAGACTCATTAAGAATCTTTAGTAATTAGAACAGAGTATTATTGAGACAGGGATAAATAAATCAATGAATAAATTAAGCCAAAAAGAGACTCAGGAACTGACCTCATATCTCACCACCACCCCCCCAAAAAAAATTTTTTTTTAAATAATAATAATAACAAAGAAAGTATGGAAAGTTGATTTATGATAGACTTAGCATTGTAAAATAAGAAATTTTTCCATAAATATTCTTGGAATCATAACTTATTTTATAGAATAATGAAATTGGATCCCTACCTCAAACCATATATGATAATATAGGAAAATATATGCATATATATATGGAGTCCTGGTGTGGTGTTGTGGGTTAATGCACTGGACTATATAGTCTGTTTGTACCATAAGGTCAGCAGTTCAAGATCACCAGCCACTCCTAGAAAACTCTATACAAGGTCGCTATGGGTTGGAACTGACCCGATGGCACTTAACAACAACAACAAATATATATCTGGTAGCGTAGTGGTTACGAATCAGGCTGCGAACCTTAAGGCCAGCAGTTCGAAACTATCAGCCGCTCCGCGGAAGATGAGGCGTTCTGCTCCCATAAAGATTTACAGCCTCGGAAACCCTGTACAGGGTCGTTATGGGTCGGAACCGACTCGACGGCACTTAGCAACAACAACAACAACAACATGATAGAGAAAAGCATGTCATGAATAAGCACAACAACAAAAAAAAACCCCACAGAAATTCTAAAAGGAAGGAAATCATAAATTCAAGAAGTTACTTTGTACATCAAAAGATGAAGAGAGGAATCATAGACCCCACAATAAAAGAAAATATTTGCCACAAATCAACTTGAAAAATTATTTGCAAAAAACAATAAATTAGTAGAAACCAATAAAGAAAAAGAACAATTTCCTCTACTCTACCACCCTTGAAAAATGGACAAAAGATTTGAACAAGAGCTTCCTAGAAAGGGGAAACAAATCATCTTCAGTAGAAAACATGCTCCAATGAGTAATCAGGGAAATGGAAATTCATTCCTTTTCTCTCTCTCTTCATCTTTCTCTTTCTCCCTTACTCTCTCAAGAGATACCAATCCAACCCCGGCAGAGTGATGTTGTTGTCTTGTGCCATCAAGCCAGTTACAACCCATAGCCACCCTGTATAAGGTTTCCAAGGAGCAGCTGGTGGGTTTGAACCACCAACCTTGTGGTTCAAACTGACCTTGCAGTCCAGCACATTCTCCTGCAGTGCCCCATGAGGACTCCCGACAGAATGTTGTTGTTAAGTGCTATCGAGTCGGTTCCAACCCATAGCGACCCTGTATAGGGTTTCCAAGGAGCAGCTGGTGAGCTTGAACCACCTACCTTGCAGTTCAAATTACTTTGCAGTCTGGTGCATTAGCCCACAGCGCCACACCAGGACTCCTGGGAAAATGTAGGGCATGCATAACCATTAGAAGGAGTACACCATGGTATGAGCACTTTGAAAATAATTTGGCATTCCACAGGAATGTTGAAGGCATACATAGCACAAGAATTAGCAATTACACTGCCAAACCTAATACTGAATGGTCTACGGCATATATGCACAAGGTGGTGTAAAAAATAGCGTTGATATCAGCGCTGTGTATGACAGAAAAATATGGAAATGGCCCAGATGTCAGACAAAAGCAGGACGGATAATTGGGCCGCATCATATTCATCCAGGGACTGCTGCTTGACATCAATGACAATGTGTACTGCAGCTCCTAAAGAGAACACACATGAGGTTCAAGAACACGGTGCTGCTTGAAAACTGTCAACTGCAGACAATGCACACAGCTGGATTTTGGTTCTATGAAATAAAGAAACACGCAGAGTGAGACTTTGTATTCGCTGGAGATGAAGGGCACACAGCCAGCAGCTGGTCAGCTTCCATTGGAATGATGGGTACATTTACTAACTATCTAACACTGGACAGGTTATGTAGCTAATACACAAGGGTCAGCAACAAAGTATTGCTACTAAAGAGGCCTGGTGTGGCACTGTAGGATAAGTACTAGATTGCTTACTGCAAGGTCGGCAGTTCAAACCCACCAGCTGCTCTCAAGGGTGGAGAACCTTTTTTCTATAAAAATTTATAACATCATACAAAATTATCAACTTGAAAATTAGCCTGCTTTATTTGGTCAATCATTTAATTAACTCATCTCTAATGTGATGGCTTAGCATAGTGGTTACAAATCAGGCTGTGAACCTCAGGGTCAGCAGTTCGAAACTACCAGCTGTTTCGTGGGAGAAGATGAGGATTTCTGCTCCTGTAAAGATTTACAGCCTTGGAAATGCTTGGAAACAGGGTCGCTATGAGTCGGAACTGATTCCACGGCATATAACCACCACCTACAATGTGATGGCTCACCAGCCACTCCTTGGAAACCTTATACAAAGTTGTTATGGGTCAGAACTGACTCGAGGACACTTACTAACAACAACAATGAGAACTGGAACTGCGGTTGCCTTGGCAGGACACAAGATTTCACCTGCCTTATACGTCCCTCAGGCTGGACGTGCCCCACCCTGCTATACAGGGTTGCTATGAGTCGGAACCGACTCAATAGCACTTAACAACAATATTCTCATTAAAGATAAAAATACTTGATAAAATAGCAATGACAAGCAAAGGAAGATGGGGAACTTAGACACTGGCTACCCAAAATGGGGGGACCACAAAGGCAAGAAGTGACTGACTTACAAGCTTTCAGTAGGAAACCTAGCTCCAGAGGATACAGGGAAAGGTAGAACCTCCACTGAATTGTTTCCAACCTGTCTGGATGGAGTTAATATCAGGTCTGACAGTGAGTGTTGGAAAGGTAAATTTAAAGGTTAGGTAACAAAAGGAGGAGAGTGGCTGATTTTGCAGTCCAGGAGCACAGACCCCTGGAACCATCAAGGGAGAAAAGCGAAGCAAGTGCGAGACCCTGTCCTGGAGGCAGTGACACTAGGGATGGAGGCAGAGACCATGACATGGACAGAAGGAGCAGCTGGGGACTCTGGACTCAGGGAGGGAGAGGGGCTGTGTGCTGGCGGCTGGGGGGCAGGCATGTGGGGTGTACCGTTTGATTGTTTGATGATGCATGCAGGAGATTGTGAACATTGCAATGAAACAAAATACGATAGGATGAATGTAAAGATAATGTTCACCCATGTAAATTAACACATAATTCACAATAAAAACTTTTTTAAAAAAGCTAAGGAAGGATAAAAATTTCAGACCAAAGAGAGACAGCTAACAGATAGAGACATAGGAAAGATACCTAGGTGGATTTCAGTGGTGATGTTTGTATCCTCTGAATTTAAACTGGAGTCCTGGTGTGGCACTGTGGGCTAATGCAACAGGCTGCAAAGTTGTTTTAACTGCACGGTAGGTGGTTCAAGCTCACCAGCTGCTCCTTGGAAACCCTATACAGGGCCGCTATGGGTCAGAATCAACTCGACAGCCCTTCACAACAACAACAATAATGGATACTCACAGTCCCTGGGGGGTATGAGGTTTGAATGTATAGAGAGGGGCTTCAGAAGAAAGTCCTGGAGATCTAGCTCTGAAAAATTAGCCATTGAAAATTATATGGAGCATGAGTCTAGTCTCACAAAGAATGACGCCAGAATCAACTCAGCTGTAACGATTTTTTAATGGTAATGGACATTCAGGGATTTGTTGTGTTCTTATTCTTTGTAACTTCTTTTATAAATGTTTTGGTGTATTCTGTTTAGGTATTCTCCCATCTATAAAAATATTTCTAAGGTCTGTAAAGTAAGAAACAGAAAGAGACACAGGAGGAGTTTTGAGTGTCAGAGTCCATACCTGGGAAAATATATGCTGATTATCTCTCAATAATAAATGGATTTTTAATAAGTCAAAAGGACTAATGGACCACGTGAGCCCCAGCCTCCAGGACCAGAGACCAGAAGATATAGATGGTGCCCAGCTACCTACCACCTCTGGCTACTCTGAAAGGGATCGTAAGAGGAGGGCCCGGGTAGTGTGGGAGAAAACTATGGAACCAAACTTAAAATCATAATAATATACCAAAAATAGACCAGGAGTCCTGTCCTAAGGGTAAATGCACTGGACTACAAGGTCGGTTTAAACTGTAAGGTTAGTGGCTCAAGTTCACCAGCCGCTGGAAAGTCAGAGACTCCACAACACTTTAACAACAGCAACAAAGTAGTCAGAGACTGATGGAGCCCTTGAGACTATGGCGCTAGACACCCTTCAAACCTGGAGTGGTCCTCACCTCCATGGCTCAACTTACAGCCAAACAACAGACAGGCCTACAAGGGATGAACAAAAATACCATGGAGGTATGCGCTCCTTAGAACAATCAACCACAGGAGATCAAAGGGTGGCATTGCTCAGGATAAAGCTCAGAAGGCAGAAAGGAGCCAAAAAGAAAGCCAAGGGAAATGGCAGGCACAGAGAGGATGTAGGAAGAGCATGGTTACATTGGGAGGACTGCAATCCAGGTCACAAATCACAATGTGTAGAAGTTGATGAACAGAAGGCTAATGTGCTCTGTAAACTTTCACCCAAATCAAAATAGAAAGCAAATGAATGGAGGTTAACTGAAATTCTAGCATCTTCTTCACAACATCTGTGATTCCTTTGTTGGAGGCGCCTTCTGAACCTGCATTCTTCTGAACATGTAAATGCTGACCCTTCTTATCCCATGAGGATACATATGATTTATTCAAACAGCAAAATATGCATTGGAAACCAAGTGTGAAGGATGCGATGGTGATTTATGGCAGATAAGTAAGATGAAAGGGTGTTTCCTATGACCATTTCTCAAAGTGAATCCGGAGAATAATTGACTTTCAAGGTCACAAAGCAATGAATTGCACCCTTCCTCCCTACGCAGGAGTTATTCCTGCCAAGAACTCCGACAAATGGTCAACCCACTTCAGATTAAGATTCCCAAGTAACACGGAACTAGATGGAACACTCCACAACATAAGACATAATAAGCACTGATACCAGTCACCAATTTCTACTGAGGCAACGGTGACTCACGGCACCCCCATGTATGTCAGAGTAGGACTGTACTCCACAGGGTCTCCGTCTCTGTCTCACGGTGCCCCCATGTGTGTCAGAGTGGAACTGTGCTCCACAGGGTGTTCATCTCTGAGTCACGGTGCCCCCATGAGTATCAGAGTAGAACTGCACTCCACAGGGTCTCCACCTCTGACTCATGGCGCCCCCATGTGTGTCAGAGTAGGACTGTGCTCCACAGGGTCTCCACCTCTGACTCATGGCGCCCCCATGTGTATCAGAGTAGAACTGTATCTCCCTAGGGTTTCCATCTCTAACTCACGGCGCCCCCATGTGTGTCAGAGTGAAACTGCTCCACAGGGTGTTCATCTCTGACTCATGGCACCCCCATGTGTGTCAGAGTAGAACTGTACTCCACAGGTTTTCCATCTCTGACTCATGGCACCCCCATGTGTGTCAGAGTGGAACTGTTCTCCACAGGGTGTTCAATAGCTGATATTTTGGAAATAGGTTGCCAGGTCTTTCTTCTCAGACACCTCTGGACTGCTAACCTTCTGGGTAAGCAGCTGAGCTCTTTAACCATTTGTGTCAGTCAGGGACTCCTAAGCACGAATACTTACCCACTCATCTAACTGCTGCACTCTACAATGTTATACTATGTCGGTTATGATTTACTGGTTCCAATCTGCAGTTATGTGTCACAGATTGCACTGTGTGGCCTTGACTAGGCCATGAGTCTCTGGTTTGGTAGTTATGTAATCACTCCCCACCCCCCATGAAGTGACTATCAGTTGTAAGAGAATTAAGGGTAGGGTGCAACACCCGTACACCCATCACAGTACTCTTCCAAAGCAAGGGGAGGTTCTGGGGGGTGTGGGCTTCAACACCGTTTATCTTACAAGAGACAACGAGGAGAGAAGCAAGCCATGAGAAAGGGACTTACTCCCACCAAGAAAGAAGAGCAAGGAGCTCCCATGTTCTTTGGACCTGAGGTCCTTGCACTGTGAAGCTCCTTGATCCAGAGAAAGACTGATGTGAAGACATAGTGAGATCTCCAAGGAATTCCAAGCCTACGGATACTGAAAGGAGACAAGGGCCTTTCTCCTAAACTGGGAGCCAACTGAGAAAGAAAGAGATTCCCTAGAGTGGGTTCCATGAATTCAGACTTCGAAACTGTGAGAGAATAGATTTCTGTTTGTTAAAGCCCCCCGGGTCTTTTGTGGTATTTCTGTTGTAGGAGCAGTAGAGAAATAACAAGTAAATCTTAATTCTATCATCATGCATATTAATTAGCTCTCTTTCCCAGAAAAGAATTGAAGCTTCAAATCGATGCAATCACATATGATTCATTTAGGTCACTGCTGGACCTAGAAAACAGGGCATGGCCAAATGCAGGACCCTTACTCCAGTACACATCTTCCTGAAGTCTGGAACAAATGAATGGTGTGTATTTGAAGGGGGAATCCAGCCAAGTGTAACTTGGCATAGGATAAGCACTGAACTGTTTTTCACAAGGTCGGTGGTTCAAACTCACCAGCCATTCCTTGGAAACCCTAACAGTGTTGCTATGAGTCTGAACCTACTTGACAGCAGTTAGCAACAGCAACATTGAAGACAGAGAAATCATGAAGAAATATCAGATGCACTGATGAAATCTAGACACAAATATTACGGAATCCCTCAAATGTTTCAATATAGTGATCCTATTCAAAAGGATGAAATGAGGTTAATTACACATAATTTATCTTAGGGAACTGCTATCAGCTCATTGTGATCTCTTCTCTCCTTGCTAAGTCTACCTATGAGAGGACTTCAAAAAGCTGATGGAAAAATAAAATGAAAAGATGATGGAATTTCTCCAGGATCTTTTGGAAACCCCTTCACATAGCATTCATTTAAAGAATTGTAAGGGGATTTGGGTGGAGGGTCAGAGAAAAAGAGGAAGACCCCCAACAAGATGGATTGGCCAGGTGGCAGCATTGATGGACTCAAGCATGTTAACAATAGTGAGGTTGGTCCTGGATTGGCAGTGTTTCGTTCTGCTGTGTATAGGGTCGCTATGAGTCAGTAATGACTTGATGGCACCTAACAACAACAACAAGGGGATTTGGTAAAGGTCCCCAGTAAATCTGCTAAGCTATACATTCTCCTGGCCAATTCTGAAAACAGGAATATTTTCCTATCACTATTCTTCCAGCAAAGGCGCTCTGGTAGCGTAGTGGTTGCGAATCAGGTTGTGAACTGCAAGGTCAGCAGTTCGAAACTACCAGCTCTTCCGCAGGAGAAAGATGAGACTTTCTGCTCCAGTAAAGATTTACAGCCTCGGAAACCCTGTACAGGGTCACTATGAGTCGGAACCGACTCCACGGCACATAACGACAACAACAATTCTTCCCACAACGCTCTCATTTTCGAGACTTAGCAGACATTACTGTCCACGGTGATGTTAGAAATGAATCCCGATGTCACATAAAAGGCACTCGGTGGCACTAAATTACTTTGGCAAAGCAAAATTTACTCCTGGCAAGAGGGTGTGTGAGCATAGCCCTACATACAGGAACAGGCCAGCGAGCACACCGAGTGGGCAGTCCACTTGGGTTTTTCTGTGTCTTACCCCATTGGCTAGGGCTTTAACCACACAATCTTTTCCCTCACCTGGTTGGCTAGTTCAAATTTTTAAGGCGTGCATTCCTACTTTAGGAAAAGAAAAAGAGAGCGATCATAAATTCTTTACTCCAGGAAGTAGTTAAAAGAAAAAGAGAGCGATCATAAA
>NW_006408559.1:11377758-11380492 GCF_000296735.1 Chrysochloris asiatica
TCTTTACTCCAGGAAGTAGTTAAAAGAAAAAGAGAGCGATCATAAAGTCTTTACTCCAGGAAGTAGTTAAAAGAAAAAGAAAGCGATCATAAATTCTTCACTCTCTTCAGGAAGTAACCAAAGAAAAAGAGAGAGATCATAAAGTCTTTACTTCAGGTTACCCGAATACAATAAACAGTATTATAATATATATATACATATACATATATTTTTCCCCCACAGTGATCCTGTGATCAAATTTTCGGAACCTCTCACTGTGATAAAATTCATTCTGAGCATAGAAACCTTCCCTCTCCAAAAAGACGTTCTTTCTCATTGTTTCCTATCAATATTTATTCCTCTCTTCCAGTTTTCAGATCCTTATCCTTAGTGGAATTGCCTGAAGCAATATTGGCCTGAGAGTGTCAAAGGGACAACAATCTCAAAAAACTGTTGGACATTTTCTGTTAGAGTGAAACATCTACTTATCCTATGACTCACTTATGTCCTTGTCCAGAAAAGGACCTGTCCAGGAATGTTCATAACAGGATTACTCAGAAGCAAATGAAACTGTACAAAACCTAAAGACCCAAAAAGAGGTGACCGGATTTTTTTTTTAAATGTGGACTCTTTAATCAACAGAATGCTAATCACCAATCAGAAGGGACAAAATCAGGACACCTGCCTGGATTCCCCTTCAACACAATTTCTTGTTAGTTACCAAGGCTTTCAATCTGTCCTAAACACAACATAGGACATCTTCCAGAAGTGAAAGCTGTCCTATTGTTATGTTAAAAGAATTTAGATAAAGGCATTTCCTATTTAGAAGCTGCCCCTCCAGCAGTGAATCCACACTCATTAACCCAGATATGGAGTTGCCTTGCCCACCACCCTGCTTCCTGCATTCCTACAGGGTCTTCCTCCTGAATACACAGGAGTCCTAGTGGTGCAGTGGCAAAGCCATGGCTGCTAGCCAAAAGGTTGTCAGTTTGAATCCCCTAGCTGCTCAGCAGGAGAGAGATGACAGCTTACAAAGCCCTTGGGGGCAGCCCCACTCTGTCCCATTGGGTCTTGATGAGTTGAAATTGACTAGATGGCATGCAACAACAGACTGTCTCTTCAGCTAAGGTAGAGTGCTCATTTCTGTGACTTCACAAATACTAATCTTTCCTCCTGAAATGCTCTTGCCTAGACTTCCTACAAGTTCATATGTTTCTGTCAGTCCTCCTTCCTGGCCACAAAATAAAACCCACCGCCATAAGAAAGACTGAAAGTGGGTGCCTTCTCCATGAATTTCCCTGACGTTAGCCTCTCTCTGTGCTCCTGGCATGGCGCTTTTAAGATTAACACTGGATTGTGAACCTCACAGGTCAGCAGTTCAAACCCACCAACTGCTCCTCAGAAACCCTATAAAGGGTGTGAGTCAACAGCCCTTAACAACAGCAGCCCCTCTCTGTCCTTGTTCTCTCCTGCAGATGTTGGGTGGGAAGAGCCCAGCTCAGCGGTTCAGTGCTGCGGTTAGAACCCAGGCCTCAGTATCACTGCAAACTGCCCTGGGGAATTTGTGCAGCCCGGAACCAAAGCCACCATGGTCTTCCATTAAGCTGTGCACACTTTCCTGGGTCAAGATTGAGGAACATTCTCTTAACTGGGAGTCAGTCACAGCGCCATGAAATGAGAAGCTCTGATGCCCCCAGGCATTTGTGTTATTAAATAAAAAACTAAAGCAAAGTCATTACCATCCAGTTAATTCTGACTCACAGCAAACTTGCAGAACAGAGAAGTGAATGTTTCCAAGGTGGTCACATTACGGAAACAGCCTGCCCATCTTCCTCCCACAGAGAGACTCACGGGCTTGAACTGCAGACCTTTCCACTAGCTGCCGAGCACTTAACCCATGGCCCAACTTTGTCTGCTCCGTCCTTAGACCAGTGCTTTTCACCAAAAGCTTGGCAGGAACTATTGAAGCACACAAGCTTTTGGTGAAAAGCACTGGTCTAAGGACGGAGCAGGACAGTGGGCCAGAGGCTACCAGCTGCCTTGCCACCTAACCCCTTCAAGTTCAGTAATGTCCCTTCCAACCCTACCCAAAACATCACTTGTGCATTCTGGGGCACTTTTAGTATCATCATAAAAAACCAGCTTTATGAAGGGTGGCACTGTGGTACACACCTGAGAGTGTAAGTGCAGGCAGTAGCCTGCTTAGTGAACAAGGACAAGGAGTGTGGGGACCAGCAAGAACAGAGTCATAACTCAGACACCCATCTGCACCTCCTGAAGACAAAGTTGGGATCCAGCCCAAACCTTATTACATTATCTTCTTAGTATTATGTTATCTTATTATTATTATTACATTTGATTATTACATTATCTTATTATATAATTAAGTTATCTTATTATTATTATTATGCTGTGGGTTAATAGGCCAGACTGCAAAGCCATTTGAACTACAAGGTTGGTGGTTCAAGTTCACCAGTCACTCCTCGGAAACCCTATACAGGGTCGCTATGGGTCAAAACTGACTCGACAGCACTTAACAACAACATTATTATAGTGTTCTATTATAATTATTAATTATATTATTACATCATTATTATATGGAGTCCTGGTGCGGCACTGTGGGTTAATGCACTGGACTGTAATGTCGGTTTGAACCACAAGGTTGGCGGTTCCAGCTCACCAGCTGCTCCTCGGAAACCCTGTATTATGGGTTGCTATGAGTTGGAACCGACTCGATGGCACTTAACAACAACAA
>NW_006408559.1:11380755-11385228 GCF_000296735.1 Chrysochloris asiatica
TATTAGATCATCTTACTGGGATAACTAAGCTTCAGAGCACAATGATGACGTGGGGTAGAATCTTCACCTACCAGGTGGGAGACCCAGGTTCCATTCCTCACAGAGGCGTGTCATGCGTTGGTCTGTCAGTGGAGGCCTGGGTGTGGCTAGGATGGGTGTGGCTGGGATGGGTGTGACCAAGATGGGTGTGGCTAGGGAGCTGAATAGGTTACAGCAGAACTCCCAGATTAAGATGGACTAGGAAGAAAGGCTGGGAGATCTACTTATAAAAACCAGCTAACGAAGACCCTGTGGATGGCAACGGTCCAGTCCACAAGGATCACAAGGATGGTGCAGGACTGGGGAGCATTTCCTTCCTTTGTGCATGGGGTTCCTCAGAGTTGGGGGCTGACATGATGGCAGCTAATCCAGATGTGGAGCTGTAGGATAAGATTTAAACAGCTAACTGCAAGGTTGGTGGTTCAAACCCACCAGCCACTCCTCAGAAACCTTATACAGGCTCGCTATGAGTCAGAACTGACTCGACGGCACTTAACAACAATGCTAACGATATGACTAATCTTCCGAGCAGACAGAAAGAGCCTTAAGGAGAGAGGGCTTCGTGGAGGAGGTTGCAGTTGAGTTGAGCCTGAGAACAATGTTTGTTGAGGAAGGACCGAGATCAGAGACTGCTTGCCAAGGGGAGGGCATGAGAAGAGGCCCAGAGCTGTGCTGTGACCCCCCTGTGCTGGGGACAGAGCAGTCCAAGTGGCTAAAATGAAGCGAGTACAGACGTAAAGCTGGACTGCTGAAGGAAGTGACCTGGAACTACTTCTTTGGAGGTCACACACTACAGATCTCTCAGCTTTGGTACAAAACCAAAAACCAAACCCACAGTCATCGGGTCAATTCCAACTCATTGTGACCCCACAGAGCAGACTAGAATGGCCCCACAGGGTTTCCTAGGCTGCTAGTCTTTGCAGAAGCAGACAGCCACAGAGTGGCTGGTGGGTTCGAACTTTTCCGTGAACAGCCCAACACTTAACCCACGGCACCACCAGTGTTCCTTCTCTGATACAAGTGGTTCCATGAACACTCCAGTCACTGTGGAATCATTCTGAGTCACAACTTGAATCGAACCACACTCAAACATCGGTATTAAAGCTCTCTGGGAAGCATGTGATGTTCTTAGAACCATCTGATTACAATTTGTGATGTCTTCAGACACCCTAAGCATTCATGAAAAGGTTTCATTGTCAGAAAGAAGAAAGGTGTTTCAATGACAAGAAAAGTTTCCCAAGGAGAGCGTGCAGGCACTTCAAGCCCATGACCAATCCCAGCAGGGGTCCCCAACTGCTTTCAGATTCAGTTGCTATAACAACCTGCCACTCACTTCTCCTCTTCACCAGTAACTCGGAGACAGCTGGATTTAGGGTGGGTTACCTCAGACAGAGAGAGCAAGATGCTGCCATGGGGAAGGACTCAGCAGGGAGGTAATTAAAAAACAAAATCACTATTCTCTTAATGATCTTTTAAAGCAAACAATTATGCCAGCTCTTGAACACATGCAGTGAATGTTGGAACCCTGAAAGGCATACCAAGAGAAGGCTGTGGTATCCTTGGCCAAGACAGCCTTCCTCCTCCATGCCTGTACCCCGCAAAAGGCCCTGCATCCAAATCCCAACGGCATGCTTCCTTAAACTCCCTTCTAATTCCAACATTTCTCAAGACTGTTACTGGCTTATTCCTTTGTGGCTCCCTCTGAGGGAACAGAAAAAACTCTTATCTGCCGGCCTGCGTCAATTTCCCATACATGTTGTTTTCACTCTTGTCTGTCTCTTGCAGGAATTTCTCTTCTCTCACCACTGTCCTGGCCGGTGCTGGTCTTCTCCACTCGTGCCCACACCTGACCTTTCTCAGTGGGTGTGAAACCCTCAAGGGAGAGTAGACTGTGTCTTATAGGAGCCCAGAGTGACCAGCATGTAGTAGGCAGCCATCTGCTTGTTCACGTGGATGGATCTCATGAAGAAAGTCTGCAGTGTACAGGGAGCCATGGGGTATAGAGAGACCCCACTGTCCAAGCACAGGCAGCAATGGTCCAGGGTGTTTCAGGAAGGGAGAGGAAATACTTACTTTATTTTATTTTCTGCAGAAGAGAAATGAAAACACTATCTAAAATGAGTATTTGGCATTTTAGCTGCAGGGAACAGCTCTCAGGAAAAGGAAAAATGAAATAAAATCAAACAGCAGACAAGCACATTGTTAAAGGCATCTGTATTTTTATAAACCACTAATGCCTCCGCCAGACTTAAATTAAAGATGTGTCTGCCTGTCCATACATCACGAAAGGCAGCTACCTCCCTGTCACACACACACACCAGGTATGTATATGGTGTTGTTAAGTGATGTTGAGTCGGTTCTGACTCATAGCAACCCTGCACAGGGTTTCCAAGGAGCAGCTGGTGAGTTTGAACCGCTGACCTTGCGGTTCAAACTGACCTTGAGATCGAGTACTTATCCTATGGTGCCACTTCAGGACTATACATATACACACACAGGTATGGTATGTATGTATATATTGTTGTTGTTGTTGTTATGTGCTGTGGAGTCGATTCTGACTCATAGCGACCCTGTACAGGGTTTCCGAGGCTGTAAATCTTTACGGGAGCAGAAAGCCTCATCTTTCTCCCGCGGAACAGCTGGTAGTTTCGAACTGCTGACCTTGTGGTTCGCAGCCTGATTCGTAATCACTACGCTACCAGAGCTCCTTATATGCATATGTTGCTGTCAGGTGCCATCGAGTCGGAACCGACTCATAGCGACCCCATGCACAGCAGAACGAAACAATGTCCGATCCTGGGCCAACCTCACTACCGCCGCCACACTTGAAGCCATCAATGATGCCACCTGGCTGATCCATCTCATTGGGGGTCTTCCTCTTTTTCTCTGACCCAGCATGACATCCTTCTCCAGCGACTGTTCTCTCCGGACAATGTGTCCAAAGTATGAGAGATGAAGCCTAGCCATCTGTATTTCTCACACACACACACATATAAGCACTGTACTTCTAACCATAAGATAAGCAGTTCAAACCCACCAGCCACTCCTCAGAAAACCTATGCAGGGTCAATGGTACTTAACAACATATACAGACATATACTAGGTATAGACACATATACACACAGACATATTTTTACATACATACATAAATATACATATTCCATATACATCTTGTTATTGTTAAGTGCCGTTGTGTCAGTTTTGACTCATAGCGACCCGTTATCAGGTTTCCAAAGAGGGGCTAGTGGGTTTGAACTGCTGATCATGTGGTTAGCAGTCCAGTGCTTATCCTACAGCATCATACCAGGACTTCATAGACACACAATGGGAATCTACACACATCTATATGTACACACCAGCTGCTCCTCGGAAACCCTATATAGGGTCACTATGGGTCAGAGTCGACTCAATGGTACTAAACAACAACAACAAAATATGTACACACATACACACAAAGGAATATACACACATCTATGGAGTCCTGGTGTGGCGCTGTGAAGTAATACACCAGACTGCAAAGTCGTTTGAACTGCACTGTCAGCGGTTCAAGTTCACCAGCTGCTCGTTGGAAGTCCTATACAGGTATGCTATGGGTCGGAACCGACTCCACGGCACTTAACAACAAAAACAATGTGTACACACATTTACACACAAACACAGTAAGACTATACACACATCTGTATGTACACACACACATATATATACACATATACCCAACAAAAATATACACACAATGTATGTACACATATCCACATACAACTCATAGATATGTGTATATTCCTGTTGTGTGTATGTGTGTATGAACATGACCCTATTTGGAAATACTGTCTTTGCAGGCACAGCATTCGTATCAACGGAGAAAAGACTGAAGTTGTCAAGGACTTCATTCTTCTTGGCTCAGCCATCAACACTCCTGGAACTTGTTATTATTGTTGTTAAGGGGCGTCGAGTCGGTTCCGACCCATAGCGACCCTGTATAGGGTTTCCGAGGAGCAGCTGGTGAGCTTGAACCACCAACCCTGCAGTTCAAATGGCTTTGCAGTCTGGCACATTAACCCACAGCGCCACACCAGGACTCCACTCATGGAAGTAGCAGTCAAGAAATCAAAGAATGTATTGTATTAGGCAAATCTGCTGCACAAGATCTTTTTTAAGTTTTGAAGAGCAAAGATGTCAGTTTGAGGACTAAGGTGTACCTGACCCAAGCCGTGGTATTTTCAATAACCTCATATACATGCGAAAGCTGGACAGTGTCTAAGGAAGACTGTAGAAGAATTGATGCTTTTGAGTTATGGTGCTGGAGAAGACTATTGAAAGTGCCATGGGCTGCCAAAAAAACCAATAGATCCGTGCTGGAAGAAGTACAGCCAGCATGCTCCTTGGAGGCCACGATGGCCAAACTTTGTCTCTCATACTTCAGACATATTGTCAGGA
>NW_006408559.1:11385483-11389592 GCF_000296735.1 Chrysochloris asiatica
GTGTACACACATACACACACAACAGAATATACGCATATCTATGTGTACACACATACACACACAACAGAATATACGCATATCTATGTGTACACACAAACACACATGTGTAAAAAGAGTATTCTTTCAGCTGCTGTCATGTTGGCCCTCAGTTCATGGGGGTGAGCCACCCACACAGAACAGCATACTGCCTGAGCCTGCGGCAGCCCTAACTGACTGAGGATCAAATGGCTGTAGGTTTCCATTGGCTCATTTCCAGATGACTGCCAGGTCTTCCTTCCTACTCAGTCTTACACCACTGAAACCTACACAGAATCTCAGCAACACACAAGTCTCCACTGACAGGTGGGTAATGGCTGCACAGGAAGACTGGGGGCTGGAAAGTAAGCCCAGGTCTCCTGCATGGACGGTACGAAGTCCTCTACAGAACTGCCCCTCACATATAGCTACGCACAGACTCATGTGTATCTCAGTCTTAAATCAGTGTTCTACCTAAACAGGTGAAGTGCCCGCTAAATGAACAGAAAAAGTAAGATTACATGGGCTGAAGGGAAAGTATTCAAAGGAAATGATGCAATACTAGCCATGTTGGACTGTATTGCACCCCCCCATTGCACTCCTCCCCCCCAAAAAACTGTGCTCAAGTCCTAACTCCCAACATCCATGAACATGGACCTTATTTGGAAATATTGTCTTTGCAGACGCAACTAGTCAAATTAACATGAGGCCATACTATAGTTGTTGTTGTTATAAGTATCATGGAGTCAGTTCCGACTTATAGCGACCCTGTACAGGGTTTCCAAGGCTGTAAATCATTACAGGAGCAGAAAGCTTCATCTTTCTCCCCCAGAACAGCTGGTAGTTTTGAACTGCCGACCTTGAGGTTAGCAGTCCTTTTCATAACCACTACGCTACCAGGGTGGTTCAATTGGAGGAGTGTCCTGATCAAAGTGGGGAAGAGATGCAGATACAGAGACACAGAGGATGAAGCCATGTGGAGAGAGATGAGGCCAGGGTGGGGCCATGCTGCAGCTGCAAACCAAGAAACACCTGGGGTCACCAGAAGCTGGGACTGACGAGGAAGGGTCTTCCCCTCGAGCCTCCCAAAAGAGCATGGTCCCACCGATACCTCGATTTCAGACCTGTGAGAAAACACTGTGGTGTGGGTCTAAGCCCCGCGGTTTGTGATCCGTTGTTACAGGAGTCCTCAGAGACAGTGCTTCCCAGTGACCATTCCTGATTGAAAACCATCTCACTATGTCCCTGTCACACTGCAGCCACCTCCCTCCCTCTGACAGCTCTCCGTGTTCCTGGGGCCCCAGCTGAATTATGCAGCCTACTCAGTGGAGGAGAAGGAGTCTCTGTTGTTCTCTTCCCCCGAATGTGTCAGGAGCAGGGCCCACCTGGAAGGAGGACGGTGATGGATGGCCTGGCTCCTGCCCATGTCCACATCTGGAGCCTAATGCCCCTAGCTCATGAGGACGCAGCCATGCACAACCATGCACCGATTCGGTGTCACAGCATGTGGGGGGGCATGTCAGGGGACTCGTTAAGCAAGGTAAGCACAATAGGAAGATAGCTGTCTGTAAGGACCGCCGAGGAAAGAATAAGAGGTCTCAGGGTGGCACAAGGGTTAAGTGCTTGACTCTGCGCCCAAAGCTTTGAAGTTTGAGCCCACACAGAGGTGTCTTAGAAGACAGGACTGGGGGTGCAGGGCAAGATCATGGAGCAGGCAGATGCACGAAGCCAGCCCTCTGCAGCAAACTCACGCAGGGCCAAGTGAGACAGACACAGACAGTTATTCTGGAACCCTGAGAATCATAGGACTGGAAAAGGAAGCTGAACAAGAGCAGAGAGACAGAGAAGAACAGCAGGTAGACTGTGGGCTGGAGTGGAAAGGTGTGGTCTGCAGGCACAAGACGTGGCTGCAGTTTCCCCTTGTTCCTATGTCCTCCTCACACCCAGGAGCATCCTTCCTTTGCTGTGTCTGGTGGAGAGATCTCGGGATGGATCCAGAGGCACCATTTTAAGGATTCATTTAGTTCCCATTTCACCTCCATTCCTTCTTGTATCATCCTATGTACAGGGCCTGTTTCTTTTATGTTTGTTTTTCCCTCCACATTATATTTCAGTATATTTCTCACCCCTCGTTTCCTCCCTCCCTCCCTCTCTCCCTTCAGCTTGTCTACTGGCCTGAAGTGCAGGATAATTAAAAAGAAAATCTTGATTGTGGGGTTGCTTGCTTCTGAGTTGCTTTTCATTTGGAGGGTAGTAAAAACAGAGTTAAGAATACGTTGCAATGTTCCACATGCTTTCCACTGGCATGAAACTCCTTTGTGATCACCTAAATAAAGACTCCCACTTTCTATCCCATACTCCTTCCCAGCTCTGCCCATCCCAAGGTTGGGTATAAGGCCCCTGTGTGAACTCCCCCTGTACTACAGTACATAAGCAGTGAACACAGAACTAACTGTGTCCTCACTTCCAGTCTCTACCACATTTTGCAGGAGACAGGTGGTGAATGCCTGAGAGCACACTACTGTACAATCATCAGTCAAATATAAACACAACACCACAATGTCTTGAAGAAAACAGGCAATTTCAGCTGAGCTCAAAACAAGACAGAGTGCCTCAAACAAGTAACCAAACTACAGTCAGAAAACAACAACTGAAATGGTATTGGAACTATATGATCAAGAATATAAAAGAATGCTAATTAGGCAACAATTGAAATAATGATCCAGAAAACTGCAGATGAAATCAAGGAAAACATGGACAGAACTTTAAAAGAATTCAGAAAACAAACACAAAGGAAAGAATGGGAACCACACAAGACCAGCAATCAGAAAACTCGAAGAGTAACACTAAGACTTCAGAAATAGACAACACACTGAAAGGGGGGAAAAGTAGGACTGAAGTAGTGGAAGGCCAATTTACTGAGCATGAAGGAAAATCTCTCAATAGTCACCCATTAGAGGAACAGTAAGAAAAAGAACAACAACAACAACAACAACAAAAATCCAAAGAAAGCTTAAGATTTATGCTAGACACTGTCAAGAAGAACAACTTAAATATGATTGGAAGTCCAGAACAGGAAGAGACCAAAAAAAAAAAAACTGCAGAGAATATTGTTCAAGAGTTGTTGGAAGAAAACTTTCCTAACATCATGAAAAATGAGGAGACAGTCATTTGAGAAGAAGTCGTTCAAGAATTTGAAAAAAATCCAAACAGGATAGACTCCAACAGAAAAACACCAAGACATATTCTAATCAAGTTTTTCAACACCAAAGACAAAGAAAAAATCCTGAGAGTATCTCAAGAAAAATATAAAGTTTCCCAATGAAGGAGAACTAATATGACCAAGCTATAATTTCTCAGCAGAAACCATGCAGGCAAGAAGACAATGGAAGGACATATATATGAAATTCTGAAAGAAAAAAGTTACCAACCAAGAATCATATACCCAGCACATATGTCCAATAAGTACGATGGCAAAACTAGGTCATTGTCAGATAAACAGAAATGAAAAGAATTTGTAAAAACCAGACCAACCTTACAAAAAATACTAAAGGGAGTTCTTTGGACAGAGAACCCACAGCAGCAAACAACAACCTGAGACTAATACACATGATGGTATCACCTAGACTCAATCCAGATACAGGGGAATTCAAGGAAAAACAGACCGACAAGACTGAAAACAGGGAACCAGAGATATAGTTGCAACAATAACAACAAAAATAAAAGTGAAAACAGGGAATAATGTAGTTACAGAACTCCCAAATGAGTAAGAAATCAAGTAGATTTTAAGAAAAAAGTAAAATAAATGAAAAGAATCTCATTGTAACCCTAAAAACTAGACTAAGCCTTACTCCTACCCCTAACCCAACCCTTACCCCTAACATCAACCCTAGTCCTAACTCTAACCCATAACCCTAATAGTAAACAAAGTCCTAGGTCTTGCCCTTTGAAATCAGGCTGAAGCTGAAGAAAATTCAAACGAGTCCACAAGCGCCAAAATATAAATTTGAACATATCTCACCTGAATTTAGGGATCACCTCAAGGACAGATTTGATGCATTAGACACTAATGACTGAAGACTAGAAGAGTTATG
>NW_006408559.1:11389867-11409890 GCF_000296735.1 Chrysochloris asiatica
AAAAAAAAAAAAAAAAAAAAACAGATCTGTGTTGGAGGCAGTACAACCAGAGTGCTCCTTAGAAGTCAGGATAATGAGATTTCATCTCTCCACTTCAGACATACTATCAGGAGGAACCAGTCCCTGGAGAAGGGCATATGCTTAGTAAAGTGGAGAATCAGCAAAAGACCCCTAGCCAAATGGGTTGGCACAGTGGCAGCAGCAATGGGCTCAAGTGTAACACAATTGTGAGGATGGTACTCACACATTCTGTTGTGCACAAGGTCACGTTAGGTCTAAGCCTACTCGACGGTATCTAACAACAACAGGTCTGGCATAGACCTAGCCAGAGTCCTAATCCTAATACTCCTCACTCCTTACTCCTACCTACCCCAACACAAATAATAATAATAATTCAAAAAAGGAAAAACCACAATGGAACAGTTCCCCTCTGTACATGTGGGGTCAATGTGAGTGAAACTAGCAACGACCGTAAAATTCGTTCACGTTGTTTTCGTTAATTCTGGCCCTGGAAACATGGACTGTTAAAACAAGGTAACTGTTTAAAAGAAACTAGAACCACTGTAAAATTTGGGACGACTGATTTTTAAAATTTGCCAACTTTGCTAAATAAGAGTCCGGTGTGATGCTGTAGGAAAAGCACTAGACTACTACAAGATCTGTTTGAACTGCAAGGTCGGCAGCTCAAACTTACCAGCTGCTCCTCGGAAACTCATAGGGTCACTATGAGTTGGAATCGACCTGAAGGAACTTAACAACAACAAGTAAAACCATTTTAAAGAAAAAATACTATCTACTAATACCAACCACCATCCCACAGATGTTTAACCAAACATAGGAGAAAAGACAGTCTCAGGATAGCATGGTTCCTTTCTACAGTGGCCTCAGTTTTCTGATCCCACCTGGTTTTCTGCGTATCACTGAGCCTCCTTTGGTCCCAGGTAGTCTGGAGGCTCTTGGACCAGCACATGGAAGGCTTCCTAGATGATTCTAATGCTCAGACGATCTCTTCCCAGATCCCACCAGAGAGTTCTAGCCATGTCACTATGGAGGTCGTCTTCCTGAACAGCACTCATCACTTACCAACATGGTTAGGTTCCAAAGACAGGTCGTTATGTGAAAATCACTGTTATGCAAAAATGGAGAATGACCACTTCAGATCGCTAACTGGAAGATGACTACATCATCCCATAACTACACATTACATCATTATGTAACCACCAAGTTATAGTGTTACATAACTGTCAAGCCACTGAGCGTCATGGCCCAGTCAAGTTGACACAAAACCTTACCTGTCACAGCCTGCATTACCCTCGTTCCACACCTAAGCATTCATTACTGCCAGACATACATTGTTACAAAACAGTCAGATAGATTTTTTTACTATTGTTGTAAATGCGAAATGTCAGCCAAGGAGGTAACCAATAAGCGAGGAGTAGGAGCTCTGGTAGCATAGTGGTTACGAGTTGGGCTGCTCACCTCAAGGTCAGCAGTTTGAAACTATCAGCCAGGAGAAAGATGAGATTTCCTGCCTCCCGTAAAGATTTAGTCTCAGAAATCCTTTACAGGGTCGCTATGAATTGTAACCAATTCCATGACACATAACCACGACCACCAGGTATATTTAGGAGTACTGGTGTGGTGTTAAAGGATAAGCACTAGACTAATAATCACAAGGTGGGTGGTTCAAATCCACAGCCACTTCTCAGAAACCCTAGACAGGGGTGCTACAAGTTGGAACCAACTCGACAACACTTAACAACTATAGGTGCATTTAAGAAACAAATGTGACAATCCGTAAAAACTAGTATCACTTCTTGATTTGGGATAAAATGCACAAAAACACTGCAGGTCATTTCAGTAATGTGCCTTCTACTTCCTTTCTGAATCAAACTTCTCAGTAAACAGGCTCATGGTCAGGCTTCCACCCTCTACAGTCTGACCCACAGTAAGGTCATTACTAACCTTCTAATGGGTAAATCGGATGAATTCGTTCCTGTTCATCTCAGATTAAAGTCTGTGCAGAGTGTTTCCTTTTTTTTTGATAGTGTCTTGGTTTCTGAACCCCAATTATCTCCTGTTCTGAGAACTGTTTCAAGACCCCTTGTTCTGCTGGGTGGGTTCCCACTCTCTGCTTGATCAGAGATGGAAAAGAGGATGTAGTCCACTGAGGACGCCAACAAAACAAAGTGGTTTCTAAAGACATTGTGTGGACAGATTTATAAAGGAGACGGTGTGGGGTCTGATGGCTAGTGCTTACCATGGACATGGGAAGGGGACCGGAGAAATGCACCCCAAATATCCCTTATCTATCTTCCATGATGGTGGTCCTCACATCTTATTCTCCACTCCTTCATGTACGGCCCATGAGCACTGGGTCTATGCTATCCACACCAGTGGCCTCTTATGCAGGTTCCCATATCTAGACTTCCAAACCCAAAGTGTCCTTACATTAAGTTATTGGATTACCTGTCCTGACACACATTTCTCCACACGGTTCTGCCCTTGCCTAACCTTGATTTCTGGAACTGGGTATTCCTGGTAATGTTTGAGCTCTTGGCTTCCTGAATCCAACCTTGTTGCCACATAAACAAAACCACAGACCTGCCTGGAGAGTGTCCCACTGAAACCTCAACAGCCTTCTGAAATTTACCCAGTGTTGCTGATCCCTAAAATGAAAGCCCAGAGATCGTTACCCATCTTAACCTTTGTTTATCAGACCTGTCCTACAGCAACTTCCGGTCATGACACGGGTGGACCAAGAGTTGGACATGGCGATGGAACCATCTGCCATGTAGAGAAAGCTGTCCTCTCCAATAATACTTTAAAACTCACTCCAAGTTCTTGAAAACAGTGACAAATTCTGTCGGTTGTAATATCAACTCATTTGCCTTTGTGGTGATTGCTATACTAATGCTAGCTATGCAAATATGAGCCAGTAGTCCAGAGAGATCCAATCTCATGCTTTGGACAAGTTATCAGGAGGGACTAGTCCCTGGAGAAGGACATCAAGCCTTTGGACGTATGATTGTCTTTCAGTATATATTTGTAAATACACATGTTGTTGTTGTTATGTGCCGTGGACTCGGTTCTGACTCATAGCGACCCTTGTACAGGGTTTCCGAGGCTGTAAATCTTTATGGGAGCAGAAAGCCTCATCTTTCTCCTGCAGAACAGCTGGTAGTTTGGAACTGCCGACCTTAAGGTTCACAGCCCAATTCGTAACCACTACACTACCAGAGCTCCTTAAATACACATAGTGTGTGCCTTTCAAAGCATGGAGCCTTCAATGAAGAAAGATTGAGCTGCATTTGCCCATGTGGCAGAATACGTGTGAAGGCAACCAGATATTTGTCGGATTCTTTGAAACCTTGTCTGATTGGCAATGCCTGTCCACGTGCTTTGCGTACAACGTATTTGTTACAGTGATGTCTTCTAATTCAGAGGCTCCTACAGTTACAATGTGCTGTAAGGATGTTCAGAGTTCTGGTGGTACACTATAGAATAAGCATGGGACAACTAACCTCAGCCAGCAATTCAAACCCACCAGCTGCTCCTAGGAAACCCTATCCAAGGTTGCTATGAGTCAGAACCAACTTGACAGCCCTTAACAACAACAGCAATAAGGAGGCCTAGTGGCACTACAGCATAAGCACTGTACTGTTAACCACAAGGTGTGCAGTTCAAATCCAGCAGCTGCTTTGAGAGAGAAGGCTGAAGCTACCATAAAGATTTATATCCTCGGAAACCCTATACAGGGTCTCCATGAGTCGGAACCACCTTGATGGCAGTGAGCTTTGATAAGGATGTTCAAGGAATGTTTTGTGGTGCTATGGGTTAGACACTGAGCTGCTAACCAAAAGAATGGCAGTTCAAATCCACCAGCCGATCCTTGGGAGGAAGATGAGGCTGTCTACTGCTATAAGGAATTAGAGCTTCAGAAACCAGCTGTGAGTGGAATGAATTTGATGACACTGGGTTGGGTTTGGGATATGTTGTTGTGTTGTTTTTGTTAAGTACTGTGGAGTCGGTTCCAACTCATAGTGACCCTGCACAGGGTTTCTGAGGCTGCAAATCTTTACAGGAGCAGAACACCTCATCTTTCTCCTGCAGAACCACTGGAGTTTCGAACTGCCAACCTTGAGGTCCTGTCTTCTAAGGCACCTCTGTGTGGGCACAAGATTCAAAGCTTTGGGCGCAGAGTCAAGCACTTAACTCGAGACCTCTTATTTTTTCCTTCACGCTCAGTAATTTGGCCTTTCACTACTTCAGTTCTACTTCTCCCCCGCCCCCCCCCCAGCCCCCCTTTCAGTGTGTTGTCTATTTCTGAAGTCTTAGTGTTAACTCTTCCGGTTTTCTGATTGCTGGTTTTGTGTGGTTCCCGTTCTTTCCTTTGTTTTGTTTTCTGAATTGTCCAAAGCATGAGACTGGATCTCTCCGGACTACTGGCTCGTATTTGCACAGCTAGCATTAGTATAACAATCACCACAAAGGCAAAATGAGTGGATATTACCTCTTTGCTGGTCACTTGACAAGGGAAAATTTAACCCCTCTGGAATGTCTTTCTAAGGAGCCCTGGGGTGGTGCTGAAGGATAAGCACAGGACTGCTAACCACAAGGTTGGTGGGACAAACCCACCAGCCGCTCCTCGGGAGAAAGATGAGACTGCCTGCTCCCGTAAGCCCTGAGTCTTGGAAACTCCATACCGGGTTGCTCAGAACTGACTCCACACAGTGGGTGGGTGCCTCGTTTCCACCATGCCAGACAGGGTCCCTAGCAGACCTTTCCTTTCCAGGCAGCTGTGAAAATTCAATAGGAGAATTAAAGGACTTGGCAATCAATACATGTGAACTTTAGAAATGGTCAGCTGAAAGAAAAATCACTTAACGTCCTTTTTGTATGAGAACGCCAAACAAGAAATCCACAAATAGCACGCCCTGTCTGTCCCAAGTCCTGAGCATCACAAAACACACAGGCGGCACAGGGACCTTGGACGTGGCCCTGCGGGTTCTCCTGCAGACAGTGAAAACAGCTTAATTGAATCAGCAACCTCCAGCCTTCAATGAGCACCCAAAGAAACGGACTGTGCCAACCAAAGCTGGTTACAGGCTCCGGACATTAGACACCGAGCCGTGATTAAATTAACCAGAGGTCCCACAGGTCTCATCCAGAGCTGAGGGCTCTGCCCAGTTTTCCCTAATACATCTATCTGCCCTTAAATCCATCTCAGAGGAGGGTTAACAAGCCTGGCTATTAACTGCGAATCCTTGGAAGAAAGGCGTGGCAATCTACTTCTGAAACTGCAGCCACTGAAAACCCTGTGGAGCAGGTTCTATCCTGAGCCACATGGGAGCACCGTGAATCAGAGTCCACAGAAGACCAACAGGAGGCCGTGTGGCCTCTTACATCATTCATAAGAAAGACCCCAAACCCACTGCCTTCAAGTTGATTCTGACTCATTGACCCTACAGGACAAGGTAGAACCGTTCCATAGGGTTCTCCCAGCTGTCGATCTTTACGGGATCAGAAAGCCTCATTCTTCTCCCACCATGCCACCAGAACGCCTTATGATTAGTACTTGCGGTTTTAAATCAAGATCTTTGTTTTGCTTTTTTATCTCTTGAAGGCAAGGGAGAATCACAAGATTATGTAATCGTTGAACCGGCTCCTAAAAAACAAGCCTAGCTGATTCTTAAAAACTGGACTGAAAACTAGTGAACCAAGCACTATGGAGAAGATAGATCTCAAAATAATTAGTTCTCTATCTCGGGACCCAATAATGTTCCCTTAGCTGGAAAATATTTAGATGTGCTTCATCTTAAGTAACAATACACGCACATGTTCAAGGCAGCAAATGACAGAAAATAATGGTTTTCACTATGAAAGACATGTGGTCTGCAGGAAACTTTCATGGAAGGAATCCTCTAAATTTAAGCAAGTTTCCCAGACATAGAAAGAATATTTGCAGAAACTGAGTTGGCATTCTGTCTATGGTAGAAAGTTGTGTCTACACCAGTGCATTTGTTGTTGTTGTTTGGTGCTATCTAGTCAGTTGCAACTCATAGGAACCTTATGCACAACAGACAGAAATACTGCCTAGTCCTGTGCCAACCTCACAATGCTTGCTCTACTTGAGTCCATTGCTGCTGCCACTGTGTCAATCTATCTCGTTGGGGTCTCCCTCTTTTTCGCTGACCCTCCACGGTACCAAGCATGATGTCCTTCTCCAGGTACCTCCTGATAATAAGTCCAAAGTATAAGAGACAAAGTCTGGATAGCTTGGCTTCTAAGCCTTCTAGTTGTATTTCTTCCAACATAGAATTGTTTGTTCTTCTGGCAGTCCATGGTACTTGTAATATTCTTCTCCAACACCATAACTCAAAAACATTAATCCTTCAGCGGTCTTCCATATTCATTAACAAACTTTCACACACATATGTTGCTGTTGGTAAGTGTCATCGAGTCAGTTCTGACTCATAGTGACCCTGTATAGAGTTTCCAAGGAGCAACTGGAGAGTTTGAACCACCGACCTTGTGGTTCAAATCAAGCTTGCAAACAAGTGTTTTATCCTACAGCACCACACCAGGACTCCTTCACATACATATGCTGTTATTGTTAAGTGCTGTTGAGTTGGTTCCGACCCATAGCGACCCTGAACAGGGTTTCCGAGGCTGTAAATCTTTACAGGAGCAGAAAGCCTCATCTTTCTCCCACGGAGCAGCTGGTAGTTTTGAACTGTTAACCTTGTGGTTCGCAACCCGATTCGTAACCACTTACATATCAGACTACTGAAAATACCATAGCTTGGGTCAGGCGCATCTTAATCCTCAAAATGATACCTTTGCTCTTGAGCTCTCTAAAGAAGTCTTGTGCAACAGATTTGCCTAATGCAATAGGCACTATGGATAGCATGCACCAACACAATGGTTTAAGAAGAAAGATCTCAAAATAATTCGTTCTCTATTTGGGAGTGTGGACACTCACCCAATAACGTTCCCTTAGCTGGAAAATATTCAGATGTGCTTCATCTTAAGTAACAACAATAAATGCACATGTTCAAGGCAGCAAATTGACTTTGTGACTGTGGCTTTCATGATTGTTGATAGTGGATCCACGCAAAATGAAGGCTTTGGCCATTTCAATCTTTTCTCCATTTATCATGTCATTTATTAGTCTAGTGGTGAGGATTTTTGTTTTCTTTGCATTGAGGTGCAATCCATAGTTAAGACTGTGGTCTTTGATCTTCATCGGTAGTTTAATTCCTCTTCACTTTCAGCAAGCAAAATTGTTGTTAATGAGTCTCCTTCTAATCCTGATGCCATGTTCTTCTTCATATAATCCAACTTCTTGGATTACAGATTGAATAAGTACGATGAAAGAGTACACCCCCGGTGCACATCTTTCCTGATTTCCAACCATTCGATGTTCCTTTGTTCTGTTGGAACAACTGCCTCTTGGTCTATGTACAGGTTCCTCATGAGCACAATGAGGTGTTCTGAAGATAATAATATCAAGTTTAGTAGGTATAATGCTATCCTTCTTTTATAGCATTTAAAAGCAGATGTCACTTTGAAGATGAAGGTACACCTGACCCAATCACCTCATATGTGTGTGAAAGCCGAACGATGAAGAACTGATGCATTTGCTTTGAGTGTTGGCAAAGAACACAGACTATACTGTGGACTGCAGAAGATTGAATAAATGACTTCAAAGAAACACAACCAGAATGTTCCTTAGATGTCAGGATAGCAACATTTCATTCAGCTCACTGAATCTGGACATGTCATCAAGTAAAAGCAGTTACTAGAAGAAGGCATCATGGGTGCTAAAGTAGAGGGTCGACAAAAGCAAGGAAAACCTCCTGAGATGGACAGAGACCATGGCTGCAATAAGGGACTCACCAGGCACAGCAGAGATAGTGGGGAAGGAGCAGGAAGGGCAGTGGTTTACTCTGTGGCATTATGACTCAGAGTCAACTCGGACTGCAATTAGCAAGCTCACCTGTGATAGAGCCCTGACCCGGTACCCCGGGTGTTCCCCGTCACAACAATCTACACCCCCTAGTCTATCTACATGTTCTTTGGATGCTGTGTTTGAAATGTCTCTAAGCTTTAGCTGTCCATCTGTAAGAAGCTGAGAAGCAGAGCACTCGAGCCTCCAAGAGGTAACTGTCATTGAATGAGGGCAGATCAATCCCAAGTGTGCCAAAGAGACTGTGGCCGCACAAGGCCCGATTTCACAAATAAGACCCGTGACAATCTGAGTTCTCAAAGCCTCAGAGCTCTGACGAAATGGGGTCTTTCACTTATTAGACACAGATTTGTGGGTGGTCTGTAGGCCCCAAGTGAAGCACTGGGGAAAACAAGGAGTGAGAAAGAAATGATCCGACAGCCCTTGACGAGAGCTGGCACTCGCTGAAGGCTGCTGTGGGTTAGGCGTTGGATTGCTAACCATTTAGGTCAGTGGTTCAAACCTACCAGCTGCTTTCTGGGAGAAAGATGAGGCGGTCTGGTCCTGAAAAGATTGACATTCTTAGAAACCATGTAAAGGGTCACTATAAGTTGGCACGGACTCAATGCCAATGAGTTTAGTTTGGGAGGTTGTTGTTGTTGTTAGGTGCCATCAAGTCAGTGCCGACTCATAGTGACCTTATGCACAGCAGAACGAAACACTGCCCAATCCTAGGCCAACCTCACTACTGTTGCCACGCTTGAGTCCATCGATGCTGCCACTTGGCCAATCCATCTCATTGGGAGTCTTCCTCTTTTTCTCTGACCCTCCACCTTACCAAACATGATATCCTTCTCCAGAGACTGGTCCCTTCTGACAATATGTCCAAAGAATGAAAGACGAAGTTTGGCCATCTTGGCCTCCAAGGAGCACTCTGGCTGTACTTCTTCCAAAACGGATCTCTTGGTTCTTTTGACAGTCTATGGCACTTTCAATATTCTCCTCCAACACCATAACTCAAAGGCATCAATTCTTCTACGATCTTCCTTATTCACTGTCCAGCTTTTGCATTCATATGAGATTACTGAAAATACTATGGCTTGGGTCAGGTGCACCTTAGTCCTCAAGCTGACATCTTTGCTCTTCAACACTTTAACAAGGTCTTGTGCAGCAGATTTGCCTAACGCAATACATCGTCTGATCTCTTTACTGCTGCTTCCGTGAGTGTTGATAGTTGATCCAAGGAGAATGAAGTCCTTGACAACTTCAATCTTCTCTCCATTGATAAGAATGTTGTTTATTGGTCCAGTGGTGAGGATTTTTGTTTTCTTGACATTGAGATGTAATCCATACCAAAGGCTGTGCTCTTTGATCTTCATCAGTAAATGTTTTAAGTCCTCTTCACTTTCAGCAAGCAAGATTGTAGTTTGCGATGGTTATGTTAAAAAGCAAAGTCACTTGGAAGACTAAGGTGAGCCTGACCCAAGCCCTGGTATTTTCAATCACCTCATGTGGAAGCTAAGCAATGAATAAAGAAAAACAGAGGAGAACTGATGCCTTTACATTATTGTTTTTGTTGTTATGTGCCGTGGAGTTGGTTCCAACTCATAGTTACCCTGTACAGGGTTTCCGAGGCTGTAAATATTACGGGAGCAGAAAGCCTCATCTTTCTCCTACAGAACAGCTGGTAGTTTCAAACTGCTGACCCTGAGGTTAGCAGCCCGATTCATAACCACTACACTACTAGAGCTCCTGTTTAAATTATGGTGCTGATCATATCAAATATACCATGGACTGCCAGAAGAATGAGCAAATCTGTCTTAGAAGAAATATAGCCAGAATGCTCTTTAGAAGTAAAGAAAGTGAGAGTTTATCTCTCATACTTCGGGCGTGTTGTCAGGAGGGACCAGTCGCTAGAGAAGGACATCATGCTTGGTAAAGTGGAGGGTCAGTGACAAAGAGGAAGACTCCAACAAGATGGAATGACACAGTGGCAAAGAATGTGAGGATGTCACTGGACCGGGCAGTGTTTGTTCCATTGTACACAGGGTCACTCTGAGTCAGAACTGATTCAACAGCACCTAACAATAACGAAAAGCAATTCTAAACAATTGGCACGAATGATCTCATTGTATACACCCAATACACAATCCCAGGAAGTATGGCCTATTGTTATTTCTGTTACGGGCTGACTTGGGCCCTCCAAAAAGATGTGCTCAATTCTTAATCCTTGGTACCCGTGAAAGTAGTCTTATTTGGAAATGTAAAAAGATATAATTCATTACCAAGAGGTCATGCTGGATTTGTAGGGTGGGTCCGCGTCTTAACAAGAGGGGAGAAGAAGCCAGGGTTTCCAGTGGGTTCATTTCAGTTCAAACCCTGCTGAGAATTTGCATTTCCACCCCAGACAGACTGAGTCAGAAGCCACATTTCAGTTTTGATTTTTGTGTATGCATCACCTGAGGATCATTTTAAAATGTAGATTCTGATTCAGTGTATCAACAGGGGACTGAAGCAGAATGCACCAGGCTGGAAACCCTGGAAGGAACACCATGGGACAACAGAAGCGGACTGAGGTTGGGTCGGGACTACCTGTATGAAGACATACCAGTGCCATGCGATTGAAGTGATGTGGGAAAACAGAGGCAGGACTGTGTGTCTGGAACATCATCATCAGTCTCTGACACCAGCTGCATGTGCCTGCTCACGTCCTGGCCCCACGGAAGCTCCGTCTTGCACTGCAGTGAGCTTGGAAAAGAGTCTGAGGGGCTCTTTCCTTCCCTTAGCAAGTCCAGTGCACTAGATGTTCAGTGTGCAGTGTGCCCCTCTCCCTGGAACCTTGTCTTTGTTCCAGATTCAAAAATATCCATTATTGGTCTAAGCAGCCTTCCATGGCCAGGAGGGCAGAACAAGCCAGGACAAGTTCATCTCCGTATCGGGAAGTTTGCTCCTCGCTCAGCAAGTTTTCCACTTCACAGAGCCTCAGGGCTGGGGGCTTTAGTCCCACATGCTCTGCTCATGAAGCCTGCACCTCCAAGGGTCTGTGCCCACCTGAGGGAGGACCCTAGTTCCTTGGTGCAGAGTCAGTATCCACACCAGCTTCCACCAAGCCAGGAACCATCCCACCCTGTGGAAATCCCGGCCCTGGGCCTCCACATCCTCATGTCTCCATGGAAAGGGACAGAATGAATTCTTAGCCTCCTCCCAAGGTTAAAACTAAATAAAAAAGGTCTGCCAAACAGCAAACAAAGGCTGGAACTTGGGGTGAAAGATAGTTCTAGGAGCCTAAGGCATTCCCCCCACACATGGATTGCAGCCCCACTTCTCTTGCTGATTTCTAACTTCTCTCTCTCTCTCTCCAAGGGGACCAACAGAACTTCTCGTCTAACAGAGTGGGCCATGAAATCTTCACCAGAATATTGTTGTGTTGTTCAGTGCCGTAGAGTCGGTCTGACTCAGATGGACCCTGTTTAGGGTTTCTGAGGAGCTGCTGGGGGTTATGAACTGCCGGCCTTGTGATTTGTTGTTGTTGTTGTTGTTAGGTGCCATCGAGTCGGTACCGACTCATAGTGACCTTATACACAGCAGAACGAAACACTGCCCGATCCTGGGCCAACTTCACTACTGTTGTCACACTTGAGTCCATCGATGCTGTCACTTGGCCAATTCATCTCGTTGGGGGTCTTCCTCTTTTTCTCTGACCCTCCACCTTACTAAACATGATGTCCTTCTCCAGCGACTGGTCCCTCCCGACCATATGTCTGAAGTATGAGAGACGAAGTTTGGCCATCTTGGCCTCCAAGGAGCACTCTGCCTGTACTTCTTTCCAAACGGTTCTATTGGTTCTTTTGGCAGCCCATGGCACTTTCAATATTCTCCTCCAACACCATAACTCAAGTGTTTATTCTACAACGCCACACCAGGACACCTCACAGAATTAGAAAACTGTGTTTACATAGGCAACCAAGTCCCTGGCCCAGTGGTGAGTGATGGATAGGGGTGGGGCACTCTCTTTCCTGCTGGGAGTGACATCCTTGGTCCCACAGGAATCCCACCAAACCAATAAGACCAACCAGCTGCCATTGAGTTGATCTGACTCACAGTGACCCTGTAGGACAGATTAGAACCGCCTCATGGGGTTTCAGGTCTGCCAGAGAACAACAACAAAAAAAAATCTGTCTTGGGATAAGGACAGCCTGAAGGCTCCTTAGAAGCTAGGATGGATGCACTTTGGACGTGTAATCAGGAGGCATCAGTCCCTAGTTGTTGTCGTTAAGTGTCATCAAGTCGGTTCCAACTCATAGCAACCTCCTTCCTTGTAGAGGGTTTCCAAGGCTGTAAATCTTTGTGGGAGCAGAAAGCCTCATCTTTCTCCCTTGGAGCGGCTGGTAGGCTCACACCACCAACCTTGAGGTTCACAGTTCAGTGCTTATCCTACAAAGCCACCACACTCCGTACAGATTTGGTAAAGTAGAGGACCAGCCGAGAAGAGGAAGACCCTCAACAAGATGGATTGACTCATCTTGGGTTCAAATACAGCAACAGTTGTGAAGAGGCACAGGACTGGGCAGTGCTAAATTCTGTTGCATTAGTCGGAACTGACTCGATGGCACCTAATAACAACAATCTTTCTCCCACGGTGGGTTCCAACTGCTGCCAAACACTTAATCACTGCATCACCAGGCTATAAGTAAATTAGAAAAAAAAAAAAAAATATATATATATATATTATTACTGAGTTATTCCAACTCATAACAACTCTGTAAGACACAAAAGAATGGGCACTAGGGTTTGCAAAGCTGCCATCTTTGTAGAAGCACACTGTCACCTCTGTCTCCTACAGAGCGGCTGGTAGGTTTGAACCACCAACCTTTCAGTTAGCAGCTCAACACTTAACCACTATACCACTGGAGCCAAAGGAGAGAAAATCCACAGGGTACCATGTACATGGGAGTTCTCGAATGTACTTTCTTGCTTTTAATTAGTCAGACAGAGCCTGTGTCCACTCCCCCCATGCTTGTTGGGCAATCCATCAAAGGTATTAATTCATCTGACTCAGTTTCACGGCTGCCTCTTTACACAAACCTGACATTTGCAGTGCTCAGAGAAAACACAGATGGAGGAGGCAAAAGCTGAGGTTTGGAAGAGGGTTTGTAAAACGTTGATGAGCCAAATCTCTGGCTGACATGTTGAGTCTCACTCGTAGTGATCCTTGAGGACAGAGGAGAACGGCTTCATAGGAGGCTATCTTTATGGAAGCACGGTACCATGTCCTGTTGCTGCCAAGCAGCTGGTGGGTTTGAAAAGCCAACCTTTCCGTTAGCAGCCGGATGCTTAAGCACTGCACCACCAGGGTCATCCAACAACTAACATAAGTTCCTTATGAAACACATTGTTAGTTGTTGGATGACCTCTCTTTGGACACAAATATCAATCTCTTTCAATCGGTCGGCCAGATAGCTGTCATCAAGATTTCTTGGCCTTGATGAGTGAATGTCTCTAGTGCTGCATCAGTGTGTTGAAAGATTTCCATTTATAATCTGTCGATTCCCGGAGCTTGTTTTTATCAGTGCCTTCAGTGCAGCTTGGACTTCCTCCTTTAGTACTGTCGACTTTTGATCATATGCTACCTCTTGAAATGCTTGAACATCAACCATTTCTTTTTGGTACAGTGACTGTATATACCTTTCATCTTTTGACACTTTCTGCACCCTTCTATGTTGCAACCTGAGGTTTGAATGTTTTCTTTCCTTCTTTCAGCTTCAGGAATGCTGAGCATGTTCTTCACTTTCGGTTCTCTAACTCCATTTCTTTGTACAATTCATTATTAATACTTAATATTTTTTTTCAAGTTCACACTTTAAAAAGAATCCCACCAGGATCCTGCTGGCTCATCCTGACTTCTGATTTGAAATGGTATGTCATCCTTGTGGGGAGGAGTTATGGGGGGGCCATGATCCATGTGGGGCGAGTCCAGCAGGAAGCCCACCAAGCCCCAACACCGAGGCTCTGTGTCTCAACACCGAGGCTGTACGTCGAGTCTGTGAAGATGCCAGCTCGCCACTCGTGACCACTTGCACCTGAGTATCTACCTGAATCTTGGGGAGCGGCAGTCTCTCGCAGGGTAGGGGAGTGAAGTCCAGTTAAGATATCTCTTTCAATAAATGCGGATGCTCACTCCAATTTCATGAATTTATTGAATAACTGGGAAAAGTAATCAACTGTTTGTCAGAGTGTTCTATAGTGTTTTCAGTGGCTAGTTTTTCAGAAGGAGATCACCAGACCTTTCTTTTGAGGTGCCCGGGGTGTAACTGAATATTTTAGGTAGCAGCTGAGAGCACTATTTGTTTGTCCCGCCCTGGTTCATTTATGGTGTTGTGGATAGATGTTACCGAATCGGTTCTGATCCAAGTTGTTGTTGTGAAGTGTCGTCGAGTTGGTTACAACTCAGAGAGACCTTGTCTACGATTTCTGAGAAGTAGCTAGTGGGTTTGAACCAATGATCACTGACCTCGTTGTTAGCAGTCCAGTACTTATCCTACAGCGCCACACCAGGTCTCCATGAGACCCTATTTGTGACAGGATGAAAGACTGTTCAGCCCTGCACCATCCTGGGGACAGTAGGTACCTGTGAGCCCGGGGTTGCTACGCTTAAGTCCATCTAGTTGTTGTGAAGTGCCATAGAGTCAATTCAGGGTTTCCGAAGCTGTCAATCTTTGTGGGAACAGAAAGCCTCATCTTTCTCCCAAGGAGCAGTTGGTGGGCTCGAACCTCTGACCTCAGGGTTCGCAGTCCAGTGCTTATCCTACAGAACCACCTCGCTCCCATGTCAACCCTGATGTGTAGAACCCTCTTTATTCCAAGCAGGGGCTGCTCTGTACTTACTGCTGTTAAGTGCCATCAAATTGGTTCTGACCCACAGTGACCCTGTATAGGGTTTCCAAGAAGCAGCTAGTGAATTTGAACCACCCACCTTGTGGTTCAAACCAACCTTGCAGTCCAGTGCATTAACCTGCAATGCCATACCAGGACTCCAAACTTCATCTTTTTCCCAAAGAGTAGCTGGTGGGCTTGAACCGCCGACCTTGTGGTTCACAATCCAGTGCTTATCTTATGGCGCCACCACGCTCCGGTTGCACTTACAACAAATATGTCTTACAGAGAAAATGCTGATGCTCTTAAAAAGATTTCTACCAAGAAATCTTTTTAAGATTTCTACTCAGACATACTGGCCCTATGGCCGCCTGGGTAAGGTTCATCAGTCCACCGTGTCTGTCAGCCTGAAAACCCAAACATCTCTTCTTTCATCCTGATGCCTCATAAATAGTAACAGGCTTGAGTCAGGATTCTAGCATATCTCCTTCCAAGGAAGCAAAGAGACGAGCAAGCTCATGTTTTCCTCACATGCCAATGGTATTTCTTTGGCTCAGAGTTTGTTCCCAAACTCATCTTGCCACCCCCAGGCCCCTCACCCACCACCTGTCATTCCCATTCTGTCAGCTCTGGCAGTGATAGGAGAGTTGTTTCCTCTGGGGGCGGAGGGGAGGGGAGGGGAGAGAGCAAACTAGGACCTTAAGTCCTGCCCCATTAGGGGAAGTCTGCCCAGCCATGGCATATCACCTAGGAGTTGTGAAAACAAAGTGTCCCTTAAAGAAGCCTCCGCCCACTGGGCAGGCATGCCCACAAGCCCCACGGAGCTCCCCAGACACACAGGACCTTAATACATCAGAGCCAGTGCAAACACGAGCCATTCAAGAGCAGAGAAAGCCACAGACCCCATTAAGTCATTTCAAGGGCAGAGAAGGCTCAGCCCGCACTGAGAGACAAGAGTAGATTAGCATGCAAACCACATGCATACTCCTGAGAACTAATGTCTGGATAGAGGAATGGTCTGTAGTCTGCTCAATGTCATGGCAAGAAAGAAAATAAGTTCTTGGAAGAAAGTGAAGTTGGAAGGGAAAAACTGGGTACATAAATGAGTCCTAGGGACTTGGTTCTAGAAGTAACTTGTAGGAGCAGAAGTATTTCATTTCGAGTCTTTGTTGTTGTTAAGTGCTGTCCAGTCAATTCTGACTCACAGCGACCCTGTGCAGCGTTTCTGAGGAGCGGCTGGTGGGTTTGAACTGCTGATCTTGTGGTTAGCAGTCCAATGTTCTTCCTACAGTGGAGCTTGTTAAATAAGACAATGCAGAGGAAAAGATCAAAGAATGGGAACCAGAAGACTGTCTCTTTTCCATCCTAACGCCCATCCTAAGGGTGTTACTAGGGAACTGGACTTCAGATGTGACTCTCTACAAACATCCTCGGGTGGGTTCCTCCTCCCTGGTAGCCCGGTGATCATATTTTGGGTTGGGGATGGCTGGATACCTAGTTCTACACAATGAAATGTGAGTTAGGAGTGCCACGTAATGCGTAGTTTCTATGTGGTCTTGTGTTGTCGTGAGCTGTCAATTCTAGCCCATAGCCCCCTCATGTGACCGAGCAGAACTGCACCAGAGGGTTTCTGTGGTTCTTATGGGAGCAGATGGTCAAGTCTTTTCTCCCTCAGAGTAACTGGTGGATTAGAACCAATGACCTTTCAGTTTGCAGCCAAGCGTTCAACCACTGGGCCACCAGGGCTTCCATGTAGGGTAAAATGTTACCAGACCAACACCAAGTCCTTCCTTTGCTGAACATTCCTGGTCACATGCTGACATGCTAGCACCATGGGGTGAAGGTCACCAGGACTCCTCAGTGATCAGAGGGAGAAGAACACTGCCTCCCAATCCAGGCATGATTGAGACTTGATGGAATGAATGAGTTAGGTTCCAGAGTTTACTAATTACTACGACATCTTCTCCTTACTGAGAATGCACAAATATAACTAGGATAGCTATCTCATCTTAGTAAATGCAAACCCATTTTACAGACAAGACAATGAGGTTTATAAACTATAAGATACCTGCCCGAGGTTGCAGGCGCTAGCACAGTGGGAGAGGCATCTGCATTCTAGCCTCATCGTCTCATCAGCACCCTTATGCTCCTCACCATCACCAGTGGACACTGATTCTGTACCAAGGGCTGCTCCTGCAAGCACAGCTGTGAAGCTGATGTTAAAGAGTTAAAAGGCAAAGATGTCAGTTTGAGAACATCCTGACCTAAGTCATGGTATTTTCAGTAGCCTTGTATGCACAAGAAAGCTGGACAATGAATAAGGAAGACCGTAGAATTGATGCATTTGAGTTCTGGTGTTGGGGAAGAATACTGAATATACCATTGGACTGCCAGAAGAACAGACAAATCTGTGTTAGAAGAAGTACAGCTAGAATGCTCCTTAGAAACCAGGACAGCGAGACTTCGTCTCTCATACTTCAGACATGTTATCAGAAAGGCCAATCCCTGCAGAAGAACATTATGTTTGGCAAAGTGGACGGTCAGCGAAGAAAAGGGAGACCCCTCAATGAGTGGCAACAACAATAGGTTCAAACATAGCATCAATTGTGAGGATGGCGCAGGACCGGGCAGTGTTTCGTTCTATTGTATGTTGGGTCAATGTGAGTCAGAACTGACTTGACAGTAGCAACAGACGGTGAACAAAGGAAGGCACAAGAGAAGAATGGCATCAGATTGCTGAGCCACTAAGAGTTGGAATATAAACAAAACACTCTCGTTGAATCATTCAGGTGTGTTAACTGTTTTCACTCGATTTCCTTCTGATTTCTCCAAGAACTTCTGGGTAGAAATGTATCTACAGTTGAGGCAAAAAACCATGAAAGATGTAAAACTGAACTGCAGAATATGGTCTAAAGATGTATTGCTGGTAACAGGGACACAGCAGAGAAAAAAAAAAAAACAGACAAAATCCTACCCTCATGGGTCTTCAATTCTAATGTTTGCTCTTGGGGACAGTGAATTCATGGAAAATTTTTCTTCTGTATATTTTTATGGGTTTTCCAGTTTTTTCTACAGCCCTGGTGGCGCTGTAGGATAAGTACTGAACTATTAACCACAAGGTGGCAGTTCAAACCCACCAGCAGCTCTTTAGGAGAAAGAGGAAACTTTCTGTTTCTGTAGAGATTTGTTGTTGTTGTTGTTGTTAAGTGCTGTCAAGTAGGTTCCAATGCATAGTCACCCTGTATAGGGTTTCTGATGAGTGACTGGTGGGTTTGAACCACTGACTTTGTGGTTCAAACTGACCAGTCAGTCTAGTACATTAGCCTTGGAAACCTATACATGGTCATTATGAGTCAGTATCAACTCAATGGCTGTCGGTTTGCGTTTGTGTTCTTTTTAAAAAACCCTGTCTAGAAATTAATTTTAAATCCATAATCCCCTACCTTAACCCATCCTATACATAAGAATCCGGTTTTTTTAAAATCTTCAGAAATCTATTAGTAAGAATTTAGAGTGAGTCTGAAAGACAACTGGTAATGGAAAGCTATTGTGAACTGACTGGCTTCGTCACCTTTTGTGACTTACATGTTGCAGTTTCTTCCAATGAAACTTCCTGAGCGATTCGATAAAAATGGAATCTGATGACAAGATAATGTAGTGTCAAGCCTCACAGACAATAATTTGGTGGATTATAATTTCTGAGCGAGATATTGGGGTGCAGGTGATGACAACATGGTTGTGTGGGACACAGCAGAAGCCGTGGTGGGAGACCGGATACATGGTTACAGTATCCAAAGAGAGGCCACCTTTCGTCTTAAGTTCTAGCCACACCATGATCATTCAACTTGTAAAACAAGCTAGTTAACTTCACCTAAGATGAACTCAAACTTGAGTGCCTTCTGCCTCCCACGCCCAACACACAGAACACCCGATCCTTGTGTTTCATCCACCTGAAATCTCACAAGAGTAGAGTGAGAATTGAAGACCATACTGGGGAGTATTCTGGGACTTTCCTCACCTTCTCCTTACCTTCAAAATAAACAGAAACAGCTGTAAAATCTATTAATAATTAGAAAATGTAATGGTCGAAGAATGAATCTAGGAAAATCGGAAATTGTCAAAAATAAACTGGAATGTATAAACATCAATATTGTAGGCATTCGTGAGCTGAAATGGACTGGCATTGGCCATTTTGAATCTGAGATGGTTTACTATGCCCGGAACGAAAAATTAAAGAGGAATGGCGCCACTTATCATCAAAAAGAACATACCAAGAGCAATCATGAGGTACACCGTGGTCTGTGAGAGGATAATATCCATCTACCTACAGGGAAGCCCAGTTAATACCACTATTATTCAAATGTATGCAGCAGCCACTAAAGCCAGTGAAGATGAAATAGAAGAATTCTACCAACTTCTTCAGTCTGAAATTGATCAAATATGCAATCAAGATGTATTTGATCATTACTGATGACTGGAATGCAAAGGTTGGAAACAAAGAGGAAGGATGGATCAACAGCTAGAAAATATGGCCTTGGTGATAGAGACAATGCTGGAAATCGCATGACAGAATTTTGCAAGATCAATGAATTCTCCATTGCAAAGATCTTTTTATAACAGCATAAAAAATGACTATATACATGGACCTCACCAGATGAAATACACAGAAATCAAATTGACTACATCTGTGGAAAGAGAAGGTGGAAAAGCTCCATACATCAACCAAAACAAGGCCAGGGACAGACTGTGGAACACACCATCCATGGCTCATATGCAAATACAGGCTAAAGCTGAAGAAAATGAAAACAAGTACACGAGAGCCAAAATATGACCTTGAGTATATCCCACCTGAATTTAGGGATTGGCAGGGGCCATATTAATCAAGGAATTGAAATAAAGAAATGAGACGACGGGACCCTGCGCATGAAGAGCTCATTGTTCTAGCAGAGCAACAATGAAGTGTTTTCCTTGGAGAGCAAAGCTACAAGGAAAAAAACTCTACGCAAAGGCCCTTAATTATTTTTTATCTTTTTCTTGAATCATTCTCCGATTTATTCATGATTTTATTAGTATCCCTTTACTTTAGATTTTGACTCTCCTACACTTTAGTATATTTTTATTAAAAGTTAGAAGCCATATATTAGCTACATTTTATTCTACTTGTAATCATAGGTAGTTTTAATACTTATATTAACAATG
>NW_006408559.1:11411080-11422572 GCF_000296735.1 Chrysochloris asiatica
GAGAAAAGGAAAAGACACGAGAGAAAAGGAAAAGACTCTGAAACTTGCTCTCCAGCATAGAGATGCTGAAACAAATGGAAGAAGTGAGGAGATACAAGAGATGAACAGAAAATTTCAATGGTCAGCTCGAGAAGACAAAGTCAAATATTATAACAGAATGTGCAAAGACCTGAAGTTAGAAAACCAAAAGGGAAGAACACACTCAGCATTTTTCAAGCTAGGGGAGCTGAAGAAAAATTGAAAACTTCAACTTGCAGTATTAAAGGATTCTATGAGCAAAACACTAAATGATGAAGAAAGCATCAATAGAAGATGGAAAGAATACCCAAAGTCACTGTACCAAAAAGAAATGGCCAAAGTTCAACCATTTCAAGAGGTAACATATGATCAAGAGCCAAAGAGCCTGAAGTAAGAAGTACAAGGTGCACTCAAGTCATTGGCAAAGAGCAAGGCACTGAAAATTGATGGAATAAAAATTGAAATATTTCAACAAAGTGATGAGGCACTTGAGGCACTCACACATCTCTGCCAAGAAATTTGGAAGACAACTATCTGGCCGACTGATTGGAAGAGATCCATATCTGTGCCCATTCCAAAGAGAGGTGACCCAACGGAATGAGGAAATCATCAGACAGTACCATTGATAACCCACGTAAGTAAAGTTTTACTAAAGGTAATACAGAAATGGCTGCAACCATACATTGACAGAGAACTTCCAGAAGTTCAAGCCAGTTTCAGAAGAGGATGTTGATCGAGGGATATCATTGCTGACGTCAGAAGGATCTTGGCAGAAAACAGAGAATACCAGAAAGATGCTTACTTATGCTTTATTAACTATGCAAAGGCTTTCAGTTATGTGGATCATGACAAACTATGGACAACATTGCTAAGTGTGAGTTTCCAGAACACCTAATCGTGCTCATGAGGAACCTGTACATAGTCTAAGAGGCAATTGTTTGAACAGAACATGGAAACACAGAATGGTTTCAAATTATTAGAGGTGTGCACCAGGGTTTATTCTTTCACCACTTATTCAATCTGTCTGCTGAACAAATCATCAAAGAAGATGGATTGTATGAAGAAAAAAGTGGCATCAGGATTGAAGGAAGACTCATTAACAACTTGCAATACGCAGATGATATAACCTTGCTTGCTGAAAGTGAAGAAGATTTAAAATATTTACTGATGAAGATCAAAGAGCATAGCCTTCGGAATGGGTTGCACCTCAATGCAAAGAAAACAAAAATCCTCACCACTGGACCAATAAACAACATTCTTATCAACGGAGAAAAGATTGAAGTTGTCAAGGACTTCATTCTTCTAGGATCAACTATCAACACTCAAGGAAGCAGCAGTCAAGAAATCAAACGACATATTGCATTAGGCAAATCTGCTGCACAAGACTATTTTAAAGTGCTGAAGAGCAAAGATGTCAGTTTGAAGACAAAGATGTGCCTGACCCAAGCCTTTGTATTTTCAATAAACTTACATGCATGTGAAGGTTGGACAGTGAATAAGGAAGACCATAGAATAACTGATGCATTTGAGTTATGGTGTTGCATAGTGAATAGTGAATGGACCATGGACTGCCAAAAGAACAAACAGATCTGTGTTGGAAGAAGTACAACCAAAGTGCTCCTTGAAAACCAGGATGGCTAGACTTCATCTTTCATACTTCAGACATATTGCCAGGAGGAACCAATCACTGAAGAAGGATATCATGTTTGGTAAAGTGGAAGGTCAGAGAAAAAGAGGAAGACTCCAACGAGATGGATCAGCACAGTGGCAGCATCAATGGACTCAAATGTGGCAATGATTGTGAGGTTGGCCCAGGACCGGGCAATGTTTCATTCTGTTGTGCATAATAGGGTCGCTATGAGTCGGTACCGACTCGATGGCACCTAACAACAACTCCTCATCTGTTCCGTTCTCCACCAGCCCGATACACACTATGGGTTTCCCCAGATTATTCACACAAATCAATGGAGACCTGCCAGCTCACAGGCCAAGACTTCCAGTCCCACTTCACTACCCAACTAGCCTGTCCTTTTGCTGGACCTATCCAAGTTATAGTTGGTAGTGGGCCTTCCAGGCAATTCCAACTCATAGCAACTCCTTTAGAGAGAGTAGAACTGGCTTACAGGACTACCTGGGGTGTCATCTTTATAGGGGAGGCTTGACCTGGTGCTGTAGGATAAACACTGGACTACTAATCACAAGGTTGATGTTTCAAACCCACCAGCTGTTCCTTGGAAACCCTATAAAGGGTCAAACAGACCCCACGACCCTCAACAACTCAGCACCAATCTTTACAGGAGCAGACTGTAAAGTCTACTGTCATAGAGCAGCTGGTAGGTTGTGAACTGCTGACCTTTCAAAGTCAACCACTGTGCTTAACCATTTGTACCACCTTATTCTGGATCCGGTGTCCTGCTGTGGTTCTGTAGAATAAGCACTGGACCACAAGGTCAGTTTGAACCCAAGGTCAATAGTTCAAACTCACCAGATGCTCCTCAGAAACTCTACACAGGGTGGCTATGAGTCAGAACCAAGTCAACGGCACTTAACTACAACAATTCTGGATCTACCCAACTAGGCTGTCCGCATCCCAGATTTACAGAATAATCATTCTCTCTCTGTCTGTTCTTTTTGGCTATCTAAGAAATCCTACTTGTTTAAATTAGCTGAATAAAAGGAGCCGTTCGCCTCTCAGACTTCTGACACATTATCAGGAGAGACCAGTCCCTGGAGAAGGGCATCGTGTTTGGTAAAATGGGGGTGTCACAGAAAAAGAGGATGACCCCCTACGAGATGGGCTGTCACAGTGGCAGCAGCAGTGAGCTCATGCGTACCGACGACTGTGAGGTTGGCACAGGACTGGGCGGTGTTTCCTTCTGTTGGGCACAGGCTTGGATGAGTTGGGACCAACTGGATGGCAGCTAACAACAAGAGCAACAATGTGACAGCCTTGGCAGGGCCACACCAAATGATGTCAAGGGCCTTATTTGGCCCGTGAGCAGGGCGTTTCCCACCTGTGACCTACTCCAAGCTCATCATTGTGTGCATGAGGGATCAGGGTCCCTGAGATGAGCTGAGATCCAGTTCTGAGTCCTTATCTGCAAAGTTCCCATCCGTGCCCTTGAGCAGTCTAACAGGGACCTGATCTTTTTCAGCAAAATGCCCCTGCCTCGAACAATCTCAATAAACATCAGCTAGGATCAGCAATGGACTACTAACCACAAGGTCAGTAGTTCGAACCCACCAGCCGCTCCTCAGAAACACTATACAAGGTGGCTTTGAGTCACAACAACAACAATGAATGGTGACTATGCAGTGGCCACGGCCAGGCTCCCTGCTGAGGCAACAGGTCATCACTCAGCTACTAGCCAAGAGGGTGGTGGTCTGAACCCACCTGGGGGCTCTGCTGAAGAAAAGACTTGGGGAATCGCTCCCATAAAAGTAAAAGCCCAAAACACTTCACGGGGCAGTACTCCCCAGCCACGTGGGGCTACTCCGAGTTAGGATAGACATAGAAACAAAGAGATTCAAGTCCTGATTCCGGGGCTCACTGTGAGTTGGAGACAACGCAATATCAACTGGGTTTCTGAGGAGTGACTGGTGGGTTTGAAACCCCCGACCTTGTGGTTCAAACTGACCTTTCAGTGGAGTACATTAGCCTGGGAAACTGTACACAAGGTCATTATGAATCCGAATCAACTCAATGGCCATCCGTTTAGGTTAGGGTTCCTTTTTTAAAACTGTCTAGAAATTAATTTTAAATCCATCATCCCCTACCTTAACCCATCCTATACATAAGCATCGGTTTTTTAAAAATCTTCAGAAATCTATTCGTGAGAATTTAGAGTGAGTCTGAAAGATAACTGGTAACGGAAAGGTATTGCTTTTTTATCAACCATGTTTTGTGCTTTGATTTGTAACCAAAACAGCCTCCTCTGTACTCACCAACCACCAGAGTCTGGTTCTAGCACCTGACATTTGTTCTGGTTCCTGCAGCTTCCACAGATGAAATCCAGCCGCCCAGTACTTATCTTCAAGAGTGCAGTGATTGTTAAGTGCTATCAAGTTGGTTCCAACTCATAGCGACCCTGCATAGTTTCTGAGAGCAAGTGGTGGGTTTGAACCACAGACCTGTGGTTAGCAGTCCAGTGCTTAGCCTACAGCACCACCACAGCCCTGGACTTTTGCATCATTGTTGTTAAGTACCACCGTGTTGGTTCTGACTCATAGTGACCCTGTATAGGTTTTCCAAGGAGCAGCTGGTGGGTTTGAATTGCCAACCTTGCAGTTAGCAGTCCAGTGTTTACCCCACAGCGCCGCACCAGAAACACACATGCAGGTGGGCACATGTACAGCACACGGCTGGTGCTGTCTGCTCCTCACGAGGTCCCTAAACCACGCTCCACAATCGGTCTGACTGCTCTGACAGCTGAGGCAGAGACTGGAGCAGAGAAGGAGGCTGCAACATGATCCTGAAGCTGGGAGTCCGCAGCAAGGACAGCCTCTCAGACAGAACTGCCGGGCGCTGGGCTCTGCCAGAAGCGGATGGGAGGGACCCACTGGGCAGATGGTGCAGGATGCAAGGCAGGGTCCCCTGAGAGGCAGCCAGATGCCTGCCATTTAGGATGTTCATGAGGACCCCACACCAGCTCTGTCTCTAAGGAGTCGGCTCACCCCAGTGGGGAGAGAGAAGGGGCAGGGACAGACAGGGGCTTGGAGGAGACTCAGGAGGAATAGAGGAAAGGCAAGGTTTCATGAGCTCTCCACTCTCTGAATCAAATCTCTTCCACCTCCACCCTGCCCCCTTCACCAGCCTTCAGACTGAAAGTCTGAGGGGGAGAGAGTTTCTTCCACTACCTGGGGAGCCAGCACCAGAGCAGAGCAACAGCACCTTCATACAGAGAGAACACCATGCCGGTTACTGTTCAGTCGGTTCTGATTCATCGAGCTGTGCTCCAGAGGTTTTTGTGACCTTTCAGAAGCAGACCTCCAAAGCGTCTCTGAGTGGACTCAAACCGCCAACCTTACAGTTAGTAATCAAGCACTTAACTGTGTGTGGCAACCCTGAGGTCTCTCAGCTTCTACAGAATAGCCCCAAATTAGGCCGAGAAACACAAGAAAATGACGTCAGAGCATGGCGACATCACGCTGAAATGGGACCATCAAGTGTTTACAGCGTCATTTAAAGAGAATCCAGATGTGCAGTGAGGTGGAGACGGGGGAGGGAAAGAGAAGGGGAGTAGAAGGAAAGGGTTCCACTCCAAGAAAACAGCAAGCGGGAGGACCTAGGTGTGGGGGTCCAGGGGAGCACCCAGGTGTGGGGGTCCAGGGGAGGACCCAGGTGTGGGGGTCCAGGGGAGCACCCAGGTGTGGGGGTCCAGGGGACCCCCTGGATCAGGATCTAGGGTGAGTCTTCTCCTGGAAGCAGCCTCCTGGCTACCCCAGGAAGAGCAAGAGGAACTCCAAAGCCTGTCTGAGCCCCCAAGCATACTGCTTGAGGTGAGGTGACCTCATCTCCACCCCCACCTCCCATCACTCAGAACCCTCTGGAAGGCAGGGGGTCTCCTGCCCCACTTGGCTGAAAGGGGGCTTCCCAAGTCGGAGCAGAGACCTCTGTGTGCTGGGAGTCAGGACAGGGGCCCCCCACCTGTCCCCATCTCACTCACTGTCTGGCATGGCCCGGGCCTTCTCTGCTTGACCCTTTGCATCCACAGCTGTCCCCGGGTGACCTGCACCCCACCATCTCTCACCTTGGGCACCTGCCTCAAATAACTTCCCTGTGTTCATCCCCTCATGGGTAATTGATGGCGCATCAAGTGAAAGCTAAAAAAAGAACAAGGTGGTTAGACGTGTGCTTGCTATAAATAGACATGACCAGCATTTGCCAACATTTGAGCAAAGAAAGGCAGAGGGAGAAACAGCAGCAGCCAAGGCAGTGTCCCCGGGTCCTCAGGCGAGCTGGCTTCGCAGGCATGGCCCTGACAGAACCCTCTCCCCGCTTAAGAGCAAAATTAAAAATATCACAGCACTGGAACGTTCTGGCTTGTTGGACAGACGCGTCCTAAAAGCTCAAACCACACATGCTGGAAAATGCTGCCTTCTGACACTCATGTTCTTTTTCTGCGTTCCAGGGAGCGCCCGCCTGGATTCTGCTCTGGAGAGCAGAGCTGGCTCTCAGCTGAGAGGAGCTTATACCCAAGATTCAAGCCAACGCTAACCTGAACAGGTCAGGTCCTGCAGGTGCCAAAACAAAGCATGACATGAGACGGTTCCCAGGTCTCCTGACTTTACACACAGCAAGAAACGACTCAAAATAGCCAAAACCCAGAACTAACTGAGTCTGACTCATAGCAACCGGGACGAACAGCTTGCTGGGTTTTCAGAGACTGTAAATTTTTACCAGAGCAGACAGCCTCATCTTTCTCCTGCAAAGGGCCTGGTGGGTTTGAACTGCCGACCTTCTGGTTAGCAGCCCAAGACTTAACCCACTGCACCACCAGAGACCCTAATCCAAAATCCATTGTTGCAGAGTCGATTCCTACTCATGGGGACCCTCCAGGGCACGATAGAGCTACCCCATAAGGTTTCTGGGGCTATAAATCTTTTGTTGTTAAGTGCCGTCGAGTCGGTTCCGACCCATAGCGACCCTGTACATGGTTTCCGAGGGTGTAAATCCTTACGGGAGTAGAAAGCCTCATCTTTCTTTAGGCCTCATCTTTCTCCCAAGGTGCAACCAATGGGTTTGAACCTCTAATCTTGTGGTTATCATACCAATGCTTAATCCACTGTGCCACTAGGGCTCCTTTAATTCAAAATGTTGTTGTTATTAAGTGCCATCGAGTCGGTTCTGACCCATAGCGACCTTACATAGGGTTTCCAAGGAGCAGCTGGTGAGCTTGAACCACTTACCTGCGGTTCAAACGCACTTTGCAGTCCAGCACATTAGCCCACAGCACCAGAAAGGGGAAAAAATGTAGGGATGCAAGGCTGTCTCCAACAGCACCCACTGAGGGTTCTCAGCCCGACAGCCAATCCTGAGGCAAAGACCGGGGACGTTTGAGGCATTCCCTTCTGTTTCACGCTTACTGTTTTGTTCCGTTTTTCACATGACCCCACGTCTTTAACAGGGTGTGGGGGACAGAGGCAGGTGAATCAAGTTTTGCAAGCTTACAGATTGTACCTCGGGTTTGGCTACTCACAGATGAAAACAACTGGAAGGAAACCATCCTGAATTCTCTTACAGTTTTAAAGGCATTGAATTTCCAGATAAACCACCTGCCTGGCCGAAGAGTCCCCAGGTGCCCAGCCCAAAGCCAGGTCTGTTGAGTGAGCTTCAGCCCAGCTGTATCAGAGTAGAGCTGTGCTCCACAAGGTTTTCAGAAGTACATCACCAGTCTGTCTCCCAAGGTGCCTTTGGATAGACTTGAACCTCCAACCTTTAAATGAGCAGCGAGCATGTTAACCTGTCTGCACCACCTAGGAGTTCTGGAGGTCAGCGGTTCAAACCTACCAGCCACTCCTCGGAAATCCTATACAAGGTCACTATGAGTCAGGAACGACTCACCAACACTTAACTACAACAACAGGGACAAAGTAATCCGAGCTTCCCAGAAAACTCCACACCAGAAGCGGGCCATGAATGTTGCGAAGGTCTGGGGAAGGACCCGCTCTCCTGTGTCCCCCAGGACACGTGGCCTGAAGGTGACAAACGAAGAAAGTGTAGAAAGAGATACAGGTAACATTAATGTCGTGAAGAAGCCCTACAACTTGGAATCCTAGAATCCCGACAGCACGGCTCTAGAAACTGTGTTGGGCCCCCTCACAAATCAGCAAACCCGAAAGAAAACCCTGGAACCTGAGGAAACGTCTTGGTTCATGATCCTGATTATAAATAGGTGACCAAGCAGTCCCTCAGTTTTGCATGAAAGGTGCTTAATTAAGAAAAAAAACAACCCACTGTCGTCCATCTCAGGGGTGTCCCTGTTTTTTGCTGTCCCTCCACTTTACCAAGTATTCGACTCATAGCAACCCTGTATAGGGTTTCCAAGGATGTCAATTTTTATGGGAAGAGAAGGCCTTATTTTTTTTCCCAAGGAGCAGCTGGTGGGTTTGAACCATGAACCTTGCAGTTAGCAGCCCGATACTTAATCCACTGTACCACCAGGATTCTCATTGTAATTGATGGTGGTAATCGTGGAGTCAGTTCTAACTCATAACGACCCTGCATAGGGTTTCCGAGGCTGTAAATCCTTACGGGAGCAGAAAGCTCCATCTTCCTCTCACGGAACAGCTGGTAGTTTTGAAATGTTGACTTTGAGATTAGCAGCCTGACTCGTGACCACAATGCTACCAGAGCTCCTTCAGATCTACCAGCCGCTTTACAGGAGCAAGATGGCCATTGGTACAGTGGTAGCAACAATGGACTCTGTAGAGTAGAAATTGTGAGGATGGCGCAAGACTTGGCAGTGTTTCGTTCTGTTGTACATAGGGTCGCTATGGGTCGGAGCCAACTCAGTGGTACCTAACAACAACCATATGAGTTGGAACTGACTTGATCGCACACAACCACCACCAAACTAAACTCTCAGTCATCAAGTTCATTCTGACTGATAGCAAGTCTACAGGATGGAGGAGAATTGCTCCACAGGGCTTCCCCTAGACGAAATCTTTACAGAAGCAAACGACCTCATTTGAACCACTGACCTTTCAGTTAGCAACCCAATCCTAAACCCACTGCACCATAAAATCTGAATCAAAAAAACAAAGCAAAGCCCACTGCCGTTGTCAATTCTGACACCTCGTCCCTGTTGTTGTTGTTAAGTGCCATCGATTCGGTTCTGACTCCTAGTGACCCTCTCTATAGGGTTTCTAAGTGCAGCTGGTGGGTTTGAACTGCAGATCTTTGCGTTAGCAGTCCAGTGCTTATCCAACAGCACCACGCCAGGGCTAGTCCTTAGGAAGGGACTGTTTACCATGCACTTTAGTCATACAAAGTCAGAAGTTCGTCCTTCCTAGCCATCAACAATAATGCTCAAAGTTCTGAGTCTAGAATACAGCAGACATCAGCCTTTGTATCCATCCAATGTACACCTGCATCCTGGGGAGGCTTAATCACCAAGCAGGTACAAGATCGCTACCCTGGACTTCATCCATCACTCAGGCAGAACACGGGAGGCCAGTCTGGCCTGTGCACTCCAGCCGAGCGAGGGGGTGACATTCGAGGCTAGGAGGGGAGGGGAGTAGACTCTTGGCTGCACTGTGCCATCCTGGTTCATTTGTAAGCGACACTAATAATCTGTGACTCAAACTCGGGGAAAAAACCATTCAGAGAACTGTTAGAAAGGTTCTTTTGCAAGACATCGGGAAATGATTATAATGATTTATTAAAATTGTACAGTGTGAGAAAGTCAGATCGGCAAACAAAATCCAATTACGGAATTCTCGGAATGAAAAGGAATTGAACCCTTCCAGGCTGGGATTGACAAAGAGACCATTCAGGAAAGAGCTGTGTGCGCTAAGTGCTCTGAGTCGACAACGTAGTCATTTCCCATGCAGTGCAGACCTTACCAGGAGCTCTTTAATCTCATCATTTCTGGGAGCTCGACGGCCGTGTATTTAGGATTGTGGCTTTTTCTTTTTATATCTCAATTCCAATTTTAAAATGCACTTGAACATTTGCCCTCAGAGACAGTGTCGTATAGATTTCAGAGTTGATTCGCATGCTGTGTTAGGGGCTCTGCTGGTACGAATGGTTAAGCACTTGGCCTGTAACAGAAAGGATGGCAGTTCAACTCCACCCAGGGGCTCCATGGAAAAAGATGTGGTGATCTGTACCCATAACGACTGCAGCTGTTGTTAAATGCCATCGAGTTGGTTCCAACTCAGAGTTACCTGGCAGGACAGGGGAGGACTGTCCCGCAGGATTTCCAAGGATGCCACCTTGCTAGAAGCAAACTGCCTCATCTTCCTCCCGTGGAGTGACTGGTGGTTTGAACCGCTGACCTTTTCAGTTAGTAAAGACATGCAGCCTTGGAAATCCAATGAGGCAGGTGTAGTCTGTCCTACAAGGTTGCTGAGCCGGAGCTGACTCCAGGGCCCCCAACACCGACAACAGCACGATGTTGGATGGCTAACTCTGGCCACCCTTCCTCTCCCTCCAAAAGCCTTCTCCAGCCAGATGCAGCCACTACCAGCCGCACCTCCCCTCACCCAGACAGAGCTGTTTCCCTTCTTTCTGGGTTTCGTGGGGCCCCAGGCATTTTGTCTGTTTCTACATATGGAGTTGTTATGGGACACACTGACCCCCAGCAACCCGAAGCATAGCCCTGTCATCAGTTGTGAATGGATTTCCACTGGCTAGTTTTCATGCTGGGTCTTGCACATAGTACAGAGGTCTCACAGTAAGAGGGTCTTACAGCCAAGGGGGGGTCTCATAGCACAGGGGGCCTTACAGAGTGGAGGTCTCAAAGCATGCTGGGTCATATAGCTCAGCTCGGGGGTGTTACAGCTCAGGGGTCTTACTGCTAAGAGTTTTACAGCTGGGGGTCTTAGAGCTTAGGGGTCATATGGTATGTCGGGTCTTACAGATCAGCTTGGGGGTCTTACAGCTGGGGAGTTTTATAGCTAAGGAGTTTTACAGCTGGGGTTCGTACAGCTGAGGTTCTTAAAGTTTGGGGGGTCTTGCAGCTGAGGGGTGTGTTTAATTGCCTTCTATACAAAGCAGCCTTCCCCTGCCCCCCAACCCTCCCCTTCCCAGGGGCTGGGGCAGCACCCGCTTATCTGGAAGGAAAGTGATTGGAAAATGATCCCACGTCATCACCTCCTCCACAATCAAGACTGCAAAATCTCAGGGACGACATTGTGACAGTGTGGTCCTCGGGGCCCTGGACTCTGTCCAAGGGTGTCCCCAGCATTGATTTCTATCCGGGAGAAGCTCAAAGAGTAAGAGTCAGTTTGGAAAGAGAGAGAGGGATTGCACTTTTCTCAAAGCTTGCTCACAAGGCTGAGGGTACTGCTGCCAACAGTAAACATGGTGGACTGATACTAGACAGTCAGAGGTTCTAGTCCACTCACTGGTACCTTGGAAGAAAGGTCTGGCAATCTACTTCTGGAACACCAGCCATTAAAAGGCCTGTGAATGCTGGTACTACTCTGACATATATGGGGTCAACACGACAAAACCAAAACTGGTGTCATCAGGCTGGGAGGGGGTCTGGGCACCCCTCCCACAACAGCAGGTGCGGCAGACTGGCCTATATCTGAGCACCAAGCATCACCCCCAGGCACCTCAGGCGGAGCCTTCTTTATCCTTCCCAGGGTCTGATCCATGGAACAGCTTACCTGCTAGCCCCTCCTCTCCTCCCTCTCCCAATCTTTGCTGCCGGCTAAGACGAAATCTCTAAAAGCCAAGAGTCCTGGGGAAGAAAAGAGAGTGTTTTCCAAAACTCAGGGCTCAGGCCCAGCTCACTCACTCC
>NW_006408559.1:11422672-11423586 GCF_000296735.1 Chrysochloris asiatica
CTCTCTCTCTCTCTCTCTCTCTCTCTCTCTCTCTCTCTCCTTTACTAGTTAGACAAGGTGGCCGCACCCCAGCCCCTCTTGATGACCTCATCCTTGTCCCCATCTCCAGAAGGGACATCAGAGCTGCCTCCCTGCCCCTGTCCTCCCCACCCCACCCCACCCCCGCCACCTGTACAGGGCAGTTTCCGTCTTACTCCCAAATGTTAAAGTACTACAGAGGACTGAGTGAAGGTTCTGCATGGGTCCTAGAAACAGAGGGAAAAGGAGGCGCAAGAAGGGGACAGTCCAGTGAGGACTATCTTGTTCAGGGAAAAAAGACCAATGCTTTCAAAGTTATTTGATATGACTGCTGGGGCCTGTTACTGCCTCTCCAAACAAGGAGTTAGACCCTGCACACCAGCGTATGGAGACAACCCCTGAGGAGTTTCTCCATTTCCGGTGGCTCAGATGAACAGCATGCCCTCTTCTTGTCCATGGGTGCTCCCTCAGCTGCCCTAGGTCCCTTAACCTCCTGCCTCCTTAGGGATCTTGAGGCAGTCAAACTTGCCTCCCCCTCCTGAATCTAAACTCCATGCTGTTGACTCACCCTTGACCTTCAGCAGAAATACCGGCTCTTATCTTAAACCAAAGCCCCCTTCTGGCTCCATGCTGACACTGTAAACAGTACAGTGCTGTGTGAGTGCACGCTTGTGTGTGTGTGTGTGCAGGATGAGGTCTGTGTGTGCAGACACCGTGGATAGGGCTTTGTGTGTGTACACATATGTGCAGGATGAGGCCTGTGTGTGCAGACACCATGGATATGGCTTTGTTCATGTACACGTGTGTGCAGGATGAGGTCTGTGTGTGCAGAAACTGTGGATAGGGCTTTGTGTGTGTACACGTGTGTGCAGGATGAGGTCTGTGTGTACAGACAC
>NW_006408559.1:11423818-11431793 GCF_000296735.1 Chrysochloris asiatica
GTGTGTGCAGGATGAGGTCTGTGTGTGCAGACACCATGGATAGGGCTTTGTGTGTGTACACGTGTGTGCAGGATGAGGTCCGTGTGTGTAGACACCGTGGATAGGGCTTTGTGTCTGTACACATGTGTGCAGGATGAGGTCTGTGTGTGTAGACAATGTGGATAGTGGATAGGGCTTTGTGTATGTACACGTGTGTGTGCAGGATGAAGTCTGTGTGTGCAGACACTGTGGATAGTGGATAGGGCTTTGTGTATGTACACATGTGTGTGCAGGATGAGGTCTGTGTGTGCAGACACCATGGATAGGACTTTGTGTCTGTACACGTGTGCAGGATGAGGTCTGTGTGTGCAGACACTGTGGACAGGGCTTTGTGTCTGCACACGTGTGTGCACGATGAGGTCAGCTATGAGGGCTGACAGAATTCTAAGGGGGACTCTACCATATGGACTTTTATAAGCACCCATGACTGCAGACAACTGGGCGTGAGGCCAAGGTCTCTCCAGAGGACAGGAGACGGCCTGGGTGTCCTGTCATCTGCTCCTGGTGCTCGATCATGTCCACAAAGTTTTAGGAGTGACGTATTCTGGCACAGAGACACCATTAACACACGCACACAGACACATACATTCACAGCCATCGAATCGATTCAGACTCACAGTGAGCCTGCAGCACAGTTATAATGGGAGCAGACGGCGACATCTTTCTCCCACAGAGCAGCTGGTGGGTATGAACCACTGACCTTTCCATTAGCAGCTGAGCACTTAACCATGCACCCCCAAGACTCCTCCAAACCAAACCCACTTCTATCAAGTCAATTGGGACTTACAGCGACCCTCTACAGGGTTTCGGAGATTAAATCTTTACAGGAGGAGGCAGCCTCATCTCTCCCCCATTTAAACCACCAACCCTACAGCTAGCAGCCCAATGCCTAATCCGCTGTGCTACCAGGGTTCCTAAGACAGGTACCCGTGACTGCAGCTAACTGTAGTTTCACAGCCACTGTGTTAGTTCAGCCTTGGGTTGTGTGAACAGAGAGCCCACAGCTGCAGTCCGGGGCGGCTCCTTCCCTGAGCAATTCCACGTTTCCTGAGAACAACGTCAGACCCACAATACTGGGAGTCAGCCACTGCTGAAGTCAGTCAGCTGTATGGCCTCATACAGCTTTCCAGCCCCAACACCACTACCAACCGTTCTGAAAGGGAGCACATTAAAAGGTCTTGGATAGAGTGGGAGAAAATGTGGAACTAACCTCAAATTTATAAATATAAGAGAGAGAAAAAGACCAGGTTTAGAAGTCAGAAAGAGACCACAAGAACTTTAGACTACAGTCCCTGGTCACCCTTCAGGTCCGAACCAGAATTCATTCTCCTGGTACAATTTTTAGATAGGGAGGAGATAGGTATGAGGGGAGAATCGTCAACCATTGCAAACTCATGGGGCAGCATTTACCTAAGGACAAAGCTCAGAAGGGCTGGGAGAGAAGGAGGAATAGAAACAAGAAATCCCAGGGAGGAGCTGGGTAACTGTTTTTGTTGGAGGGGACTGCAATCATTGTAACAAAACGAAGTGTATGATTTCCTGAACGTGAAACTGAAGATCCACTCTGCAAACCTTCACTCACTTCACAATAAAAACATATAAATCAAGCAGAATCTTCTCTAAAACAAGGTGTGCCCGTACATGGCGTCCACCTGGTGACAGGTACCCGTGACTGCAGCTAACACAAGCCTTCTCCTCCAGCAGCATGAACTCAGCAGTCCTGACATGAAAGGGCCCCCAGACACGGCTAGCATGAAGATCTGAACGAATCAAGTCCAGAAAAGTAGGACCTCCCCCAATAACTGATGGCAAGGGCTGCCCCATCGATCTCGGGCCCCTCGTGCGTGTGGGGGGGGGGGAGCTTCACACGGCACACCTCGATTTGCTGGGCTTTGCTCTATTGCACTTCACAGATCATTATGTTTTTTACAAACTGAAGGTGTATGACTACCTCACGTCTAGCAAAGTACGTGTTCTTCCAACACCCTGTGCTCCACTTCCTATCTCTGGGTCCCGTTTTGGTGGTTCTCATAATACATTAAACTTTGTATCACTTAATAGAACAGTCTTGTGTCAACATAACTATTAGAGGCACTGGGAAACCCCCAAATTCATGTGACTCGCCTTATTGGGATATTCGCTTTAAGGCAGTGGTCTGGAACCAAACTCATGATATTCCCGAGGTCTGCCTGTAGCTGGAAAAATAAAGGACGCCCCCTACACCCCTGAAAAGCAAGTCTGCTCTGTAAAAAAACAAATCACAGAAGCTATCCGCGCAGACAGACGAGAACATGAGTAAGCATGCGCAGAAAGAGACGAGAACATGAGTAAGCATGCGCAGAAAGGGGCTTAACAGGAAGCTGGGCAGCCAGAGGTCAGAAGGGTGGGAGAGCTGTGCAGAGCTGAGCGGCCACAGCAACTCAGGTGAGAACACACCTGGGACGGGGGCATTCTCTTTCCATCCTCTCATGGTGCTTGCTTCCTGACTGTTTTCAAACACAGTCACAGCTGAAATGTGTTCCAGCTGCTACACACCTGCCCAGGACTGAACTGACCTGTTTGAATAGTGAGGTGTAAGATCTGGAGAGGAATTCCAGTTCTCCTGGAGGCCCTTGGAGATGCAAACAGTTAAGTGCTTGACTACTAACCAAAGGCGAGTACTTTGAACCCACCCAGAAGCACCTTAGAAGAAAGATCTGGCAATCTATTTCTGACAGGTCACAGCAGTTGACAAGCGTGTTGAGGGCACTGTTCACCAGAATCCACACGATGGCAGCGGGTGGTAACTATGGAATGAAAGGTACGCCCACAAGCACCAGGTCTGACCACAGAAGACCCTGCGAATTCCTGGGAGCCATCTAAGAAAACCAAGCCCAAAATTAAAATAACAAATGTAACCCGCTGCCATGTCCTGATCCCCTGGGTGTCAGAGAGGGGTTTTCAGTGGCTGATTCTTCAGCACTAGATTGCCAAGCCTTTCTTCCACAGCACCTCTGCCAGGCCGGGGGTGGTGGCGGCTTGGTTAGTGGCTGAGTGTTTAGACTGTGTGCATCACCCAGGGACTCCCGATCAATATATTTCGGGTCCATCGATTCAGCCTTTTAATGGCCTCCTCAGATTTCACCACTTACATTGAACTTTTAATCTACCAAAACCTCAGCAGCTTTCTCTCATCAGAACTACTGCCAATAGCTCATTTCTCTTTTTTTCTCCCATATTTACCATTGATTTTTTTCTTTTTTTCAACTCCAAGAGAGGATTTTACATCGATCTCTTTGGAATGTCATCTTGTGGTTTTCCTGCATGTTCAAATCATTTTGAGTCATATTTTTGTCATTGATTACGATGGTCATTCTTTTCTACTTTGTGTCTGCTACACATTCGATAAGCAAGCCTTGGTTGTCTTCTTCCATCATATAGGCAAGATGCAGGACTGGAATTCTCAAAATCCGATCACTGAGACCTGTGTGGTCTGAGAACATTTCTATAGAAATCATTCCTTCCACGGACGTTGGGACCTTCCTCAGCGTTGTCTCTCTGTCTAAGATGAGACATGGGAGGGCTCCTCATAGTCATGAGCTGAATTCATCACTGACTCTACAACTGAGCTGAGTAGCACTTGGTGTGCAGCAACTAAACTAAAGGTTTAATGGTTCAAACCCACCAAGGAATGAAGATCTGGCTTCCTTAAAGAAATATCTTTAAAAGTCTGCTTCCTTAAAGAAATATCGCCAAGAAAATGCTATGGAGAGCAGAAGCTCTGCATCACAAGGGGCCGCCAGGAGTCGGAACTCTCTCCAGGGCAGTGGGTAGCGGTCAGTCCTCAGGCCTATGCTGACCCTAAGAACAGGCAGAGGGTGACCATGGGGCTTCCTGAAAGGTCATCTCGCTTCCCAACTGGTTTAAGGCAAGGGAAGACGTTAGTGGAACTTTGTTTCCAAAACCTTATCCATGTTTCTAAAAGCAGTTACACCCACTGTGCAAACCAGAGGACCAATCATAGAAGGCCAAGAAAAGTCGAATGCAACACACACAAAATTAATTAAAAACAAACAAACAGTTGTTCACCAAAGAAGGCATTCAGGTGACCAACAGACATGAAGAAACGTTCAAGATGATTAGCTATTGTTGCTATTGTTAAGTGACGTTGAGTCAGTTTCAACCCATAGCAACCTTATATAGGGTTTCCGAGGAGTAGCTGGTAGGCTTAAGCCACTAACCTTGCAGTTAGAAGCCCAGTGCTTGTCCTATAGTGTCATACCAGGACACCATTATTGTAAAGTGCCATGAATTGGTTCTGACTCAGAACGACCCAGTATGAAGTTTCTGAGGCTGGTGGGTTTGAACCACCAAGTTTGCAATTCAAACTAGCCTAAAGACCCAGTGCTTATCCCACAGTGCCACATCAGGACTCCAGGATTCCATTGTTGTTGTTGTTAAGTACCATCAAGTCAGTTCGGACCCATGGTGACCCTGTATAGGGTTTCTGAGGAGTGGCTGGTGAGTTTGAACCACCGACCCTGCAGTTCCAATTGACCTTGCACTTCAGCACATTAGCCCACAGTGCCAACCAGGACTCCATTGTTGTTGTTGTTGTTGTTCAGTGCCATTAAGTTGATTCCGACCCACAGCAACCCTGCATAGGGTTTCCAAGGAGCAGCTGGTGAGCTTGAACCACCAACCTGGCAGTTCAAACGACTTTGCAGTCTGACGCCTTAGCCCACAGCACCACACCAGGGCTCCAGGACTCCATTAGAGAGGTGCAAATAAAAATAACAATGAGGTATCATCTTTTCTTTTCTTTTTTTCCACCCCTATAAACCTATCTGGAGTCCTGGTGTGGCACTGTGGGTTAATGCACCAGACTGCAAACCCATTTGAACTGCAAGGTCAGTGGTTCAAGCTCACCAGCTGCTCCTCAGAAACCCTATACAGGGTTGCTATGGGTTGGAATTGACTCGACGGCACTTAACAACAACAACAACATAAACCTATCTACAACTTGACTGGAAAGTGAGCCACGAAGGTGAGTTCCTTTTCAAACCTGAAGGGTGGTCAAGGGCCAAAGTCTCAGGTTCCTCTAGTCTCTTTCTGACCAGTAAACCTGGTTTTTATTAAATAATTTTGAGTTTTGGTCCATATTTTCTCCCACTCTCTCTGGGACCCTCTACTGTGATCCCTCCTTTTCAGAGTAGTTGAAGTTGATAGTCGGGCACCATCTAGTTCTTCTGGTCTCGGAACAGTAGAGACTCATGTTCACAAGTGGCATCAGTCCATTTAACGAATCGACTCCAAGCCTCTTCAATCCTCATCACTCTTCTTTCTTCCAAAAACGGAGAGACCAATAGCTGCACCTTATAGACGGCGGCTCATGAGCTTTCAAGATCCCTGACGTTACTCACCCAAGCAGAACATAGAACATGGTCTTTGTGGACTAAGCTATGCCAGTTGACCATGGTGTCCCCTGAGACTACGGTCCAGAGTCCCCAACCCCAGCAACTCATTGTCTTAGATGTTGGATAACATCCAAGAAGTTTTCATCATATTGCCCACATGCTCCATCACATTCATAATTGTGTCTGCAGGAAAGGTAAATGTTCATGTACAAATATCCTCTTTCAAACTCTTAAATATTCATAGGCTAAACATTTACATCCCACCCTTCCTCCCTTATGAGATGTCATCTTATCCCAGCATTAATGTTGTTGTGTCAGTTCTGACTCACAGCAATGCAGTATAGGATTCCTGAGAGTGCCTCGTGGGTTTGAACCTCCAACCATGTGGTTACCAGTCCAGTGCTCATCATAGAACGCCACACCAGAACTCCAGCGTTAATAACAAAGTTCAAAAAAACAGAAAACAGTAAATGCTGGAGAGGGTGTGGAGAGTCGGGGAGCCTCCTACACTGCTGGTAGGCCTGCAAAATGGAGCAACCGTGGTGGAAAACGGCATGGCACCTTCTCAGAAAGTTGGAAATAGAAACACCATAGGACCCAGCAATCACGCCACTTGGTATATATCCTCAAGAAACAAGAGCAGGGACATGAACAGATATATGCACAACCATGTTCACAACAGCAAAAGGATGGAGACAGCCTAGATACCCATCAGCAGAGCAGTGGTTGAACCAACTTTGGTCCATGCACACAATGGAATATTACACAACACTGAACAATAATTATGCATGTGCAAAATACCACATAACACGGAGGAACCTGGAGGACACTATGATGAGTGAATTAGTTGGTAGTAAAGGGGAAGGTATTGGATGAGACCACCACAAGAAAAGGTTTCCATGCTAAAAGAGCTAAATGAAACCGTCGATGATGGTTACCAGCGGTGTGAGGAAAGGGAGAGTTACTCACTACCTAGAGGGTTAGGCACATGCTAACTTGGGTGATGGGGAAGTCAGTTCAAAGGAAAAAGAAGAAAATAAACTTCTTTCTTTCTTTTTCCATGTACTTGAAGGGGAAAAATGCATATTTAATTTCTCATTAGGACAAACCATAGGGAACTCTCTTGCAAAAGAAGAAAGGAAAGGAGAGAAAAGAGGAAGACAGAGGAAAAAAAGGTTTGGCAGTAATGCAATATGGGGGGAAGGGGGAATAAAAATAAACAAGTTGTGTCCCCATGTAGATCAGAGTCTAACTGCCTCTGTGAGGATTTCAGTGGCTGACTTTTCAGAAGTAGATCACCAGGCCTTTCTTCACTGAACCTCCAACCTTTCCATTAGCAGCTGAACGTGTTAACCATTTCACTGCCCAGGGATTCCATACGATCACTAACCCAAAAGCAAGATGAGCGACCCTGAGGACCACAGGGGAAGCTAAGTGTGCTCAGTGGGATGCAGGGAGCATATCCTTCTTAGAAAGGAGGCAGGCAGGAGAAAAATGTGTGCAAGCCGCATCATCCTAGCAGGTGCCCAGTGTCTGGACAGATAGAGGTAGTCAGTAGCAATCCTTAGATGAACTGAACAGACCACCAGAGGGGTAGAACTCAGAGGCGGAAGGGTGTGCATGCATGTGAATAGTTTGTGTTTATAACAGTTTGAAGCCTTCCCTGTTTACCTGACTTTACCACCCAAGAAGGACAAAGGGTGAGCCATGACTCAGAACAAAAACATCCTCCGCAGCTGCTTCAAGACAGACACACACCTAGCAAAGAACACGTGTGTCCACAGGGGGGAGACTATGACCCCCATAATCTTGCCTTCTGCCTCCCATAAGCACTCAACCTCTAGGTCAGTTTGGACCTCAAGGTCAACAGCTCAAACTCACCAGCCACTGCTTGGGAACCTTAGACAGGGTCGCTCTGAGTCAGAACCAACTTGACGGCACTTAACAACAGCAACTTCCCAAGCCAAATCTCTTCCAGATACTGTCATCCCAGAAAGGGACAAAAGAACTTGCTGGCAGTCTGACTGAACGGCTGCTAAATTGTGCTCTGAAAGCTTTTGAGTTTTCTATTCAATGCTCCATATGGTGGCTTCATCAGTGAAACCAACTCCTACAGGAAAAGTGTGTCTCTCCCAAGATGAAGCAGAGCCACAGGTCTTCTACCTGCAGCAGGCTGAGATTACAGTTGTCACAAAAACCCACAGAAGAAAATGCCAGTTCATGCAAGAGAAAGAAAGTCAATTTTTATCTTCTTCAGACAGACCACCAAAAAGAAAACAAGAAAATGGAAAAATGGGTCAGGAAATTCTGAGAAAAGACAGCTTTCATTCGTCAGGATTTGTAATTCTGATTGTGGCTCCCCACTCCATGATCCACCACTCATCTGTCAGTTGTTGTACTGTGGTGGCTTGTGAGTTGCCGTGATTCTGGAAGCTATGCCACCGGTATTTTAAATACCAGCAGGGTCACCCATGGTGGACAGGTTTCAGATAAGCTTCCAGATAAAGACAGACTAGGAAGAAGGAGTGACGAACTACTTC
>NW_006408559.1:11434384-11449064 GCF_000296735.1 Chrysochloris asiatica
AAAGAGCACAGCCTTCGGTATGGATTGCATCTCAATGTCAAGAAAACAAAAATTCTCACCATTGGACCCATAAACAACATTATATCAGTGGAGAAAAGATTGAAGTTGTCAAGGACTTCATTCTTCTTGGATCAAATATCAACACTCACGGAAGCTGCAGTCAAGAAATCAATTGACATATTGCATTAGGCAAATCTGCAGCATAGTGGTTATGAATTGGGCTGCTAACCTCAAGATCGGCAGTTCAAAACTTCCATCTCTTCCGCTGGAGAAAGATGAGGCTTTCTGCTCCCATAAAGATTTACAGCCTCGGAATCCCTGTCAGAGTCACTATGAGTCAGAACCGACTCCACAGTACTTAACAACAACAACAACAAATGGCATTATGAGTTAATGTGCCAGACTACAACGCCGTTTGAACTACAAGGTCAGCAGTTCAAGCTCACCAGCTGCTCACAGGGTCGCTATGGGTCAGAATCAACTTGACAGCACTTAACAACGAAATCAAACTACGTAACATCATGGTAAATGGAGAAAAGATTGCAGTTATCAAAGACTTCATTTTGCTAGGATAATCAACCATCAACACTCATGGAAGCAGCAGTGAAGAAATCAAATGATGTGTTGCACTAGACAAATCTTCTGCACAAGACTTCTTTGAAAAAGTTCAAGAGCAAAGTTGTCAGTTTGAGGACTAATGTGCACCTGGCCCTAATCATGGTATTGTCAATAGCCTCATATGCATGTGAAAGTTGGACAGTGAATAGGGTCGACTATGGAAGAACTGATGCATTTGAGTTCTGGTGTTGGAGGAAAATATTAAAGGTACCACAGACTGCCAGAAGAGCAAACAGATCTGTGTTGGAAGAAGCACAGCCAGAATGCTCATCATAAGCCAAGATGGTCAAACTTCGTTTCTCATACGTCAGACATGTTATCAGGAGGGATCAGTCCCTGAAGAAGGACATCATACTTGGTAAAGTGGAGCGTCGGTTAAAAAAAAAAAAAAAGGGAAGACCCCAAAGAGATGGATTGGCATAGTGGCAGCAGCAATGGACTCAAGCATAGCAGCAATTGTGAGGATGTCACAGGACCAGGCAGTGTTGCATTGTGTTATATACAGGGTTGTGTTGTATATAGTGTCACTATAGGTAGGAACCGACTCGATGGTATTTAATAACAGCAGCAGTGTCAAACTATGACCACTGAGAATAAAATCTTGTAAAAAATATTTTGATCCCAAATTTGCCAGAAAATTTGGAATGCAACTGACAACAGTCTGAACCAAAGAAATGGGATTACTGTGTGAACTGGGATGAACTGTGCTCGTCAGCCAAGCACGAGAAAGCTCTTGTCCCTCACTCATTGGTTACAGTTGAATATTTGTTTTGTAAAAACGTATACCCAGGTGAATCTTGATAAAAATAGGTTTTCTTGTTTATGAATTGACATACTGGGTGTCATCGTATTTTCTTATGTTGTTGTTGTTGTTGTTGTTAAGTGCCGTCGAGTCGGTTCCGACCCATAGCGACCCTGTACAGGGTTTCCGAGGGTGTAAATCTTTACTTATAGCAATCTGAAAAAGAAAAACCACATAAGTAATCTTGAGATGAAACAAGTGAGGTTTCAATCTGTATGACCTCTGCTTCCATTTCTGTGTAATTCTGAATTTGTGTGTTGTGTTTAAAATCATCTTTGTTTTCACACAAACCAAACTCTGAATCGGTAACAAAACATGAACCTACTTACTAGTCAGTGGATTGTTGTTGTTAAGTGCCATAGTGTCGGTTCCAACGCATAGCAATCCTGTAAAGGGCTTCTGAGGAGCAGCTAGTGGATTTGAACATCTGACCTTGTGGTTCAAACTGTGCTTTATCCTACAGCACCACACCAGGAGTCTGGATACCAGATTCATAATACAGCATACGAGGGCACTTCAGGAGGTTCATGAAAAAACTCCATTACCATTTAATCCTATTTTCCATGAGCTTTCTGAAGCCCTCTTGGCCATCTTCCAGAAACTTCCACAAAGTATGAAGTGGAGCCGACTCCAACGCATGGTGCCCCTATCTGTGCCTGAGTCAAGCTGTGCTCCATTGGGTTTTCAGTAGCTGACGTTTAGGATGAAGATCACCAGACCTATATTCTGAGGCACCTTGGGGTGCCTCCAACCTTTTGCACCACCCAAGAACTCTCAGAGACTCTCATTGGTGTGCAATCATAAACCCTTAAGATTAAGTACACTGATGAGCAGTTTTGCAAAAATTTCAATAAATTCTCGTGGGATCAAGACAGAGGAACACACATCTTTCTGTCAATGGTATTTAATGATGTCTTTTGGTGGCCTGGTGTGCTCTCATGATATTGGAGGGGCGGGTTCTGGTACATGTTAAACCAAAGTGACCACTGTGTCCTCTGATGGAATTGGAGATTCACTGCTTTGCCCTGGAGGACAGTATAGGTTCATAAATTTCTGGGCACCTTCATGGATTGACTCAGCTATGTCTAATGTTCTGGTGAATCTGGAAGTTGTCCAAGTAACATCGAAAGGTCTTGGGGTAGGGGACAGGTGCTTGCCTTTAAGGAAGTCTCTTAACCATACTTTATTAATTGGGTCCATTATCATTTTCCCAGGTGATTGATTAATTGCAACTACTGTTTTAGCATACTACTTGAGTAGCTGTTGTTAAGTATCATCAAGTCAGTTCTGACTCACAGGGACCCTGTATAGGGTGTCTGAGGAGCAGCTGGTGGGTTCGAACTTCCTACTTGATGGTTCACAGTCCAGTGTTGATTCTACAGTGCAAAACTCTGCCTCCTAATAAGATGACTGGAGTGTGGTGAGTCTGTAGGATGAGGGTTGTATTGTGAACCACAAGGTCAGTGGTTCAAGGCCACCAGCCACTCCTCAGGAGAAAGATGAGGCTTTATACTCCCGCAAAGATCTGTAACCTCAGAAACCCTATTTACAATGAGTCAGAACCTACTCAACGGCACTTAACAACAACAACGAGGTGACAGTTGTTGGGTGCAGACTAAAGGAACAGCAGCATGAAGCTCGGGGTGAGGATGGAGGCGTTGTCAGCTGTGGATTCTGGGAGTAATGAATGTTCCGGCACTTCCAGGCCTGGCTCCGTCCAATGTGTGGCCCGAGGCTGTTGTATGCTGTTGTGCATTCATGCTGGGGACAAAGCGACAAAATAAAGCTCTTGACTAGTTGTATGACTCTCTCCTCGCAGTTTCGTACCTCATTCTGAAATCTATGGCGAGCAAACCAAGACAACAAGAAAATCGTATCTATTCTTCTTCCAAGGAGCCCTGATTGCGCAGTAGTTAAGCGCCTGACTGCCAAACGAAAAGTTGGTGGTTTGAGACCACCAGTTGCTTCTCAGAAAGACTTACAGCCTCAGAAACCCTGCGGGCGACCCTCCTCCTTCCTACAGGGCTGTCGGCAGTCAGACTCAACTCCTGGACAACTGGGCTTTTTAAAATTACTTTTTCACAAACAAAGAATATTAAAACGCACCACGGGCTGATAGAAGAACAAAGAAATTTGTGTTGGAAGTCGATCCAGAATGCTCCTTAGAATCCAGGGTGGAAAACGACTTTGTCTCTCATACTTCAGACATACTGTCAGGGCAGACCAGTCCCTGGTGAAGGATACAATGCATGGTAAGTGGAGGGTCAGTGAAAAAGAGGTAAGACCCCCAAACAAGATGGATTGGAACAGCCAAGGACTCAAACACAGTAACTGTGACGAGGCCCAGGACCAGGGCAGTGTTTTGTTCTGTTGTGCATAGGGTCACTATGAGTCAGAAGAACCTAACAACAATTTCCACTAAATCTAAAATCGTGATCATTTAAACGCACAGAGATGCACTCACCATAAAGGCAGAACTTAAAAGTTGAAGGGAAATGCCTGGAGAAGGGCCTCAGTCGTCTGCCGCTTTGTTCTGTTGACGCCGTGGGTTAGGCACTTACTAGGCTGTTAACCAAAAGCTAGGTAACTCACACCCTCCAGTTGCTCCATGGGAGAAATATGAGGTTGCCTGCGGATCATAAGATTTACAGTCTCGGAAAACCTAGGGAACAATTCTACTCAGTCCCAAACGGCTGGTATATCTTAGCCCATACCACAGCGTTAAAAAAATCACCTCCTATCTTTGGTAGTGATTACAAGTCAGGCTGCTAACCTGAAGGTCAGCCAGTCAAAACTACCAGCTGTTCCGTAGGAGAAAGATGAGGCTCTCTGTTCCCATAAAGATTTACAGCCTTGGAAACCCTGTACAGGGTCACTGTGAATTGGAACCGACTCTACAGCACATAACCACCACCACCACCATTTAAAGTCCTGGTGTTGCGCTGTAGGATAAGCACTGGACCACAAGGTCGGTTTGAACTGCAAGGTTGGTGATTCAAATTCACCAGCTACTCCTTGGAAACCCTATACAGGGTCACTAAGAATCAGAACCAACTCCACGGCTCATGACCAGCACCATCACCACCACCTGTTCTGTGAAACCATTAGCAAGAACTGTATTTGCTCATCATTGAGTCCTGAATGACCAGTCCATTGTCTGGCTCCAGAGAATTTCCCTAACCTGAACTAAGCCTACTCCAGGGGGATTTTTGTTTTAACAAAACCAAAGTCATGCAAATGTCAGATAGAATAAACCACGCCAGCAGGATGACCTCGCCCTTCACTGTGAGAATCAGTCGTTCAACTTTTCATCCTACAAAATGAGAGTGCAAGAAAGCAAAAGAACAGAGGCTGTCTGTGATCCTCTCTTGACTGAAATCCCAGCTCGCTCCTGCTAACTTGATTCTGACACAGAATGACCCTGAACGACAGAAGAAAACTGCCCCACAGGGTTTCCAAGGTTATCAATGTTTACAGACAGCCCACATCTGTCTCCCGAGGGCTCAAACTGCCGGCCTTTCAGTTAGAAGTCTGTTGCTTAATCCTCGGTGCCACCAGGGCTCCTCTCTAAGTTACTTAAACCTCCACAGATGCCGAGTCAGTTCCAACTCATGACAGCACTGTCTAGGGCTTCCAAGGAGCGGGTGGTGGGTTTGAACTGCCGATCAGTCCAGAGTGTCTCTTGCGGCACCACACGAGGACTCCGTTTACCTAGACACTGCTCAGTGTTTTCCCACTAGACTGACTACACACATCCAACACGTACATCTCGTCTGCATTGGAAGTAATAAATGGCATTTCCACTTCTCATGCTTTGATAACTAAAATCCAGCATTTCTGCCCCTTCCCCCTTAGGCCTTAGGATGGAGAAGGCAGAGTTGGAGATGGAACATGTCAGATCCAGACAGAGGCGAGGTGGAGAGGGGAAGGGTGAGTCAGTGTAATTCTGGAAGAACTGCTCATGAGTTCATGTCACCGGGGCGGGGAGGGAGGGTGACCACCAGATGCAGAGCCTCCCAGCAAACCCACACCATCCTGAACAAGGGAGGGTCCCATGTCCAACCCGTTAACCGTCAGCACCTTCTTCCAGAAAACAGCCACTCTATTTTGCACCAGAAAAGACAATATGCAAGGTCCCCTGGGATCATTTCTAATGGAGTTTACCTTCCACCAGCAAGAACTCGGGAGAAAGATGAGGCTGTCCTCTCCTGTAGTGACCGCCTCAGGAACACGCTGGAACAGTTCTATTGAGTCCCGTTAGGTTGCTATGAGTAGGAATGGGCTCGGCGGCAGTGGGGATGTACGTGTCTGTATAGCAAGAGTGCATGGGAGAACAAAGACGTCATGTATGGAGCACATAATGGATAGGAAAACACTGCACAGACACAGGGGTTTCGGAGAGTCCTCAGTCTGGTTAGAGTGCGAGAACACGATTACCTTGCAGAAGACTCTGGCCAGCTCCTTGCTAGTCTGCTCACTGAGGGGGTAGGGGGGTAGTACTGACTCCCAAGGTCAGCTGGAGCCCCTGAGACAGGGATCCTGAGAGACAACCTAGTGACAATGCCTTAAAGGACCCCAGGAAGCACACAAGGATCAAGAAGCAGATGTTGATCAGGGAGGTAGACAGAAATGAACTGCACATCAAGAAGAGCATGGGTGGAATGTGGGACCTTATCCAGAGATGGATGCAGACATGGGGACATGGAGAGAGGGAGCAGCTGAGGACTCTAGACACATGGAAAGAGAAAGGTTGAGTGTTGGTGGCCAGGAGGCAGACTTGCAGAATGCGCCCTTGAGTTTTTTCAATTATTATATATTCGTGAGTGTTTTTGTGTACATTAAAAAAAAAAAACAACAAACAAACAGAGAAAATAGAAGCAAAAGCTGTGGAATGATGGCCCAAGGACACTGTAATCATAGCAATGAAACGATAAGTGTGAAACCAACGTTCTCCCATATAAACTATCACTCAATTCACAATAAAAACTTACAAATAATTAAAAAGTAGAGACCAAGACAGCACAGAAAAAGATTACATTTCTTTCTAAACAGGAGAAGTCCAAGCTCTCAACAGGAAAACAAACAATGAAGCACCACCAAGGAACAAGGAGATGGATGGGAACAGTTCCAGACCAGACCAAATTCACGGCGGTCTAGTCGATTCCAGCTCATGCTGACCCTACAGGACACAGAACTGCTCCAATCGGTTTCTGAGGCTATTGGACTCTGTGGAAGCAGATGAGCACATCTTTCTCCTACATTCAAAGGAACCCACCACCATCACAGAGAAGTGTCAGTAAGTCAACCAGTCACGGAAGAAAGGCAGCCGGGGCGCTCCTTCAAGGCAAGAATGGAGAGACTTGGGCTCCCTTACTTTGGAAATGTTGTCAGAAAAGACCAAAGGCTAGAGAAGGACATCCTGTTTGGTAAAGTAGAGGGTCAGAAGGAATGAGGGATACAATGGACTGGACCTCAACAGTAGACTTGAACATAGCAGCAATCATGTTGATGTCGTCAGGCCGGGTACCCTTTGTTTTGTTGGATGTGCTGAGGTATATGTCACCTTCACAGTAGCCATAACCAAACGTAGGATTTTCACTTTAGAGGGGGAGGAGGCTGAGGTTCAGAGAGGCTAAACAACCGCTGAATAACAGAGTGAATAAGGAAAGGAGGCACAGGTAGAAGAATTGGTGCGTTTAAGTAATGGTGTTGGAGAAGAATACCTATCTGTGCTGGAAGAAGTCCAGTCAGAATGCTCCTTAGAAACCGGATGGCCAGGCTTCATCTCTCCTACTTCAGACATATTACCAGGAGGGACCAGTCCCTGGAGAAGGATATCAGACTTGGTAAAGAGGAGGGTCAGAGCAAAAAGGGAGACCCCCGAACAAGATGGATTGGCACCGTGGCAGCAGCAATGGGCTCAAACGTAATGACGGTGTGGAAGATGCAGGGCTGTCTTGTTATATATAGGGGTTGTGCATAGGGGCTGTGCATAGGGGTTGTGCATAGGGTTGTATATAGGGGTTGTGCTTAGGGGTTGCTATGGGTCGGCACTGATGAAGGCACCTACCACCAACAACAAAATAACAGCTGAAGGCCACTGAACAGGTAAAGAGAACACAGTCCAGAACTGCCTGACTCTGTTCATGTTCTTCCTATCATAGCCCACGGGGAGGGGGGGGGATCAGACCTTACATAGGATAAGACCCCTGAGATTCATATCCCAGAAGGCAGCTCTGCCTCCTTAGCCTTTCTTGTTGTCAGAATTGGGTGCCACTCAGTGACCCTACAGGACATAGGAGAACTGCCCCAAAGGGTTCCCAAGGCTGCCATCTTTATGGAAACACATTACCACATCAGGTGGATTCGAACCGCCGACCTTTCTATTAGTAGCTAAGCGCGCTTAACCATCGTGCAACCAGGGTTCCTTGCATGAGCCTTTTATCAAACTCTTCTCGGTCCCTTTAACTGACTTCCTTAACTGGGTCCCTTCTAATAGTTTCCGAGTGATTCATTTCAGCCAGTGTTTTAAAACACTTCTTGGTAATACTGGTTAGAGCAGGTGTGGAGAACCTTATTTTTGCCAAATGTATCACGTTAGTCATGGGCCATACAAAATTATCAACTTAAAAATTAGCCTGCTCTATTTTGTCAAACATTTAATTAACTCACCCCTAATAAAGCTGATCCTAGGAAATCCTATACAGGGTCGCTATGGGTCGGATCCGACTCAACAGCACTTCACAACAACAGCAACAATGTAACAGCGTGGAGCCCTGGTGTGGCACTGTAGGGTAAGCACTGGACCGAAAGGTCGTTTGAACAGCAAGGTTGATGGTTCAAACTCACCAGTTGCTCCTTGGAAACCCTATACAGGGTCGCTATGAGTTAGAACCAACTCAACAGCACTTAACAACAACAATGTAATAGTGGAGTCCTGGTATAACACTACAGGATAATGAACTGGACTGTGAGGTCGGTTTCAACTGCACGGTCAGCGGTTCAAACTCAACAGTCACACCTTAGAAACCCTATACAGGGTCACTATGAGTTAGAACCAGCTCAACAGCACTTAACAACAATGCAATGGCTGGAACTGCAGTTGCCACCAAATGATTTCTCAGACCTTATATGGCTCATATGCCAGACATTCCCCACCCTTGGGTTAGAGGGTCCTCGAGAGTGAACTGGAATTTTCATTTCAAACACAGAAGTCCGTTTAGCAATGATGTACGCAGATGTCTAGATGCCTTTATTCATAACAACCAAACACTGGACATGTAAGAAACTCTTTAGATAAAGTCCTATGATACCATATTATGGGATAAAAAAGAAACCAAACCACTTCTACTGAGTGGACCCTGCCTCATTTAGTAATGAATACATTGCAAGAGGATCTAGTGCTGGGTTGGGGTCTCCAGCTGAATTGGAACCCATGCTCACCTACCCTACAGAGAGGCTGAAGAGCCACGCCCAGGGCAAGCCACCTTCACAAAGCCCACAGTGTCCTAACACCAGAAGGAAAAACAACCTCTGTTTCTGAAAAACACAAATTCCACTTAAATTTCTTTTTTTTTTTTTTTAAAGTAAAGTGCACACACATGGTATAGGGGGCTGTGTGTAAGGCTGTGTTTAAACTCCCCGACAGATTCGACACTGAATGAAAAAGGAAAAATTAAGAGTCATAATTTGAGCAGTGTGAAAAGTACACGAAAAAAACGTTTGCTGATATTCAAAGAGTGACATTAATTTCAGCTCTAATTTTGCACATTGCTTTTTTAGAAATAAAACTGGAAATGGTCAGCAAGTGGAGAATTTCTCAGAATGTTTACTTGTTATATAAACAGAGGGACTGGAATTGTGAATACAGTTTCCACTCCATCAGTCTTCAGCTCTGGAGTTATAAGTCATTAAGTAGAGGGGCTGTTGAGAAGACCCTCAATGACATGGACTGAGACAGTGGGTCTAACAGTGGCTCAAACACAGTGAGAATGGTGCAGGACCACACCGCATTTCCTTCTGTTACATGTGAGTTCACAATAGGGTCTAGAACTGACTCGATGCCACCTAACAGCAACCAAAAAACCCCAAACCCATTGCCTTGGAGTCGGTTCTGACTCACAGACCAGACTGTCCCATAAGATGTCCGGCAGGCAGAAAGGGTTACCACATGTCTCTCAGGAAGCAGCTGGTGGATTCGAACCACCAGCACTCAAGCACTTAAAGGGTGGCGCTACAGGACAAGCACTGAACTGCTCACTGTAAATTTCACAGTCTAAACCCACCACTGGCTCCTTGGAAACCCTATACAAGGTCGCTATGACTCCCGAACCAACTCAACAGCACTTCACAACCTAAGAGAATGACAACTGCTTCTCCACTACCCGTTCATGGGTCTGCACAGGTGTATTAATCAAAGCCCTCCACCCCAGACACACACAAAATAAACAAAACGAGACTGCACCTTCGCCCTGCCCGGGGCAGGTTTCTTTTCCAGCGGTACCACATGCCAGGATGCTGTGGAGCTCAGAGCACAGGAAGGCCACCTGCCTAGTGGCTGGACAGGGCTCCAGGGAAGACAGCAGTCAGTCTGCCCTCTGTGTCCTCCTCCTGGCCACCTCTCCCGGACTCTGGCCCTGGGTGAAGTGAGGTAGGAGGGGCTGAGAGGGATGGACAGGGACAGGAGAGTAGGACCCGTGTGACATCACAGGGCGTTTTAGTGGCTGCAACCATTTCTGCAAAGACATGAATGGTCTTTGGGAGTCTTCAAGGTCTGAGGGGGCTCTCTGGTTTCCACGTGGTGGTGCGGCTGTTGTTACCACGCGGGGCTGACTCACAAGCAGAAGTTCTCTGATTCATGTTTCTTTCCTTTCCTTCTTTTTAACTCTTTGACTCCTGAAAAATCTATGCTCCCTGAGGGTGAGTTCTCCCCACATAAAGTGGGACGTGAACAGGAAAACAGAGTGCTTTGTGACTTTAATTTCTCACAGAAATGTCAAGTGCCTGGGGGTGACCGAGGACGGTCTCACCAGTCTGACAGACAGACAGACAAGCGTCCAGTCAGGGAACCACCAGCACCTCTGAGTCCCCTTTTTCCCCTGCACTCCTGCTTGGCTCCTTGGATGCACCTTTGACTGGGGCTCCGTGGGAAGATGGAGTCTCCGGGGTGCAGCTGTCCTGCTGGGCTACTAACTGAAATATTGGCAATTCGAGTCACCCAGAGGTGCCTCAGAGCAAAGGCATGGTGATCTGCTTCAGAAAACTCGGCCATTGAAAATCCTATGGGCTCAGTTCTACTCTGACGTGCATGGGGTGCCTGGCTCTGCTCTCTGTGGGAGCCTGCGTGCAGTGTGCACCCACAGATGCTTCCATATGGGTTTCTATTTCCGGGTGACAATAAATACAGATGTCCATGTATGTGCGTGCACGAGGGATGTCGTGGGCACAGTACTGAACCCACAATTCCTCATCTGTGAACCCATCCCTGGTGGCACAGTGGATTAAGTGTTTGAACCCAGCAGCAACTCCTCGGGATAAAGATAAAAGACGAGGCGGTTTGCTTCTGTCTGAGACACACAGTCTGAGAAACCCAAGGAGCAGATGGGCTGTGTCCTACAGGGGCACAGTGGGTCGGGTTGTGGTTTTAAAATCTATCCCATCACTCAAGTTCACAAAGCTGTATGACGGGGGTTTGGGTACCTCATAATGTATTAGGCACCACGTATTATTCATAATAGCCAAACAATTTTTTAAAAATTAAGGGGCTTATTAGATAAAGTTCTGTTATATTCTTATTATGGAATGAAAAACAAACAAACAAACAAACAAAAAAACCCTCATTTCCATCAAATCAATTTTGACCCACAGTGAGGCTGTAGGACAAGGCACAACTGCCCCACTGGTTAATGCAAAAAAAGCTCGAAGCCTTCCCAATGATTTAAAAACTAGTGACGGTGATTATGATGAAGAATTTGTTGCTAGGAGTTGTTCAGTCATTTAAAGCGGGGCATGTTTACAGAGCATTAAAGGGCAAGTGTGAACCTAAAAGGAGTTCTTGTGTGACACTACAGGATAAACACTGGACTGTTACGCACAAGGCTGGTGGGGCAAATCCACCAAACACTCCTTGGGAACTCTATACAGGGTCGCTATGAGTCAGTTTCAACTCAAAACCACAACTGTTGGTGAGACATTCATAACCCGGGATCTACTGTAGACCAGGAACTGTGAGGAAATTAGGAAGTATGACTAGTTTAGGGAAGACTTCAAGGACTTGATGCTTAGAGCTAACTTTTGAGGAAGGTAGGAGTTAGCCAGGCTTCAAAACAGGACAGGCTTTTTGACCAGGGCCATGACACACAGAGAGGGGTAAACTGTGAGGGAAGGAAGTGTCTAGGGCGGTCCACGTGGATCAATACCCCCAGAGAGCACGTGGGATAATGGTGGGAGAAGGTAGGGAATGAGGGACCATGTTGTCGTTGTCGTGAAGTGCTGTCAAGTCGGTTCTGACCCATAGCGACCCTGTGTAGGGTTTCTGAGGAGAGGCTGGATGGGTTTGAACCACCGACCTTGCGGTTAACAGCCCAGTGTTTATCCTGCACAATGAGAGGGTTACAACGGACTGGTCTTCTGGAGGGGCAGGAAAGGCAGCCAACTACAGCAACATGTGTCTTCACCAGGTGCTTCTGGTAGCAGTGGAGTTGCCTGCTCAGACGTCTCCTACAGACCATGATAGGATCTGGACAGAAATTAAAAATAAAAATGGACTCAAAGCTTCTGGAAAGTGACCAAAGTCAGGCAAATGCTGGACCACAGATGACCCTTGAAAGACCAAACTACAATGGATGAAATTTGCAAGTTTGCAAATTTCTGCCTGAGGGCGCTCCCAACCCACTCAAGGCTGCCACTGTTGTTGTTAGGTGTCCTCAAGTTGGCTCTGTCTCATAGCGACCCTAAGCACGACAGAACCAACACCACCCGGTCCCACACCATCCTCACCATCAATGCTGTGTTTGAACCCACTGTTGGAGCCACGGTGCCAATCTATCTCACTGAGGGTCTTCCTCTTTGTTTTTGCTTGTGACGTTGGCCCAGGACCTGGCAGTGTTTCGTTCTGCTGTGCATAGGGTCAGTCGCTATGACTCAGTACCGATTCAATGGCACCTAACAACACCACCACCACCAAGCATGATGTCCTTCTCTAGGGACAGTCCCTCCTGGTAAGATTTCCAAAATAAGTGTGACAAAATCTCACCATTCTCACTTCTAAGGAGCATCCCGGCTATCCTTCCTCCAAAACAGATTGGTTCATTCTTCTGGTCTTCCATTGTCCCTTTAATATCCCCCCACCAACACCACCAACACCATCATTCAAAGACATCCACAAATTCTTCCCAGCCTTCCCTATTCACCACCACGTCGACCAAACAGCCCCTCCCTGCAGTCTTTCCTTGCTCTCCAGGTTGGTATTGTCCCCTCCCCCTTTATATCTGCGTTGTTAAGTGTCACCAAGTCGGTTCCAACTATAGTGAATCTGTGTAGTGTTTCCAAGGAGTGGCTGGTAAGTTTGAATCACCAACCTTGTGTTTCAAATGACTTTGCAGCCCACATTAACCCACAGCGCCATCCAGGACTCCTTCATATCTATAGTCTGGTTCAAAATTGGGCCGCAGGGGTGAGTTCAGTTTCAGACTTGAAGAGCAACCAAGGGCCATCGTCTATGGGTTCCACCAGTCTTTATGTGAGCCTGGTCTTTTTTTATGATTTTGAGTTCTGTTCCACATTTTCGCCCACTCTATGCAGGGCCTTCATGTGGTCCCTTACCGGGTTTTATTTTCACTGTCTCCATGCTGGGCATTTGCTTTCCCTGCCCCACCCAAAGAATCAAATAAAGGCTTGCTGACAGAGGGCCACCTTCGGTTTCTTATCTCCATTTGTTCTTAGCCCCCAGCATGATGGTTGTAATAAAACAGTAATAGCATTGTTGTTGTTAAGTGTCGTCGAGTCGATTCCGACCCATAGTGACCCTGTATAGGGTTTCCAAGGAGTGACTGGTGAGCTTGAACCACCGACCTTGCAGTCCAAACGGCTTTAGCATAACTGAATTAAAACCATAAAACCACACCCACTGCCGTAGGGTCTCTGACCTATAGTGCAGAGAAAAACTGTCCCATACGGTGTCTGAGGCTCTAAATCTCAACAGAAGTGGACAGTCACGTCTTCTTCTGCAGAGCAGCTGGGAGATTAGAACCCCCAATCTTATGGCAACTGAGAGCTTAACCTCTGTGCCATCAGAGCTCCCAGTGAAGTAAAATGAAAGAATGACTTTGCGGAACCTGTCATTTTAAAGAGAGAAATAAGAACAGAGATCCTTAATCACGTCTAATACCGGACGGGCCTCAATATAAAAGTTGGGTCAGTAAACGAATGCATGAATGAATGAGACGGGATAGAAGACGGGATGTTTTGACAAAAAGGGCACATTAAAGGGCCAGGCCAAACCACATCGACTGATGTCCAGACAATTCCAGTTCATAACGACGCCTATAGGACAAGGTTGTGAAGTACTGTCGAGTCGGTTCTAACCCACAGTGACCCTGTATAGGGTTTCCAAGGAGCAGCTGGTGAGCTTGAACTGCTGACTTTGTGGTTCAAACTGACCTTGCAGTCCAGTGCATTAACCCCCAGTGCCATACCAGGACTCCACAGGAGAGGGTAGAACCATCAATAGTGAGGGAAGCAGACAACTACATCTTTCTCCCATGGGGCAGCTGTAGGGTTCAGACCCACCAACCTTGGGGTCCACATCCCAAGGCTTAACCTACCAGAAGCCCTGGATGAAAGAATTTCAAAAATTTAACAGAGAAAGCGGCTCACAATGCCCTTTTTCCTTTCCATGCCTCATCCCTGTACCCTAAGAAGGAAAGCCCAAAGGGCTGGAAGTGGGAGAGACTTCCATTCTAATAAATAAATAGAGACTACCCCCCAACCCCACATGCAGCTCATCTCCCCCCCCAAAGGGCAGGGTTTGGGACAAAAGTCTTAGCACCTATAATAACTTTGTTGCTGTGTTGTTGTTGTTGTTGTTTTTAGAAAGTTGCCGTAGTAACCAACCTCTGGCCTTCCTCAGATAAGATAAAATTTAGCAAAAGAAATAAATAACAGGCTCCCATAGAAACATGATCAGACCTTTCTGTATAAATAACCTGAGTAATTAGATGTTTCAAAACAGAATATTTAGAGAGCTGTGAAGGAAGGGGG
>NW_006408559.1:11449164-11507543 GCF_000296735.1 Chrysochloris asiatica
AATGCTACAAAGTTTATTTTAAAAAAGAAGAACAAAAAATATCACAGAACATCAGCTGGGAGACTTGGCTACGGTTTCAAGGGGTCCGTTTTCAGGCTAGCCAGGACTAGAACCGCCGTTAGAACACAGAATTGTTCTCTGCCTTTTTTGATGCCTAGACAACGTTCCAAGGAGGAACTAACTCCCAGTCCTGATTCTAAAGAGTTCTTTGAACATCCTCTCCTTTTCGACATCCCACAAACACAGCAAAGCTATTGTCACTAAGCGTCGTCGAGTCAGTTTTGACTTGTAACCACTGTGTATAGGGTTTCTGAGGAGCCGCTGCTGAGTGTGAACTGGCAACTCTGCAATTCAAACAGGTCTTACGGTCCAATGCTTATCCTACAGTGCCACACAGGAATCCACAGCAAGGGGCACGTGGAATACAGCATCTGCCTTAGCAGACCCTCCCAGTACTCTTACCTAGATAATAATAGCAACATGCCACTCGCCATCCATTCAAGCATGTGTGTCCACTGGATTTGTAGCGGCTACTTTTCTGTAAGTACACTATCAGGTTTCTTCTGAGGCACCTGTGTTGTTGTTGTTGTTGTTGTTGTTAAGTGCCATCGAGTCTATTCCGAACCATAGCGACCCTGTACAGAGTTTTCAAGGCTGTAAATCTTGACAAGAGTAGAAAGCCTCATCTTTCCCCAGCAAAGCGGCTGGTAGTTTCGAACTGCTGACCTTAAGGTTCACAGCTCGATTCGTAACCACAACATCACCTGTGAGGGGACTCCAGTTTCCAACCTTTTGGTTAGGAGCTGAGTGTGTTAAGTGTTTGCCCAAAGAAGCCCCAGCATCATCAGTCCAGCAGGAAAGCCAGACCCACACGTTGACAACAGCCAAAACCAAGGCCTCATAGTCCCACTGGGCCTGACCCTGAAAGGAGACCCTCCCTCCCATTCCAATTTCAAAAGCCAAGGAGGAAACTGCGGGGCAGTGAAGGGTAGGCACAACACTACCTGCAGCCGGCTGGACAGGTTCCCACTTTAAACAGGCGAGAAGCAGGGCCCAGCGACACATTTATATCCAACAGCATTCTGGAGGCGGGAGTGATTTCCACCAGTTTGCAAACCTGGATGATTTTCTGAAGTTCTTTGAAACTCTAGAAAGAGGACTGGATGTGGCTGGTGAAGCAGAAAGATGGGGGCTCGGGAGATGTCTATGCGTGAACCTCAGCACCTCACTTATAACTAGGTATCTATCAGCTGTGTTATCGTCTACAAAATGGGCCAACAGTGCCTGGTGCTGAGTGTGTGGGAGATAAAATGGGATCGCCTACATGAAGCACTTGCTACTTACTGCCTAAACGGGAACTCTGGGTAATGTCAATGGTTAATGAACTTGGTTGCTAACCAAAGGTCCCTCAGCAGAAAGGCCTGGCAACCTGCTTATGAAAAATTAGCCACTGGGGAAAACCCTTTGGATCACAGCAGAACAATGTCCTGCAGATTGATGGAAGATCAGCCCCCCAGGATGAGAAGGCACTCAAAACACAGAGGCCACCAGAGTTTTGAGGATGGCGCCGTACCAGGCAGGGTTTTGTTTTGTCTGTCGTACACAGGGTCACCGTGAATGGGAGCTGATTCGAGGGCAGCATGGCACAGAGCAAACATTCGATGAATGCTATCTGCCTGCCCATCAGGACACGATCTCTTCTCTTAGACACTGGTCACTGGGACCAATGCTGCTGTAGTTCGAGGAATCAATTGTTCGAGGGGCTATCTCGATGTTCGAGAATAAAGCAAACTCAAAGGGCTGTGAGCCGAGCTGAAGCAACTCATTAGCAGGGAAACTAATCCAAGTGAGCAGCTGTGTGTGATAAGTGTGTCACCTTGGTAAGCCTCACCTCCCGACGCAAACTTCCTCCCCTCTCCATTCGCCTGTATATCTACGCTGCACCTGTCTTGCTCTCTCCTCCATCCGACCTCTCGGTCTCTTCTACCACGTCTCCCCCTAAAGCTTCCTCATTAGCTACCAGCTAGAAGTGACTGACTTAATGATTTCACGTGTCCTCCTTAATTAAAATACATAGAGAGGTATAGATAAAGAAAGGAGCTCTGGTAGCATAGCAGTTACCAGTCGGGCTGCTAATCTCAGGGTCAGCAGTTCGAAACTACCAGCGGTCCCACAGAAGCAAAAATGAGGTTTTCTGCTTCCAGCAAGATTTACAGCCTCGGAAACAGGGTTGCTATGAGTCGGAACTGACTCAACATCATACCACTACCAACAACCACCACAATAGCTATAGAGTTCTGGTGTGGCACTGCAGGAAAAGCACAGGACTGCAAGGTCGACCTGAACTACCAGCTCATTGGTTCAAACTCATCAGTTTGAACAAGCTCCTCGGAAACTCTATACTGCATCACTATGAATCAAAACCAACTCCATGGCACTTGATAACAACAACATACATACAGATATCGAGTCCTGGTGTGGCACTGTAAAATCAGAACTGGACAGCAAGGTTGGTTTGAACTACAAGGTTGTTGGTTCAAACCCACCAACTGCTCCTCAGAAACCCTCTACAGGGTGGCTATGAGTCTGAACTGACTCGACAGCACTTAATAACAACAACATAGATCTATAAACTGGACTGTAAACCACAAGGTCCATGTTTCGAGCCTGCCAGCTACCCTGTGGGAGAAAGATGAGGCTTTTTGCTCCTGCAAAGATTTAAAGCCTTGGAAACCTTAAACAGGGTTAACTATGAGCTGAAACCAACTCCACAGCACTTAATCGCAGCATAGATCTGGACATAGATAAAAATATAGACATTGAAACATACATACGTACAGCCACAGATAGGCAAGTCCAGTTGGTACAAACAGTTAATCACTGAAAGGTGAGTCCACCCGGAGGTGTTGCTGAAGAAAGGCCGGGCCATCTCCTCCTTAAACATCAGCCACTGTCAACCCTTCGGAGCACAGCTCTGCGGTGACACACACAGGGTTACCATAGGTCAGGACTTGCCACTGGATGACAAGTAACAACAGTTCCAGAAGGAGGTGATTTGAACATGTTCCAGTTCTTTTAAAATCTAAGAACTTCTCAGATAACCTAAAGGTGACTGATTAATCTTGGTGGTGAGTCAGAGGCCCTGATATAAAAAGATTCTCCACCGCTGTCGGAAACTGTGTGGCAAATCTCCTCCATGAATTAGTAAGCACCACAGAAAAGGCTCATTTCGTGGCAAAAGGCAAGTCAGCCTTAAAGAGTAAGGCACGAACAAATTAGAAGAGATGGCTTTCTGATTTCTGCAAGCTTTTCTGAGAGACCCCTAAAATTGCAAACTTGCATAAACCCACCCACTGCCATCAAGTCAATTCTGACTCACGATGACCCTGTGTAGGATTTCTGAAGCTATAAATGTTTCTGGGAGCAGAAAGCTTCATCTTTCTCCCTCGGAGTGGATGGTGGATTCAAACTGGCAATCTTGTGGTTAGCAGTTCAACTGATAACCCATTACACACTACCAGGATTCTTATAAGATGCCTTCACTATGAAAATCAGCTGCAAAGATACATGGAAAACTCTCTTTCCATCAAAGGCATGTTCTACGGATGAACATTTAAAACAGGAGGAGAAGAAGAAAATTCACGACTTGGAGAGAGATGTTCAGCAACTCTGTTATTCTACTTTCCAACTTGCTGTCACATTGTGATAGGGTGGGAGGAAGCCCTGGATTTTGCTTCAGGGAACGTTTTATTTTGGTGGCGGGTGAAGAAATGTTAAGAGAAGCATGAGCCATTCCATCCCTTTCCTCTCTTCAATTATGCTGTCAAACAACCGTGAAACGCTTAGAGGTTCAGCTCACGCACAAACATGCAGCCAGAAGAGATACAGCAGGGCCACCATAACTCATCCCACCAGCTGTTCCAGACATCTTACTGGTCACTCAGAGATGGCAAGCTGTATCAAACAGCTGAACAAAGTCAGGCAGCAAAACAGGGTCTCTCGTTGACTCGGAGCATTGCTTTGAGACGTGAACCAGACTTGCAGGACACACTGCCTTGGCCACACATTTACTGTAAAACACAGAGAGCAAGAGTTCCAGGAATCCTGAGTGTGGAGCTTGGGGTCCCTTAATATTGGGGAAGAGAAGGCGACCAAGATGGAGAGGGGAATCAATTTAGACTGGAGAGAGCAAGAGATCTATTACCACTTTCTCCCAACCCCACATCCAACAACAGAATAAACATGCACCAAAACAAACAAACAAACTGCTACTTCGGTGTTGATCTAACTTACAGCCACCGTATATAAGAAGAGTAAGGAGCTCTGGTAGCGTGGTGGCTACAAGTCAGGTCAGCAGTTCGAAACTACCAGCAGTTCTGTGGGAGAAAGATGAGGCTTTCTGTTCCCGTAAAGATTTACAGCCTCAGAAAACCTATGAAGGGTCGCTATGAGTCGGAACCAACTCCACGGCACATCACCACCACCACCATCATAGAAGACGAGTAGAACTGCCCCCATAGGGTTCCCAAGGTTGTCAGGAAAAGTGAGCATCAGGGTTGTATCCTTTCACGACACTTATTCAATCTGCAGGTTGAGCAAACAATCCCAGAAACGGGATTATATGAAGAAGAACATGGCATCAGGATTGGAGGAAGACTCATCCAAAAACCTGCAACAAGCAGATGATACAACCTTGCTTTCTGGAAGCAAAGAGAATTTAAAATACTTACTGATGAAGATGTACTTCAGTAAGGGTTGCACCTAAATATAAAGAAATTGAAAATCCTCACCAATGGACTAATAAATAACATCATGATAAGTGGAGAAGAGACTGAAGTTGCCAAAGACTTCATTTTGCTCGGAACCACTATCAACACTCATGGAAGCAGCAGTCAAGATATCAAATGACATGTTGCATTCAGCAAATCTGCTGCATAAGACCTCTTTAAAGGGTTCAAGAGCAAAGATGTCACTTTGAGGACGAAGGTGAGCCTGACCCAAACCATGGTATTTTCAATCACCTCAGTTAGACAATGAATAAGGAAGACCATAGAAGAATGAGTGCATTTGTATGGTGACATTGGCAATGAATATTGAAAATATCATGGAATGACAAAAGAACAAATAAATCTATCCTGGAAGAAATGCAGCCAGAATGCTCCTTGGAAATAAGTGTGAAGAGACTTCATCTCCCATGCTTTGGGCATGTTATCAGGAAAATAACATCACGCTTGGTAGACCCCCAACAAGACGGACCGACACAGTGTCTGCAACAATGAGCTCAAACGTGCCAACAATTTTGAGGACGGCACAGGATCGGGCAGCTGTGGTCACTGAGTCAGTACCAACTCAACTGCATCGAACCACCTCCACAACAATGGAGCAGCTGGTGGTTTTGAACTGCCAACCTTTTGGTTAGCAGCCTAGCTCTTAACCATCACACTACCAAGGCTCCTTTTGAAATATGCCATTCTCATATTTCTCAAATTTCTTGTGATTACTGCACAATTCTTGCAGCATTTTCTCACTCTAACATCCGCATATCTGGACAAGGGCTTTATTTTCTCAAGTTTGAATATGGTTGTTTAACTTGTTAGTCATTTTTTTTTTTTCTGAATAACAACCTCAGATAAGTTTCCTGTCAACAGTAAATTTAGATACAAACTCCAACCAAGCTTTTGAGCTCCCCCATTGTCTAGTTGTATTCTACACAACCTGTATCGCTTTCCAAAATTCAGATGGAAGCCCACACTTACAGTAAAGGCAATCTTCCCACAGGTCCATTTACAAAGAACTTGTGGAGGTTCTAGTAGCGCTCAGCTTCTAACCCTAAAGTTGGCATTTTGACCTACCCTGCAGTACTGCAGAAGAAAAGGCCTGGAAAACTCAATTGCTTTAATTTTACAGCCAAGCATAAACCTATGGAGCAGTTTTACACTGTAATATGAAGGATGCCCCTGAGGCAGAATGGACTCAACATTAACTAGCAAGACATCCTGTCGCCAAGGACACATGTTGTTGTTGTCAGGTGCCATCGAGTCGGTACCAACCCATAGCGACCTTATGCACAGCAGAATGAAACATTGCCCAATCCTGGGCCAACCTCACTATTATTGCCACGTTTCAGTCCATCGATGCTGCCACTTGGCCAATCCATCTCGCTGGGGGTCTTCCTCTTTTTCTCTGACTGTCCACCTTACCAAACATAATAACCTTCTCCAGCGACTGGTCCCTCCTGACAATATGTCTGAAATATGAGAGACGAAGTTTGGCCGTCTTGGCCTCCAAGAAGCATTCTGGTTGCACTTCTTACAACACAGATCTGTTGGTTCCATGGGCAGCCAATGGCACCTTCAATATTCTCCTCCAACACCATAACTCAAAAACATCAATTCTTTTATGGTCTTTAGATGAGCAAAATCCATGCCCTAAAAATTTTTACCATTTGGAGATCTACCCCATATGAGAATGCCCTCCTCTGTAGGTTGACCCATTTTCTCCCGTATGCTGGATAAACATTTACCTTCTTCCAAGCTCAACTCAAATGATGACTTTCTGGACCATTTCAGACCAGACTCTTCTCCAACATTCTTGAATTTAACACTTCACCTTCACTACGAAAAACTACAAGGAAGGCATGACTGTGAAGATTGGGATTCTCCAAATTTTTAGGGAAGCAGAATATATACATGTGAAATTTACACTGATAAAAATTAACACATAATAGATGAGGCCAGCAAATTCTGGGGATCCTGTCTGAGTGTTTCAAACACTCCCTTCATAGCCCCTTAAGATGCAGGATTATGGAATATCTAAGGGTGGTGACTTCCAAGTTTCCTCGATTCATACTTCATACATTCCACATTGCAATTATTAATGGTTATTTGCTGCTGTTTTTCCTCCTTTTGAGCTGTGCTCCATCAGCAAATCATCTCAATGGCTTTACTCCATTCCCATCATCATGGTCAACTCCACTTTGAGGAGGCAGCTCTTCCCCAGTTGTATTCTCTGAGTGCCTTCCAAACTGAGGGGCTCATCTTCCGGCACTGTATCTGACAATGGTCTACAGCTAGTCATATGGTTTCAGTGGTTAACCATTCTGAAATGGGCTGCATTTTCTTCTTCCTGGTCTGTCTTAGTCTGCAAACTCATCTGAAACCTGTCCACCATGGGTGACCCTGCTGGTATTTAAAACACCAGCGGCATAGCTTCCAGAATCACAGCTACATACAAGTCACCACAGTACGACACACTGACAGACTAGTGGTGGGCTCAAAGCCTAGGAAAGATCTAATAGTGGCTCTTGGTCACAAAATATGAGATCCAACATTGCCCCATAGACCGAGATACCAATCCCAGAGCGTAAAGACAGGTGTCAGAGTTACCCATCCACTTCTATCCTTTATGCCATCCCCCACCCCCCCTCCCCAATTCCATTTTCCTGATCATATGCTCAGGAAACAACGCTCTGGTCTCACAAGCTGCTCTCCAAAGAAGCCTTGATATCTGTCATCTGGGGAGAAAATGCACTTCCAGAAGAGCAGAATAGGGACCTCCAAAAAGACGTCCCTCCATAAAATAAGAAGAGTGACCAAAAATTAAGTGTCACAATTAATTTTCTTATAATTCTTAAAATTAACTATGGCTTTTCAAGGAAAATAATTGATTTAAGTTCTGAGACATTTGAACACACCTCCCAGCTCTTCAGGAACCCTAAAAACTAATATTCTTGCAAACACGTCAGTTGGAACAAAGCCAGAATAACAGCAGCCCAGCAGCTATTGGAGACAGGAAAATGAATTTAGGACTTCCAAAAGTGGCATTCTCAGAAAACTTTCACTATTGCACTTTTCTGGCAGTTCCCTGGAAAAGTTCCATTCATGAAGCTTGTCTTTTATGTCAGCTGGTTCAGAGCTTGCTCAGTAGGGAAGGTCTTATCCCAAGAGTGTTTGTCCAAAACAATCATGAATTGTTTAACATCACAGCTGCCTAAGGCGGTAACACCAGTTAAGAACAAGCAAGAAGCTGACACCCCACCCCACCCCCAAAAAAAGCTTAAAATTAAATTCTGGGGAACAAGATATCTACAGGGAATTTTGGGAAGTTCGGACATATTATCGGGAATCTAAAACGCTACGTACAGGGTTGTGCATATTCCCAGAAAAGATCTGAGTAGGTACCACTTTCTCACCTCATCAAGCAGAAGGTGAAGGTTATGGCAGAGTTGTAAACTGCCAGAGGCTGGCACACACATCGATCCACAGCAGACAGGTGGGAACTTAAGGAAAGTCATTAGTTCACTCATCAGTTGACCAGTAAGCTAACTGGGCAAGGCTCCCTGGTAGCGTAGTGGATTACAAGCCAGACTTCTAACAACAAGGTCAGTGGTTCATATCTACCAGCTGCTCCTCAGGAGAAAGATGAGGCTTTCTGCTCCTGTAAAGATTTATAGCCTTGGAAATCCTACACAAGGTTGCTGTGAATCGGAAACGTCTTGGTGGTACACAATCACCAAGCTAACAGAGCAGAGATTTCAGATGCTGAACACAACAAAGAATATAGACAGACTTCACAGAATTGATAGTGTTACTAAACAAGCAAGTGCAATGAGATGGATCGACACCAGGGCAGCAGCATTGGACTCAAACATAAGAACAATTGTGAGGATGGTGCAGAACCAGGCAGTGTTTTGTTCTGTTGTGCACAGGGTTGCTATGATTCAGAACCAACTCATGGTACCTAGCAACAACAACAAACAAACAAACAGCATCATGAACAACAATAACAAACCTTGGGGTACGGAAGAGAAATCTGATTTCCAGTGTTGGCCTGCTATATTATCTTTAAAGTCCAGTTTGCAACAACAACAACAGCAAGCATATGAGGCCTATAAAGAAACAGGAAAGTGTGGCCCATACACAGTGAAGACGTCAACAGAAACCAGCCCTGAGTGAGCCCAGATGTCGGGCTCACAACTTCACAAAGATGCAAATGCTCTAAGAGAGGACTTCAAAAGCTTCTGAATCAATGAAATGAAAAGATAAGGGAATTTTTCCATGAACTTTTTGAAGCCTCATTGCTCTTATTAAAAATATAAGGAGTCCGTGTGATGTTATGGTTAAAGCACTTGGCTGCTAACCACAAAGTTGGCAGTTTGAACCCACCAGTCACTCCATGGGAAAAAGACACGGAAATTTGCTTCTATAAAGATTGGCAAGCTTAGAACCCCTCTGAGGAAGTTCTACTCTGCCCTATACACCACTCTGAGTCAGAGTTGGTGTGATGACATCGGATTTGGTTTTGGTTCAACTTCAAATATGTTCAAAGAACTAAAGGAAACCATGTCTAAAGAATTAAAGGAAAATATGAAAACAAGGCCTCACGAAATAAACAATACCAAAAGAGAAAGAGAAAAGAAGAACCAAATAGAGATTCTAGAGGTCAAAAAAGACAAAATTGAAAAATTAATTGGGAGGGCTCAACAGCAGAATTTAGGAGGCAAAAGAAGAAAAAAAAAGTTGACCAACTTAAAGATGGGTAAATTGATAATATCCAGTCTACAGAACAGAGAACACAGGGGGGAAAGGAGAAAGAAAAATGAACAAAGTCTTAGAGACCTAGGAGATATGAACAAGTATAAAAGCATATGATGGGAGTCCCAGAAAAAGAAGGAAGAAATGAACAGAGAGAATATTCGAAGACATTGACTGAAAACTTCCATAAATTGATTAAAGAGAGTCAAAAAGAAGCTCTGATCTCCTAGTAGGATAAACTCAAAGAGAGTCACACCTAGACAATTCACAATCAAACTGTCCAAAGTCAAAGACATACAGAATCTTGAGGGCAGAAAGAGAAAAACTATTTACCCCATACAAGTGGAAGCGGTGCACACATCTAACTGCCCAGCCAACATCTGGCCTCCTTCCCAGGCACTTGGGCATCTATGTGCTCTTATTTACACGGAGATGTCTTTTATGACATCCTTGACCTTCAAAGACATTCTTGGGGTTGCTTCTGAGCATACAAGAAAGAAAGGGGAAAAAAAAAAAAAAAAGTGAATAAGAAAAAATGGGAGAGAAAGTAGGTGAGTAGATAGGTAGGTGGATGGGTAAGTGGGTGGGCAGGTAGGTAGGTGGGTAAGTAGGTAGGTGGGTGGGTAAGTGAGTAGGTGGGTAGGTAGGTAGGTAGGTAAGTAGGTAAGTAGGTGGATATGTGGGAGGGTGAGTGGGTAGGTGAGTAGGTTGATAGGTGGGTAGCTGGGCAGGTAGGTGGGTGGGTGGGTTGGTTAGTAGGTGGCTGATGGATGGATGGATGGATGGATGGGCAGGTAGATGGATGAGTGGGTGGGTGGGTAGGTGAGTAGGTGGCTGATGGATGGATGGATGGGCAGGTAGATAGATGAGTGGGTGGGTGGGTAGGTGAGTAGGTGGTTGATGGATGGATGGGCAGGTAGATGGATGAGTGGGTAGGTGGGTAGGTGAGTAGGTGGCTGATGGATGGATGGATGGATGGATGGATGGATGGATGGGCAGGTAGATGGATGGGTGGATAGGTGAGTAGGTGATTGATGGATGGATGGGCAGGTAGATGGATGAGTGGGTAGGTGGGTAGGTGAGTATGTGGCTGATAGATGGATGGAGGGATGGATGGGCAGGTAGATGGATGAGTGGATGATGAACGGACCACAGAAGGATGAAGGAAACCACTCCTTTTCCCCAGCTGTCTTTGGCTCACCCACTCTCTCCTCCCGTAAAGATTCACAGCCTCGGGAACCCTATACAGGGTCACTATGAATTGGAATCGACCTGACAGTAATGGATTTGTATTCAGTTGGAAGCTGGAAATGGCATCAGTCCCTGACTCTCATTAGTCACATGTAAAACACCAATCAAGGTTTTGAACCAAGCAAGGGGGAAATGGATCCTGGGAAAGCAAACACTCCAGTCCTTTGCATCGTCGCAGCTCCATAGCGCACCGACAAGAACGTCCAGCAAATTGGACCTAGGGCTAGAATACTGGACACTCCAACCATCTGATTGTGAAAGGTCCAGCTTTGGGCCTCAGCCCTGTCTCAACACCACAAAATGGAAATGAATCCTCATTGATGTTGTAGTGAGTGGAAGTATCACCCCATGTGTGACCCACAGCCGGCCATAACTCACAATCCTGCGAACCTGAAGGGCATCCATTCTTTCATGAAGTCCCATTATCCCAAATCCTCAATGAGAAGAAGGCAGTATCCCCCCACACGCAGGCTCACACACATGGGGAGGAGCAACACAATTGGTCAGCGAGCTCTTAAAGAAGTGCCAGAGAACCCTGGAAACATAGTGAGTTAAACCTTGGGCTGCTAATCACAAAGTCAGCAGTTCAAATCCACCAGCCTCTCCATGAGAGGAAAAGGAGACTTGCTGCTCCGGTAAAGCTTTGCAGCCTCAGAAACCCCACATAGGGTCGCTATGAGTCGGAACTGACTCGATGGTCGTGGAATGGTTGAAAGCAATAAATATAGGTTTATAGTGCTACTGGCAAGCTTGGGCTCTCTCTCTAGGGGAAGAGGATGTCCCCATCACTGCATGATTTATGCAAAAGGGTCTTCTTCAAAAGAGCTGGGTTCCAGCTAAATTTATCTCCTCGCTTCTTGTTTATTGTTAACTGTTCCAGCTGTTTTCACACCTGAAATTATAATAATCCTCTGTTTATGACACCTTAATTGTGGCTAAGTAACAAATGTGATGTCATTAATTGTGGCTAAGTATCAAATGTGATGTCATTAATAAGTTATAGCTTTGGGAGAGGCGAGGAAGGCATTTGCCAATTAATGCAGATTAGCTGCTACCAGATGGGGAAGCAATCTCCCTTCTGAGAACTCAGGATAAAGGTGGTTTGTGGAGATATGAGACCGTTCCAGAGCAAAGCCCACAGCAATACCCAAGTAACGAGGTCACAGGTTGGCTGGTTGGTTGGTTTCTTCTCCTACCTGCCTTCTCCTCCACCCCACCCCCTTCCCTGCCTGGAAATAGTTGATCCCTGAGTGGGGGAGGTTCTGCTGCCCAACTTCCCTGTCTGCACATTTTACTGTGTTCTTCACTGAAATCTCACTGGAGTGTTATCTACTCAGGAACACGCTTCAGAGAGCAAAAACAAACAAGGAAATCCCCTTATGTATTCATTGTTGCTGTTGTTAAGTACCATCGAGTCGGTTCCGACCCATAGCGAACCTGTACAGGGTTTCCGAGGGTGTAAATCCTTACGGGAGTAGAAAGCCTCATCTTTCTCCCACGGAGCGGCTGGTAGTTTCGAACTGCTGACCTTAAGGTTCACAGCCCGATTCGTAACCACTACACTACCAGAGCTCCTTTAGACATGTATTAAAACTCACTAACACAAGGCAGGAGTCCTGGTGCATCACTGGATAAGCACTGGACTGGCAACTGCAAGGTCAGCAGTTCAATCCCACCAGCCACTCACTGGAAACCCTATACAGCGTTGCAATGAGTCAGAGCAGACTCAACATCACTTAGCAGCAACAATCCGAAGTAGGGCATCCTGGTGTGGCACTGTAAGGTAAGCACTAGACTGCTAACTTCAAGGTTGGTGGTTCAAACCCACAAGCCTCTCTTCAGAAACACAGTGCACGGTCTTAATGAGTTGGAACCAACTCGATGGCATTTAACAACAACAACAATACAAGGCAAAGCAAAGTGGGATCATGAAGCACGTGTCCATACCAAACCCTGAGGTCCCAGGACAGGCAGGCAGACCACTTATATTGAGAGAGAGAGGTGGGCATGTCTACATTTAGAGGGGCAGGTTGGAGGGCCTTCAAGTCAATTCCAACTTGTAGCGCCCCTATAGACCAGGGTAGAACTGCCTCCTCAGGTTTCCTGACTCTCATCTTTATGGGAAATCACCAGGTCTTTTCCCTCAGAGCCGCTGGCGGGTTCCAGCCAAGCACTTAACCACTGTGCCACCATGGCTCCTTAGAGAGGGGCCTAGTTGAACTAGAACAAGCTGTGTTGGTGTCGCTGTCATTTCCAACTCACAGCAATCCTATCCACAACAGATCCAACCCCTGCCCGGGGCTGCACCATCCTCACAGATGTTAAGCTTGAGCCCATTGCTACTGCCACTGAGTCAGTCTATCTACCTCATTGGAGGTCTCCCTCTTTTTTGGTGTACAATACTTTGTTTCTTCTTGATAAGTTCTTTTCTCTATGTTGTCTATCAACTAAGATACCAACCACCTTTCACAATTCTAGACAAGTATCTAACTGCAGTCTTAACACAAAGCACCCTTTTTAAGTTCCTTGAAAACTGTCCCTGAACAAAATGATTCTCCCCTACTTACCCATGAATTTCTTACAAAAATATTATTTCACTTGCAGGACCATCTATTAACACGCAAATGCAGATGTATCATATTGGTATCAACTATCATAGGGAATTTGAAGAAGAAAGATGAGACTTTCTGCTCCCGTAAAGATTTACAGCCTCACATAACCATCACCACCATCATCACAGGGAACTTATCCCGTTACCATGGCGTCGATTCTGACTCACAGCAATCCTGTAGAACAGAGTAAAACACCCCATAGGGTTTCCAAGGCTGTAAATACTTACGAGAGCAGACTGCCAACATCTGTCTTCCATGGAGTGCTTAGTGGGTTCAAACTGTCAGTGTTTCCATTAGCAGTTAGCCCCTCAGCAACTGTACTACCAGGGTCCCTTCTTAGGAAACTCAGCAAGGATTCAACTTGACTACACAATTCGCTTCCAACCTGGTATACTGGGAAAGAGCCACAGCCCAGGTCTGACACTCATGGTTGAAGCTAATGGTTCTGAGCATGAGTCTTCCTCATCTGTGAACACAAACCACCAACAACACCCACTTTGCACAAGTATCTACTCGGAGGCAGTATGGAGTTACCTTGTTTGCAAGAGTATCTGACAAACAGCAAATGATTAATAAATGCTTTGTGAGACAACCCAACAGTAACCATCTTCAGATGGTGTCAAAACAGAAGCAGTGGGGCTTGTCTGGGTCCTCTTATCCCTACCCCCCCTCGACTGGATATGTGAGTTTGGGCAGTTATTCGACCTCTCTGAAAATTCATCTCTTCTTAAGGAAAAGGAAAGAAAAACCAACCACTTTACTGTTGTTGTAAATGTTAAATGAGCACCTAGCCATCTGTTCGCATGTCGTACTGTGGTGGGATACTTACAGCCACGCCACTGGTATTTCAAATACCAGCAGGGCCACCCATGGTGGACAGGTTTCCGCAGAGTTTCCAGGCTAACAATCAATAGACTAGAAAGAAAAGTCTGGTGATCTATTTTTGAATGAGCTGCTGAAAACCGTATGGATCCTAAGAGAACACTGTCCTTCTCATTTGCTTTGGGCAAACCACCAGGAAGGATCAGTTGCTGGAGAAGGACATCAAGGGTGAGGGACTGGGAAAAGAGCCCCAACAGTGGACTCAAACATCTTCGCACAACCATGAGGACGATGCAGGACTGGACATATCAAGTTGTACATAAGGTCACAGGGGATCAGAGTCAACTCAACAGTAGCTAACCAGAGCAATATCAGAGAGGTACCTGGGAAGTTGTAGGAAAATAACAACAGCTAGTTGTGTGCTTTCACGACACTGAATGATTGATGTTGTGCCCCGTCTCCTCCCTAGAAGTACGGTGTTCTCTAATTCTGCCCTGTTCACAAGACTCGCTGGCCCACTGGATGTCCACTAATACACATGACACTCTGTCTGTGTTCATACGTTCTATGTAGAACAGGACCATTTGGAATCCTCAGAAAGACTGAAACATTTTTGGTGCTTGCATGATGGGTGTTTGTCACTGGTCCTGGCCGGGAGATGACAGGAAAGAATGTCTTCTCCAATAAGGGAGAGAAATAGGAGCGTCCGTGGGACCTGCTTTCCTTTCCACAAAGAAACCTGCATCTCAAACAAGGAAAGCTCGAAGCGTAGCTTTGACGATCCACAGGGAGAACTGGGAAATGAGAGGGAAGGTCAATTTCTACCTGGCTGTCTAGTCTAATCTTGCTCTGGGGGCTTACGGTGTTGACTGGCAATTCCTTCTCAAGCATCACCCACGTCTTCTCTCCTCTCTTCCTTGTGTGTTCAGCTGTGTTTCCACCAACTCGTCCCGGAGAGAAGAAGGTCAGAACAAGGCCAGCGCAGGGAGGAAGTGTATCTCCTCCCTGTTTATATGTAGATGTCAGTAACAAGCCCAGGTTGGTACACACAAGTGACTCCCCTATTGTACCAAGGTGGATCGAATGTTGCTTTACCGGGATGCTTTTAAAAAGATGATTTCACTTCTGGATGCCTTGGCCCTCCTTTTATTTATGTTTTTCTGTTAACATAATAGGCACTGGTCTGTGTATATCTGCAGCAAATCCGTCTCTTGTGTCTTCCAGCTGTGCTTGGGGATCGCGCGGCTGGCTCACGTCGGGGCTAACATCTAGTGGAGCATGTCCCCTGACAATCAGGAGGCCACTGCTGGATAGGACGCAAGTGAGGGAGGAAGCACCACCGCTGGGGACACTGGCTGGTGTCACCAACTGGGAGAACCATGCTCCTGGCCAGAAAGTCTTCATGAACTAACCGGTGGGACTTCCTGGACAGGGATCCAAAGAGAAACGACTTCCAGTGGCTCTCCAATACTGTGACAGATACAGTGACATCTCCACTGGAAACAATGGGAAAACCCCACAGTCTTCAAGGTCAAGCAAGGCAGTGCACCAGCGTGTGACCTGTCAGAGGAACAAGGAGTCTGAGCCTACCTGAGCTCAGAAACGGAAGCCATCTACAATTGGGTTTGCTCACAACACAAGCATCTCCCTGGGTAGTACTGAAGGGTAAGCACTGGACTGCTAACCGAAAGGTCAGCAGATGAAACCCATCAATCATTATTCCTTGGAAACTCAGGACAGGGTCGCTATGAATCAGAACGAACTCATTGGTACTTAGCAACAACAACAGTGTTTGATGTCAAATGGTTTACAGACATCCTTGTGTTTCATTATTGGATCAACTATCTGAACGGGGATTTTGTTATGCCTCAGTGTACAAGAGAGGTTAGGCAATCAGTCCAAAGTAATACAACAACTTCACTAGTGGCTTTGGAATTCATCCTGGGAGCAAAGACTCCGAAGCCCATGCTCAACCTCCACACAGGACAGTTCGGAAAACTGTCTCTCACTAAGTTCCTAATAGGAGATCCTGACCTTGCAGATGGGTCACATGTGCCAGATTGCTAACCAAAAGTTTGGCGTTCAAATCCACCCAGAGACACCTTGAAAGTCAGGCCTGCCAAGTTACGTCTGAAAGACCAGCCGTTAGAAAGTCTTGGATCACAGGTCTACTCTGACACACATGGGGGGCTCCATGAGTTGGGGTCACCTCGACAGCAATTGGTTTTAAGTTCCCAAACGTGGTGACGATCTGAACAGACATCACAGAGTGAGGTACTTCCGCTTGCCAGGCTGCCGTGATGTGGAGCCTGCAGCTTGCCCCACGTAACCACACAGATCACCAGAAATACCATTCTATGGGGTCCTGAGGAGAGAGGTGGTCCTCTGGGAACGGTGGGAAAGCATTTAAACTAAACCACAGACTCCGGAGGCTCCACACGTAAGGGTGGGCTATGCATGGACTCTTCCCTTCCAAAAAGTACAGTGAGAAGATGGGTAGAGGGAAACCTGACAAATACAACCTAATCCCAGTAATCAGTCCCCGCCCCAACGTGCTGAGAGTAGATGGGATGTGTGAAAATGGCACTTGACCCGGAGAGACTTGCTCACCAAACTCATAACCCAAGTCTGTTGCTGTTGTTAAGTGCTGTCAAGGGTTTGGGATCATACGATCCAACTCATACGATCCCGTATAGGGTTTCCCAGGAGCAGCTGGTGGGTTTGAACCGCTGACCTTGTGGTTAGCAGTCCACTGTTTACCCTACAGCACCATACCAGGATTCCAACCCAAGTCTGATCATGAGAAAAAATCAGATGAATCCAAATGGAGAGGCAAGCTACAGACTACCTAGCCGGCCCTCCTCATACCCTTGAAGGTCATCAAAACCAAGGGAAGTCTGGAATACTGTGATCCCTGGACAGGGATCCAAAGAGAAATGACTTCCAGTGATTCTCCAATACTGTGACAGATATGGTGATGTCGCCACTGGAAACACACACCTTCAGGAACGGGATGTGTGATGTGGAATCCTGTGGCAGGAAAGGGACATTACGTAAGAAAAGAAAGAAATCTGCCTAAGGATTGTTGTTGTTGTTGTTAAGTGCCATCAAGTAGGTTCCAACTCATAGTGGCCCTGTAAAGTGTTTCCGAGGAGCTGCTGGTGAGTTTGAACCGCCAACCTTGAGGTTCAAACTGACCTTGCATTAACCTGCAGCGTGACCAGGACTAAAGATAGAGTTCTGTTAACAAGCCAACTGTGACAAATCTACTAATGACTGATTCGATACATTCAAACGGTGGCGTTAGAGAAGAAGATTGGCCTACCTAGAGAATAATGGAGTACCAAAAGAACAAACGAATTAGGTTTCAAAGAAATAAAACCAGAAGGCTTCTTAGAAGCCAGAATGGCAAGACTTCAACTTGCTGACTGTGGCCACATCATCAGGAAAAATCCATTGCTAACAAAAGACATAATGCTTGGTTTAAAACCTACCAAAACAAACCTACTGCCATCAAACCGGTTCCCACTCGTAGAGACCCTGTGTAGGGCTTCTGACTCACAGTGACTGTGTGTAGGGTTTCTGAGGCTGTAAATCTAAAGATCAGAAGTGCTGACCTTGTGGTTAACAGGCCAACTCATAACCCACTCAGCTACCAAGGCGATTTTGGATAGTCAGGTTGATGGTTCAAGCCCACGAACCACTCCACAGGAAAAAAGATGAAGCTTTCTAATCCTGCTAATATTTACAGCCTTGGAAACACTATACAGGATCACCATGAGTCAGAATCAAACTGACAACAATAACAATATTTGTGTGTGCGTGTGTGTTGTTGTTGTTAAGTGCCGTCAAGTCGGTTCCAACTCACAGTGACCCTATATAGGGTTTCTGAGGAGCAGCTGGTGGGTTTGAACCACCGACCTTGTGGTTCGAAGTCCAGTGCTGTTGTGTAAACATAGGAGAGACCCAAACAGAGAGAGGTAGAAACACACAAAGTGATGAGATCTTATAAGAAGACAAGCAGGCTGAGAAGTTTCCAGAAGCCTGGTGTGACTGAAAGGCAGTATGTGGGCCAGGCCGTGGCTTTCCCAGGGCAGGGAGTGGTTAAGCGTGGGAGAAGGGGTCTCAAGAGTCCCCTGGGGAGCGTCTCAACTACACATCCTACCGGGATGGGGATGCGCTACCTACCAGGATGTGGGATGAGTCAGGTCTCTCCTCCCCACCTCCCCAAAGCTCGCCAGCATTTCCTGGAGTGGAGAGTGTGGGTTTGTGATGCAGGGCCCACTGGGGTGGATGGGAGCCACCGCTGGAGGGGCACAAGGGGCTAAGGACATGGGGCTCTGTTCCCTAGGTAGCGTGGGCAGAAGACCGCCATAAACACAGAAATGACAGAATCCCATCTATTTTTAAAGGATGAGGATTGTGGAGGGAACCAGGAAGGACAGCTGTAAGTCTGCAGAAATCTCCGTCATTAGAGACGGCAGTTTCTCCTCCTGGTGTCCCCAGGAGCTGCTCTGCTCGGATTCCATGCTGTAGCCAACAGCTTTCTGAGCAAAGTCTACAGAATGGAGAGACAATGGACTCAGGCAAAATCCATCTGTGGTCAGGTGTGCCTCCAGTTACAAAGACCAGCAGGGGTGGTGATTCCTAGTACTGACCTCTCCAGCAGCCCAAACCCTTCCCAGCATTGCCTGATCAAAGAGAAGACACCCCAGGTGTGGCCTAGAGGGAGAAAGTTGTTGTTGTTGTTATGTGTCGTGGAGTCGGTTCCGACTCATAGCGACCCTGTACAGGGTTTCCAAGGCTGTAAATCTTCACAGGAGCAGAAAGCTTCATCTTTCTCCCATGGAACAGCTGGTAGCTTCGAACTGCTGACCTTGCAGTTCCCAGCACGATTCGTAACCTCTACGCTACCAGAGCTCCTTGAGGGAGAAGATTAGATGCTGGAAATTTCCAGAGGCCGAGTTTTCATTTTGTTGAAGGCACATCTGTTAACGAACCCTGGAGCCAGCATCAGGGAGCTTGCCCCTAATCAGGTTTGGCCCCACACTGCAGCAGGATTTCGGGGTTCTCTTGTGAGAGTGAATCCAGTCCTTGGTCTACTCAGCTCAGACAGTGGAGCTCTGGGTACCCCAGGATGAGTTCCCAGATGCCCCTGCTGTCTCACAATGGAGGGGAAGGCGGAGGGGGTAAGGGAGTTCTCTGAAACTGAAGGTGACAATTTAGAGAGGAGTAGAGGGGTGAGTAATTGACAACAGAAAATTTCCATTGTCACTGAGTCCATCCCAGCTTATAGTGACCCCAGGTGACACAGTAGAGCAACTGCCCCCTAGGATTGCTCAGGCTGAAATCTTGATGGGAACAGATCGCCAAATCTTCCTCCCACAAAACTGTTGGTGGGTTCAAATGGCTGACTTTTCAGTTAGTAGCTGAGCACTTAACCACAGTACAACCAGGCGCTCCCTACAGTCAATTCCCGGAAAATTATAGTAAATACCCCTATAATGCTAACCACATTCTTCCAAAGGAATGGATTTATGTGCAAATCCATGCCTTCCTCATCTTCCTGGGTGCCGGGAGATACCAGAAATGTTTGTTATTTTGTTAAACTCATTTCACAGTTTTATTGAGTGATAATTCATATGTCACACAATTTGTCCATTTAAAGTGTACAATTCAGTGGCTTTGGGGATAGTCGCAGATACGGACAAACATCACCACTGTCAATTTCAGAACCTTTTCATCACCTCAGAAAGAAACCCCATACACATTAGCTATGACCCTCCTCCATGCCCTAAACCATCAGTAAGACATCTTCAGTCTGGGTAGATTTCCTTGTTCTGGACTTTTGTAGGAATGGAACCCTAGAGTGTGCTGTTTGTAAAGACTGACTCCTTTTGTTTAACATAATGCTTTCAAAGGTCATCCAAGTTGTAGGATTTCATTCCTTTCGATATTCCACTAAAGGAGGTCTGGGGGCTCAGTGGGGTTAGTGGAGGGCTGCTAACCACAGGAAAAAGATGAAGCAGTCTGCCTCTGTACAGACTGACAGTCTTGGAAACAGAGTTACTGAGTCTACAGCTGTGGGTAATGTTCTAGTATATTCATTGTTGTTCATTGTTGTGAAGTGCTCATTGGTTCTGATTCATAGCGATCCTCTATAGGGATGGTTTCCGAAGAGCGGCCACTGGGCCTGAACCACTGACCCTGCAGTTTACAGTTGTTGTTATATGCTGTGGAGTCTGTTCCAACTCATAGCAACCCTGTGCAGGGTTTCCGAGGCTGTAAATCTTTACGGGAGCAGAAAGCCTCATCTTTCTCCTGTGGAACAGTGGGTAGTTTCGAACTACTGACCTTGTGGTTCACAGCCCGATTTGCAACCACTACTCTACTAGAGCTCCTTGCAGTTTACAGTAGTCTAGTATGTATCCAACAGCACACCGGATCCCACTGTGTAATATGCACCACATTTTGTTTATCCAATCATCAGCTGATAGATACTTGGTTGTTTCCACTTTGGGATTGTGACGAAGAACGCCATTAACTGGTTATGAGTCGGGCTGCTAATGTCAAGGTCAGCAGTTCGAAACCACCAGCTGTTCCGTGGCAAAAGATGACGCTTTCTGCTCCTGTAATGATTTACAGCCTTGGAAACCCTATACAGGGTCGTTATGAGTCAGAACTGACTCCACGACACATCACCACCACCATCAACATTTAAGTAAAAGATTTTTTTGTGGGTGAGAGCTTCAAGGAAGTTTGTGGAACAATGGAATTAAAAGATCATGAAACTTTTCCACCAACTTTTTGAAGACTCTTCATACCCCTAGAAATAGAATTGCTGGGTTATGTGGTAACTATGCTACAGGGGGAAAAAAATTAAGGGAGGTGGATGGGAACTAGACTATGGAAGTTACTCAGGAAGCTGGGCCACCCTCCAAAACATTGATTATTCGGATCTTACATTTCCCCCAGCCCGCTGGACTGACGTCATGATGAAGCTGTAACAGAGCAGATGAACACCAGATTGGTTTCCTCTTGTTCCCAGAAGCATTTGTCGCCGCCTGCCAGGGGTGGGGCAGGTTGTACTGCACACGTAAGCAATAGCTCACCTGTTAACGGGGCTGCACTTTCTCCTGCTGCCTGTCTGGACAGGCTGACTCTCTAGGACATCACCAGCAGCTGAGGCAGTGAGAAAAGGGACCCCCAGGAGACCTGAAGAAGTCCTGGACATGATCATGGTTAAGCACTAGACGGCAGTCAGTGGTTCAAACCCACTCATTACTCGATCTGCTGCTGTAAAGATAACAGCCTAAGAAACCCTATGGGGCAGTTCTACTCCATCCTATAGGGTCTCTATGAGTAGGAATCAACTAACTTGGGGCACACAATGGCAACAGGGTGGCGTAAAGGTCCCTGGAGAGCTCAGACAATTTGTACTGGGCTGCTAACAGAAAGTCTACCGGTTTGAACACACTCAGCAGCACAGTGGAAGAAAGGCCTGGCAATCTTCTCCTGTAAAGATTAGCGTTGAAATGACTGGTCCATCTTCACGTACCCAGGAGTGGTAGTGTCAAGATGTGAACCCAGGAAGGCTGGCCTTCACACCGACTCCACCCACTAAATACAGCTGGCGCTGTGGAATGTTAATTAGGTAGAGGTTGCTGTGGGGCTGCCCCTGACTCATGGCTGCCACATCCTACGTCATCCTCACAATTGTCAGCACAGTCAGGACCACCCTTGGGCTCTTGTGCCAATGCCTCTCACTGAATTCATCACCGGTCCTCAAGTTCACCAAAGATGGTATCCTCCTACAGCGACTGACCCCTCCCGATGTCCAGTGCAAATCAGTCAGATGTTGTGTTGTGATCCACAGTGTGTTTAGTGGCTAACTCTCAGCCAATCACCAGGCCTTTCATCCTAGTCTGCCTTCATCTAGAAGGCCCATCAAAACCTATCTATCATGAACAGACAATCCTGTCGGAACACTGATGGCATAGTTTCTAGCATTATAGCAACATGCAAGCCACCACGGTATGACAAACTGACAGATCATTGTTATTGTTAAAATGCCATCAAGTCGGTTCTGACTCATATTGACTCTGTATCAGATTTCTGAGAAGTAGCTGATGGGTTTGAACTGCCAACCTTGTGGTTAGCAGTCCAGTATTTATCGTACAGTGCCACACCAAGACTCCAATTTACAGGTGAGTATAGTTAATTAAGTATGCATTAATATTTGAGGATCAAAGACTGCAAGCCTTCAGTATGGATTACAGCTCAACAGAAAGAAAGAAAAAGTTAAATCCTCACAAGTGGACCAACTGACAAACAACATCATGATAAATGAAGAAAGGATTAAAGTTGTTAAGGATTTCATTTTGCTTAGGTTCACGAGCCATGTTCACAGAAGCAGCAGTCAAGAAATCAAACGACATATTGCACTGAGCAAATCTATTGCAGAAGACCTCTTTAAAGTGTTCAAAAGCAAGTTATCTCACCTTGAGGACTAAGGTGCGCCTGACCCAGAGCCATGCTATTTTCAATCGCCTCATATAAAGAAGGGAGTCCTGGTGTGGTACTGTGGATTAATGTGCCCGACTGCAAAGTGTTTGAACAGTAAGGTCGGCAGTTCAAGCTCACCAGCTGCTCCTCAGAAACACTACACAGGATTGCCATGGGTCGGAACCAAGTTGACGGCACTACACAATAACAACAACATATCAAGAAGACAGAAGAAGAGTTGATGTCTTTGAATCATGGTGTTGGCAAGGAATATTGAACATACCATGGCCAGTCAGAAGAACAAACAAATCTGTCTTGGAAGAAGTGCAGCCCAAATGCTCCTTAGAAGTGTGGATGGAGACTCACGTATTTTGGACAGGTCTTGAAGAGGAGCCAGTCCCTGGAAAAGGACATCATGCCTGTTAAAGTTGAGGGTCATCAAAAAAGAGGAAGACCCTCAACAAGATGGACTGACGCAGTTCCTACAACAGTGGGCTCGAATGTAGAAATGATCGTGAGGGGGCTGCAGGATTGGACGGTGTTTTGTTCTGTTGTACACAGGGCTGCTGTGAGTGGGAACCGACTCGACGGCGCCTAATGACAACAAAAGACCTTCCCAAAAGCATCACCTTGGGAAATAAATGACAACTGCATATGGGTCTACGCTGGTGAAGAGTCTGAACATTGATCCCTGGCATGGTCTTAGATGTCTTACTTGGCTTTGGCAAACTTAACCAGAAGCTCCCTCTATGTGGCAGAATCAGTGAGCATGGGTGCACCCAAAGCTCATATTCCCAGGGTGATTAAGGTCAGGAGACTGGTCAACACCCAGGGTCATTTCAGAATGGGCCTTGCAGAGTCACAGATGTGGACGTTTCATGCCTCTTCCACTCCAGTGCTGAGGGTGTCCGTGCCGACCCTAGAGCACTTGACAACAAGGCTGGCCTCCCGTCAAGAAAGCTGACCTGTACCCAACTCTCCACACCTGGAGATCCCCTCCAAGGATCATCTGGCTGTGTCCCATGCTCCAGGTTCAGACCAGTTTGCAACAGAAATGACTGGACATCATTTATAAATGTTCTAAGAGCTCTTACCACGAGACAGAGGGGCAAATGCATTTTTGGCAAGATCCTAACCCACTCAAATGTAGTGATTTTTCTCCAAATTGAATCTTAGAATTTCAGACTCCATTTAGGGCTGGCAAAATGCAACTTCCTGGTTCAAAAGCTCTATTAACCCTAATAGTTATTGAGTGAAATATGGGCAAATGAGACTAATGTATGGATATAATTTCCCTTGAAATAATGTCCGCAGTGGAAGCCCAAGGGAAAAACACGTTCATAATGAGGCAAAATGGGTTTTTGCTAAACACAAAAATAGTACAGGACATATTGTTAAACCCCAAAGGGCAGCTGCGTTTGACCAATGGTTTGTCCTTTCTCTCCTCCACCTGCAGAGAAGTCCCAGGCACGAGGAGGTGCAATGGTGAATGAAGAGGGAGACTGAGGACAGAGGCCACCAAACAGGCAGGTGGCCCCCACACACAGAAGCCTAAGTTAACCCCTCATGAGTTAGGTAGGAGCCAGGCTGGTACAAGCGGTTTTCGAGCAGTTACTAACACAAAGGTTGGTGGTTCAAACCCACCCTGTAGTTCCACGGAAGAAACACCTGGCAAACTGTTTCTGTAAAGATTACAAACAAACAAAAAAAAGCCCTATAGAGTAGTTCTATTGTATGACATATTGGGTCACGATTGGCCCAACTTCACATGTGGGTGTATCGTTTATATTTTAAAATAAAAATATAGGCATGTTAAAAAAAAAAAAAACCGATTGCCCATCCCCCCCCGACACCCCACCCAGACATCCTTTAGACCTCCTTCAGGCCTGGAACGGAACCTAGTCCCTTTCAGCCACATGGCAGTGAACAATAACACCCAGGAGAAATATGCTGCTCAAAACAACCAACCCACACAAGGCCAGAAGCAAAGCTCAGAGCGCAGGACGGAGCTGGAAAGAAGAATGGAAGTAAGGACCTCAGGGAGGAAGGAGGAAGAGTGCTGACTCATTCGGGGGTTGCAGCCAATGCCATGAAACAAAATGTATATAAATGGTTGAATAGAAAACTAATTTGCTCTGTAATGTTTTACCCAAACCACAATAAAATGTTTTGTTTTGTTTTGTTTTGTTTAAAAAAGAGTTTAAGAGCCAAGAAGAGCTCTCAGCATGGGATGGGAATACGGTCAAGGGCAAAATCTGCTCTTCTCTTCAAACCCAAGTAATTCCAAAAAGGGTTCCAACCCCAATGCCCATCTCCTTCCCCTTAGAAGGGGCGAGTCTCCTGCACTGGAGGTCTGGTAGCTTCCAGTTTCTCAGACTACAAGACTTGAGCTGCTCCAAGCAGCCTGGATGGCACTCAAGTGGAGTCTTGGCACCAGACTAGGAAACACCCCAGACCCTGGACATAGTATTGAATAGTGCCAGCCTCCCTGGAGAATGAGTACAGAGAGGAAACCGAGCCCGCAAATATTCCATAGTTGGAATGAGTCATGTGAGTGTATCATTTATATTTAAAAACAAAAAAAAAAACAGCACACTAGTTTTGGGTCAAGTAAATATATGAGGAATGTTAGTCCCTGGGAACACCTCCTTAGCTCTAGGCAACTCAAGATGTGTCTGAGCTTGGACAATAGAAGAGGGAGCTTTCTCCCCCACTCCCTCGATTCCCACTGCCAACACAGAAATATCAATAATTACCCACGAGATCTGCTCTCTTTTTTTGCTCCTGGTAAAAAGAAATTAAATAGTGCTGACTAATGCTGTCTTCTGTTCTTAACAGTGCAAGTCTTTGTTTGAGTATTACGTCCTAGGTATTTATAGAACCTAGATTTCTTCACCTGAATTTTTAGAAAAAGTCACCCCACCTGCTCTCCCCAGGAGCAGAAAGAATGACGAGATCCTTTTCCTCCATGCTTGGCATGAGCACATCTGACCCCACTGAGAAAACAATAGTATCTGAGTTACTGGTTCCATTGTCATAGGTAGCTCTGGTCTTTATTTAACCACACTTTTCTAAAAATTGGCTAAATAGCTTGTGAAGAAGTTGGCTGTGAAGTTGGGGGTGGGGGGAAGCTAGCTGGTCTATGAAATTCCTCCTCTGATGTGGGTTAGAAACAAATTCTCTATTGAAATGGTTCTCAGTAAACATTCTAATTCTGGTAATCAAGATTGCCTAACTATTTCTTGAAAGCCATGCTCACCCATGATGTTCTCGCTGAGGATGTGGGTACGATGAAGATCCCAACCTAAAGAAGGGTACATACAGGCTTGCCAACAAGTCAGCTCCGACTCGTGGGGACTTTCTGTGCAAGGGAAACATTGTCCAATCTTGCTCCATTTTCAGGGTCATTCGTGAGCTCAAGTGCACGGCTGTGGCTACCATGAAGCACTCTAATGTTACCTGTTGTCTGATACCTCTGTAGTGACACCTGTCACATTGAAAATGCAAAACATGACGGAAAAACCCAGGGAGAAAGAACTTAAGCTCAGGGAGAGGAGAGGATTCTGAGAGAAACGTGCTTTGATCACGCATCTTAAGATCTGTGGTTCTACCATGCTTTCTTTGTTGACTTTAAAGCTCCTCTTTGTTTGCTGTACACGATGATGTGACTTTGGGAGTTGGGATTTTCCCTAGATCCTCTTCCCTTCTCATCCTGCAGATTTATCTCTGCACAAACATGACCACCATTCCTACTCCGAATCCACACTGTGGCCTTCTTCACCTTGATGGTACACAGGTACCAAATTCAAAATGACCACTGGCATTTCGGTCATCTTGTGGGGTGTTCACTGACACACCGACCCAATTTGAAACTCATTCCTCCTTGACTCGTCTTCATTCCTCATAAACCCACCATCACCGAGTTGATTTTGACTCATAGCAACCCTATAAAAGCTTTCCAAAACTGCAAATCTTTACAGGGGCAGAGAGGCTCATCTTTCTCCCACGGTATCACTTGTAGGTTTGAACCGCTGATCATCTGGTTAGCAGACCAATGCCTACCTTACAGTGCCACCAGAGCTCCGTCACTCGCTTGTTGAGCGCCATCGAGTCAGTTCCAATTCATAGCAACCCTCATAAGGGTTTCTGAGCAGCAGATTGTGGGTTTGAATCACCAACCTTGTGGTTCAAACCAACCTTGCAGTCCAGTGCTTATCCTACACTTACTAAGTCTTCTTAAAACCAAAATCCAAACCTACAACCATCAGATTGATTCCAACCTGTAACAACCCTCTCAGATTGAGAAGATCCACCCCCTAGGGTCTCTAAGGATTGAAAAGATCCGCTCCCTAGGGTTTCTAAGGACTGAGAAAATCCACTCCCTAGGGTTTCTAAGGCTGCAGCTCTTTACAGGAGTAGACAGCTTCATGTTTCTCCCAAGGAGCCGCTGGTGGGTTTGAACTGCCAGCCTTGCCGTTAGCAGCCCAGTGCTGAATCCAAAGTGACACCAATCATTCAATCCCCTGGGTTCTAAATCCTAAGTAGTTCCTTTGTCCCCTCCAAGCCCTGTCTCTGCCCCTTGTTCACTGTCCCTCCTGTTGGCTGGCATCAATCTCAGTGGTACCCATACTGGCTCCACCCAATGGTAACACTTTGAATAGCAGCTCATTGCTCTTAGCAGCATCCTCCAGGGCCCAGGGTTTCCCCCAAAAGGGTCTCTATCTCTGCACATCGTTTCCTCGACACAACCTGGGACTCAAACAGGTCCTCCACTGTTAACCACCAGTTCCCTCCAGTCCCATGCCAGTCCAGCTTCTCCAAACCCAACTTCCAGGATGATGCCAAGCTTCCTCCCCATGACAGAGGACACAATGACAAGCCGTGAGGCACCCTGCTGACAGAGACTGCTCCCTGGATTCAAGCCTAACAAGGTAACCTAGCCAGCTGCTACGTGCAGGGCTCCTGGACACCCCAGACGAAACTCCTCTGGGTTAGACGTGGAGGAGTCTGGAATTTTCCACAGCAAGGGCCGAGCTCTCTCTAGTCCAATGCATCCATAGTTGTGGATGGCTTCCCTGACTCACATCATACACCCTCAGAGTGTCCTCCAGGATCAGGCAATTCAACTACATGTGAAGAAGCTCTGCACCCACCACCCCAATACACTCTGCCCCATGAACCTAAGGAGAAGTGATGGGCTGGAGACCCAGGGACCTTCCTCTCTTTTCTACATGGAAGATTCTTCCATCAGGACTCACGGAGCTCCACCTTGTGGGTCCACCACTGGAAATGGGAAGAAAGGGGAGAAGGGCACAGGACAGTGACCTTCCTGATTTCTGGGTGGCTGTGACACCTGAGTCCCCCACAGCACTACACCAGGGTGGCGCACGGCTCTGTCGCCATCAGGTCAGGGGCCCACTGCCAAGCATAGGCTGGGTTTCTTAGACAGGAACCCAGGCGAGAGAACTAACCGTGTGATCTTAGTTCTGAGAACTCCAGAGTCATCAGGCCAGAGGTGGCGTGACACAAAGGCCTGTTCCCCTGGTCTCTCTCTGGATCACTCCTGACATGGTAGATGGCCTGTGGACTCCTGGGGACCCCGCGTCAGGAGCACTGCTCAGCATTACGCCACCAATGCTGATTGGAAGTCTGGGGTCAGTCTCCCTTCTTGTTGACCATGAGCACATTGTGTCCTGGGGCTGCCGTAATAGTCCACCACAAACAGAATGCTCATAAGAGCCGGAAGTGTCTCACAGCATTGGAGGAGCTGTGTGCAGGGCCGTGGGCTCGCTGAGGTCTCTCAGGGAAGGTCCTTCTGACTTTGCCAGCACATGACCATCTTCCTTCTCTCTGTCTGTCTGTCTGTGTCTTCTCCCCTGTCTACAGACATCACCCAGAGTGGATTATATCCAACCCTCCTCTGGCATGATCTCATGTGAATTCTATTTCCAAACAAGGGCAGACTCGCAAGTGGAGCAGCTGGGACTTGAACCCATCGTTCTGCTGGCCGAGTGAATGAACTGCTACTTCCGGACAGGTTTCACAGTGTCCTCGAGGCCACACGATGTATGCAGGGGTTAGCTGCTATCCAATGGGCTCCGACCCCTGGTGTCTTCAAGCACCAGATACAAGACACATACGTACATGGTAATTCTACAGAACGTGCTCAGCAAAATAACAACCAAATATTGTTCAAATCCAGCAACAGGGAGAGTACAGTCTGATGAGTATTTGTTGTTTGCAGAGAAGAGAGGAAATGTTTTGTGTTACTAAATTGGTACTCCCACAGTTCCTTTGCCCCCAAATGACGCATAGCTATCAAGTCAATTCTGACTCCCAGCCAGTCTGTACAGGGTTTCAGCTTTCTCCCAAAGAATGGCTGGGGGGTTTGAACAGTGACCTAAGGTCAATGCTTAACCCACTGTAAAACCAGGGCTCCTTTTTACTCGCAAATGCAGTCTTAAATTTTCAGACCATAGTCATAATTTCATTAGTGTTCCTGTTGCCAGTTCTGACTCACAGCGACCCCACATAGGGTTCCTAGAGCTGTACATCTCTGTGGTTGGGAGCACAGAGAATTATGAGCTGGGCTGCTAACCCCAAGGTCAGTAGTTCAAATCTACCAGCCACTCCCAGGGGAAAAGATCAGACTTTCTGCTCCTGTAAAGATTTACATATACAGGGTCCTTATGAACTGGAACCGACTCGGTGACACATAACCACCGCCACAGCTTTGCGAAAGCAGAAAGCCTCACCTTTCTCCCACAGAGTGACCAGTGTGCTCGAACCGCCAGCCTTGTGGTTCGCAGCCTGGTGCTTATCACACAGTGCCACTGTGCTCCAGCAGAAGTCTCACATAACACAGGACAAAAACAAGGACTTCCTGATGAGGTGGCTCCCAGTGACCATCCATCACCCTGCCAAGAAACCAAGTTTACAAGGGAGGATGGTGCTACGTCATCTCACATTCTTTGGACATGTTCCTGGAAGGACCAGTCCCTGGAGAAGGACATCACCTTAATAAAGGGTCAGCACAAAAGAGGAAGACCCTCAGTGAGATGGACTGACACAGTAGGCTCATATGTAACAACAACTGTGTGGATGGTGCAGGACCGGGCAGGGGTTCCTTCTGTTGTGCCTGCGGTCACTAGGAGCTGGACACTACTCGACGGCACCTTACAACAATAGACCCCCCCAGAAGATGATTTCAATGCTAAGATTCATTCCTGGAAGGCAAGTGATCCCAACTGTGTGTCTGAGTGAGTCACGTGCTAAAAGGCACCTCCGGATGCCTCTCCCACCCAGTTTGTTCAAGACTTCACATCTACTTCACTGTGTGCCCTGGCGTCCCCAGCCTCTGCAAGGCTAGTGTACAGACAGGGTATCGTGTACCAAAGTATCATGTCCACAGCATGTCTGGGCCTTTACAGGACTAGTGTACCAGAATATCAGGGTCCACAGCATGCCCAGTCCCTGCAGGGCTAGTGTACAAACAGAGTATCATGTCCCAAAATACCATGGTCCACATCACACCCATGCCTTCTCAGGGTTAGTGTTCAGACAGGGCATCGTGTGTACCAAAGTACCATGATCCACATCAGACCTGTGCCTTCGCAGGACTAGTGTACAGACAGGACATCATGTACCAAAGTATCATGTCCACAGCACGTCTGTGCCTTTACAGGACGAGTGTACCAAATTATCATGGTCCACAGCATGTCCCAGCCTCTACTGGGCTAGTGTGCAGACAGAGCATCATATACCAAAGTGCCATGGTTCACAGCATGCCCGTGCCCATGCCTTGCCAGCTGTCCCGAGATCCCTCCTGACTTCCCTTGGTGGCCAGATGGGCAAGAATGTTGCATATAGAAACTGTTGGCCTTTTGGGTACTGTCTTAGGTGGGGTTTTCCAGAGAAACAAAACTAGAGGCACATGTATACGTATATTTATAAAGAGAAGTTCATTATCTTACTGTTGTAGAGCCCCAGGTGCCCAGTGGAAAAGAGAGAGAGTCCCTCCCTCATGCCCATTATATTGGGAACAGGCTACACCCCAAAGGAAACATCCCTTCAACTGATTGGCTGCTCATAGCCACTCATCACAGAGCTAAGTTTGCCTGTGTTAAGTTTCATCACCATGGGAATAAGCACATCCCAACTGCTAAAACTCTGGAAATCCTGACCTAGTCAAGATGACAAAAAACCTTAACCATTACAGGTACAAAGACAAGCTCACAGAAGTGCATGTCAGCTAGTTAAAGAGCCTTTGGGATAAAACTGAAGAAACTACACTCCTCTCAAAAGCTGGCAGGCAACTGAGAAGAGATGGGGCATGTCTCTGGATTTGGACCAAAATGTTCAACATGGTATTGTTAGGTGCCATTCAGTCAGTTGTGGCTCATGGTGACCCTGTACACAGAAGGAAATACCGCTTGGTCCCACGCCATCCTCACAATTGGTACTCTGTCTGACTCCATTGTTGCAGCCACGTGTTAGGTCATCTCACTGAGGGTCTTCCTCTCTTTCACCGACCCTCTACTTTGCCAAGCATCTGGACTCCTCAGGTCCTGGACTCCTCTTGATTAGGACCTGAGGAGAACAGTACATTCTTGATGTGAACAGTACATTCAACATGCAGTTCTTGAAAACAATAGCTCCGTGAGCTTAAACAGCAAGGAACATAAATAAACGCACACTGAACCGCACACGTGCATTCTGAGAGGATCCAACGCGAGCTAAAGAAAGCAATGTTCTGTGCCTCTTTGGGTCGCTGCACTAGCTCCTCCAACGCCATTTTTTGCACTCACTCCATCTGCCCACCCCCGCGTCCACCAGACTCCCACCCCAAGTATGAATCAAGAGTGGGGAACAACTCAGCACAAGTATATTACACAAAGGCTGATGCCCAGATACCATTTACTCCCAGGCTGGCTGAGAGCTAAGAATACACTGAGAAAGAGTGCCAGAGTTAAAAATAACTTTATGTCCCCCTCAAAGTACAGCGAAGTCATCATCAAGGAAAGCTTCGTAACACACACTCTCAGCCCCACAGAAGTGGAAATTCTATTTTGCAAGGGGAGACCTAGGGGTACGGACAAGTCAGGTGCCTAAGTCAGGACTGAAGGGATGACCCCTGCTGAGAAAAGAAGTAGAAAAGTCCACTCAGAACCTATTCTGCTCCCTGCCCCCGTTACCTCTTCTGTAGCTCTTGAGTGCGGCCCACAGCGAACACCTACTCACAGACGTTACACCCGAAAACATTCTCCCAGATCCACATCTTCGTACCCACACAGAGAAGCCAAACATCTCAGAGAACTGTATGATCAGCTGGTCCAGCCTCCTCATGTAACAAGTTACCACCGTTCCCACAGCCCATACCAACTCCCCACGCACAACAAACTCATCCAAACACCCAGTCTCCTTCATCTGACCCAGTCATGTCCAGGCCATGACCTACCAGTCCACCCTGCACCCTAGCTTCAGAAAACAACTTGACATTTCTAGAAGACATCATGTCTTCTCAAACGTCCATGCTAACGACATGCTTTTATCTCTGAGACACACTTCTTGTCTATCTACAGATTCAGCCTCCAACAACCAGCCCAAACCTCACCAGCTCTATAAAGCATTTTCAGACCTTCTCAGGAAGCCTATGCCCCTCGCCCTGTGATTCGGTGACATTTTTGTGTGTGACAATGACAGGTGCATTTCTTGAGCATCAATCTAGGTAGTCTGCCCGTCTGTCTGTCTGTCTTCTTCCATGAGAACGTGAGTTCTTTCAAGACCAAAATGCAGATCTCTCCAGTTGATTCTGAGAGATCTGCTCCATAGGGCTTCCAAGGCTAGAAATACGGATGGATGCAGACCCCCACAGCCTCCTCCCGTAGAATGGCTGATGGGTTTGACACTGGACTTTTGGTTAGCAGCTGAGCATTTAATCCAATGTGTCAACACGGATGGATCCTTTCCTTCATGATAAGGACTGTATTTCACTCCTTTCTGGCCTGTAAGAAGTGCTGGAGCCTAAACACTCACAGAGGAGGAGTCGGAGAAAATGAGATCAAGAAATGAAAGAAAGGTTGGAGAAACTACCAATGTAGTGCACAGCAGGTGACCTCAAGTGGTCAGAGACACAAGCTATCAGCCACTCCGCCACCTACCCAATGTCCCACTTCTACCTCCTCCTGATTTCTCTTTACTTTGACATAATTTCTGATCCCTCCCACCCACAGCTCTGCCAAAACTCCGGTGGGAGGTCCTGAAGATGGAAAAGGTTATGAGGAGGTGGGCCTTCCAGGAGCCCAGAAGGGCCTTTCCCCTGCAGTCACAATGGTAACCATGACCACATCACCAACCAGACTCTCTGGTGTCCAGGGAAGCCCCACGGCTGAGCTCAAACTCGCCTTCCAAGAGCAAGGAAGCCAGGCTCTGAGCCCACTGGTGGTGAGACTCCCGGCAGCTGTGAGTCCAAACCAGTCACCTGCAGGGTGAGAGGGAGCCACCAGCTCCAGTCCACAGCCAGCCTCCTACTAAAGTGTCACTTCCTCCGCCCCTCCCTGCAGGTGGGGGGGGGGCCCTCCAGGGAACAAGGAACCCATCCCCAGTGGCTGCCAATTTGCACTTCATTAACTGCCGCTCTCCCCAGTGGCCTTCCTGGTTGGTGCTAAGTGAACTCAGGATGTTTGGGGAAAAGGCATCTGAGCTGTGAAGAGAAGGATGACAAGTCCCAGGCCTCCCAGGGTGCCGGGAGAGGCAGGCAGAGAAGAGACTGTGTCCAACAGAAAGCAACAGCTTAAGTTCAGAAAAAATGAAATCTGGGGTATTTAGAAAGTAGAGTTGATGGCTTTATGGTAGATCATCATCTACCTAAATGAAGGTAAATTACCATCTAACTGAATGAAGGTAAATTACCATCTACCTGAATGAAGGCAACGCTATTTGTCCCTGGATATACCTTCCTGGATGGTCCACCTGCCTGGATGCTTGAAAAACTATCTAGAAAGACCGATTCCCTCTTGGTCACAGAGGGACCATTGGGACAGATGGAATGCACAGAGAGCTCTCTAGAAGTCAGATGCACTAAAAATATGGTTGCTGGAAAGTTGTAAAGAAATGCACAAATATGCCCAAATTCAAATGTCCAACCTGAGGAAAATCCCACCGAGCCACTCCCACCTCCACCTGATGCATTAGACGCATCCCTTTTTCTTAACTCTCTCCAGGAGCCCCCATGGAAGTGAAAGCAAAGAAAAGTAAAGACACTGTGTGGTCATTAAGGTTTACGCAGTAGTTTGACAGTTAAGATGTAGTGATTCCTCACGATGATTAAACGTAATTTCATCTTCAAGATGAGATCTGCTATGAGCAACCAATCAATTCAAAAGAAGTGTCCTCAGGGGGTGGTCTGCAACATCTTGGATCTTACCAAGATAAAAGGAAAGAGAAGTAAGTGAGTGAAGAAACAAGGACCTACTCCCTCCCACACAGAGAGAAGAGGCAGGAGTGGGGTGCATCATTTGGTCCTGCAATCCCCGCACTGTGAAGCTCCCAGATCCAGGGAAAGATTGACACCAAGACACATGGAAAGCTCCAAGACATGCTAGGCCTACAGTTGTTGAAAGGAGACAGGACATTTCTCCAGAGCTGACAAAGAGAGAAAATCTCCCCTGAACCAGCACTTTGAATTTGGACCTCGAGCCTCCGAAACAGTGAGAGAAAGAATACATTTCTGTTCATTAAAGCCTTCCCCTTGTGGCATTTCCATTACCACAGCTCTAGAGAACTAAGACACAATGTCATAAAGGGGGGAAAAAAGGAAACTCTTGTGGGGCACAGTTCTACTCTTGACACACACATGGGGGCACCATGAGTGGATCTAGTTATGAAAACTCAGCCACTGAGAACCCTGTGGGGCACAGTTTTACTCTGACACACATGGGGGCACCATGAGTGGAATCTACTTATGAAAAAACATCCACTGAGAACACTCTGGAGCACAGTTCTACCCTGACACACACGGGGGTGCCATGAGTGGGATTTATTTATGAAATATCACCCACTGAGAACTCTGTGGAGCACAGTTCTACTCAGACACATACGGGGGAACCATGAGTGGAATCTACTTATGAAATATCATCCACTGAGAACCCTGTGAGCACAGTTCTTCTCTGATACACCCATGGGGGCACCAAGAGTGGAATCTGCTTATGAAAAATCATCCACTGAATATCCTGTGAGCACAGTTCTACTCTGACCCAGATGAGACAGAATTGATTCAGTGGTAACTGGTTTGGTTTGGAAAGAAAACTGGAAATTAAATAAAATTAAACAGAAAAAAGCAAAGGAAGATATGAATTCACAGTTGAGAACTCCAGAAAAGCTCAGGAATTAGAGTCAGCAGGTGTCATTGATGATGAAGGGTTGGGTGAGAAAGGCCAAAAATAGGAAGAAATCTTTATAGAAAGTAGCGAGACTCCCAACCCGAGCCATCTGGAGGCTACTTCTCCACACACAAGAGAAGAACCAGAAAATGCCAGCTACCACCAGGACTGAGAGCTACAACAGAGAGAGCAAATGAAAGCCTATGTCTACACGCTAAGTAATAAGCCAGCCTCACAAACACCAGAGCCAGACGAAGCCCTCTCAGGACGAGAGTGGGTCCTTCTCTGAGGAAACTCGACACATAATATTACATTAGGGGATTTTTTTGTCCAAGAAAACCATCAAGGTCTCCATCACAGGTTGAACTGTGTCAGCTGAAACGATATGCTGATGTCCTGACCCCTAGGACCTATAAATGTGACCTTGTTTGGAAATGATGTCTTTGAAAAGGTTCTCAGCTGACACGAGGTTGTATTGGAGTCGGTGGCCTTCATCCAAAAGGGCTAATGTCCTCGTTAGAGGAGAAATGGCCCATAGAGAGACAGAGGGAGGATGTGTATGTGATGAATAAGGTAGAGGTGGAGTGACGGTACAGCACCAAGCCAGGAACGCCTGGGGCCATCAGAAGCTGGAAGACAAGAGGGACTCTTCCCCTAGAGCCCAGCTGACATGTTTGGTCTTTAAGCCTCCCTACTTGTAAAACCAGTTCCTGTCCTCATAAGCCCCTCAACAGCCTCTCCTTGGAAACCCTGTACAGGGTCGCTAGAGCTGGAACCAACTCCACGGCACTTAATAACAATGTGAAAAGAAGATACCAACATAAAAAGAATAAAAACCGTGGAGAAAACAGAGTTATTGTAGGATGATAAAAACTCCGATTATTATTAGTAAAATCCTCAGAGCAATAAGAGAAGCTACTGAAGTCATGAAACAAGGTAGTGCTTTAAAAAAGGAATTCAAAAAAAAGGAAGCAGTCTTTGGAAATAAAAAATAGGATGGCAAAAGTATTTAATGGAATAGAAGGTTGAAAAATATGTGAAGAAGTCTCCCAGAAAGCAAAAGAAAATGAAAGTAAGGAATATGAAAGGCATAATTCAAAAGATGCAATCTCTATATGATAGAAATTAAGTAAAATCTAAAGGAAAAACGTAATCTCCCCACACACATAAAAATATAAGAAATTTTCTCAAAACTAAGTTTTTATATGAAAAAGATCTGAAAATCACGGAACATGACGAATATATATATACATACCCATGATAGGGTATATCAGTTGGCTGTAGGATAAGTGTTTGACCACAAGGTCAACCAGCAGTTCAAACTCACCAGCCACCCCTCAGAAACGCTATACAGGGTTGTTACGAGTCAGAACCAACTTGATGGCCCTTAACAACAACAACAACAACAACAACAACACATAAATAGAAAATACAGAAGAAAAGCAAAAAACACTCAGAGAGAAAAGGGATAAAAAAAAATCGTAAGAAGTATTTATTGAGAATCAGAACGACCCTGGGTCTCAAATACAATTTTGGAAGCTGAGCAGGAATCGAGAAATGCCTTCAAAACTCTTGAGGTAAACTTATTTCTCATCTAGAATTCCATAGTCTGTAGAACTCTCAATCAAGTGTGAAAGTGAAATAAAAAAAAAGAAAATGAAAAAGACATCCTCAGACATGAAAGGTCTTAAAATACGTACCTCCCACGCACCCTTTCTGCAGAAACCACTGCAGGATGTATTCCAGATCAACTCGGTCATCTGAAAATATCCTGAAAAGTCCTGGAAAAAACTACTCTTCCAGGAGAGTGTTGTTGCTGTGAGCAGCACTGAAACTGGAACATACACCAAAAGAAGGAGGCACAACAACAACAACAACAACAACAACAACAAAAAGACGTGAAATCTAGGAAACCGAATTGAAATGCGGAGACATTCCGCGTTCTACAAAAGGTTAGAAAATCAAAATAATGAGCAGGAATGAAAGCTAAAACCAATAACCCATGTTTAAAACATGAGCAAAGGGCTAGAAGAGACATTGCTTCAAAGAAGCTATACTAATGAAATGGCTAATGGAGCGTGTGCAAAGATGCCCAACCTCACCCTCCATTCCACCGGGTCCATTCCACCTCAAGACCATCTAGTTGATACCAATCTAGGTGTTTTACTCGAGAGCCGTGCTCCACAGCGTTTTCAATGGCTGGTTTCAAAGAAGTAGATCACCAGGCCTTTCTTCCTAGGCACCCCAGTGAGCAGCTGAGCCCAGGGACTTCTAGAGACAATAACAGGTCATAAAAGCTGCCCCAGGACAGTGGCCTGCAATTTCATGGTTTTCAACTCGTATGATTTTAACAAGAATCACAGGAAAAGCTCCATCTTAAGGTCCCTAGTATGAGCAGAGCTGGACGGGAAGGGTGGGGCCCACTAAGATGATACTCACAAGCCTCATTTTCTAACAATAAACTTGTTTTCTAATTTCGCTCATGTTCTTGTCATTCTAGGGCAGTGATGAGTAAGCGTGTCTGAATGTGGGCTATCAGGAGTAGAAAAAAGCAAAAAACAAATGGCAATCATGATTTTTTTTTCTATAAAAATAAAACCAGCTTCAATGAATAGTAGGGATCCTGGTATGGTGCCGTGGGTTAATGTGCTGGACTGCAAAGTCTGTTTGAACCGCAAGGTCACCAGCCACTCTGGAAAGCCTATACAGGATCACTATGGGTCAGAACCAACTTGATGGCACTTAACAACAACAACAAGTAGTAGAAAGAAATGTGACATTTCACATCTCAGAATAGAACAATGTCTACAAAAGACTAGGCTGACTGGTCACATGGAGACTGGTGGAACCCCAAGGCTATGGTCCTTGATCACCCTTCAGGTCTGGGACTGAACTCCCCCTAATAACTCAATTTTCAGCCAAGCGACTCCATGGCACTTAACAACCATAGATAGGTTGGTATTAGACAACACCAGTGAGATACACACACCATAGGATGGTCAACCATTGAAGGTCAAGAGGGCAAGTTCAGAAGGGTGGGAAGGAAGGAAAATGATAAATAAACAAGAAAGGCAGGAGGAAGTGGGATGCGAGATGTTACAAGGAAGGGATTGCAATCATTGAGATGAAACAAAGTATATGATTTGTTCAATGTGAAACTATCTGTTCTGTAAACCTTCTCTCAACTCACAATAAACAAAGTATATGATCTGTTCTCTAAACCTTCACTCAATTCACAATTAAAAAAAAAATATTAAAGAATAAAAGGATGTCAATTAGGAGACATTCCTTATTGGAGTCAGTTCTGACTCAAAAGGACCCCTATGGGGTTTGAACGGCTGGTGGGTTTGAAATGCTGGCCTTGTGGTCAGCAGTCAAATGCTTATCCTACAGCCCCCACACCAGCACTCTTATTCCTTTGTGGCCTCTAAATTATTGGCAACTGCAGTTGGTTGGAAATTCAGAAAAGAAGTTTTGTAATGTTGACCCTGAAATCATTTTGCAGACCACAGCCTCCATCGGGTCTGCTCTGTAGGCCTGAGGATTGAGACCAATCGCTCACTCCTCTAGGCACCTTGAACCTCAACCTGACTCTCGGCTACAGTCAAAGAACAGTTGGAGCTCAATCCAAGTGGTTCTCTGTTCTATCCATTTTTCTCCAGTTTCCATCTCTATGAGAAAAAAAATGATGATTTTCCTCGGTACAAGGCCGAGCCAGCTTCTAGGTCTTGCAAAGCAAAGGACACAAAGCAGTCAGCTGGCTGCTGTCCCCAGCCCTCGGGGATAGATTTGACATCGGGGACAAAACAGGTCATACCAGGTAGCCACCACAGAGCTGTCCTTCATCTACCAAAGATTAAGTCTGAAAAGAGAATGTGGTTCGTGACTGAAAGCAAACCTTTCTTAGGAGCAAAATGGTCTGTATTTCTATTAACTGGGCCAGCCAATCTCCAATTATACAATGGTGTGTTGCAGACTGGGTAAGACTAGTCAGAGGTTCGAGGCCCTCTAGGGCCGAGTGTAACAAATGAGGCCACTGGCAGTTAATGGCAAATTGCTTTCATATTAATATTCAGTTATATATATTAAATTAATACACGGAGCCTTTGACAATCCACAGATAAATATGATATTTTCCTAACTAAAGGTTGCAAGGTTAAGCCTTTCTCCAAAAGGATTAACTAAAAATATCTTAGCTACTTCTCGGTTCTTTGTTCTATAGACAAAGAACCCATCCTCCCTAATCCTTTTCCAGGTGCAGCCCATTCAACCTGGGCATCTCGAGACCTGACTCAGGAAGCCGAAGCAGCAGGACTCCGCCCAAGCTTTTGTCATTACTCTCACCTTCCCCCAACTTAGCTCAGGGGCTATAGATATGTTAATTGGGCCTGAGAATCCAAGTTGCTGGCCTGGGATTCGAACCAGCGAAGTACGATGTAAAGTTACCTGAATGTCTGGAAAAGTACTGATGTTAGCCGTACCTTGCCTAAGTCCCTCCCAGCTTGATGTGAAGCTCCTCCCCTGAATAAAGCAGAGGCCTGGGCCTCCCCAGGTGTGCATTACTGGTTGGAAGGCATGGAGTAAAGATTGCAATGCATTACTGGTTGGAAGGCATGCAGTAAAGATGGCAGGGCAGTGAGTTGCTGCCTGCAGAGGCCATGATGCCTGTAGTCCCAGGCCTGCCCACCAGTGATGTATCCACCCTGGCTTTGGGGTGCCTCTTTGTCTCTCTCTTTGTCTCCTTCTGTGTATTCTTGATATATTGCAATTGCCGTCAGGTATCCTCTCCTCGTGAACCGAACCCCTATGTGGAGGCGGGTCCCAGACAATGGTGTTGGGCAATCGCACAGCTTGTTGACCGTACATAGATTGCAAATACAGAGGATTCCTGTTAATTTGTCCAGTGATTTCTAGGTACTGGAATCTGGGGGGGAAACCATTCAATGCATTTTTAAAGTTCCCATCCATTCCATTTTAAAGGAGTCCTGGTGTGGTGCTGTAGAATCAGCATTGGACTGTCAACCACAGGCTGGACTTTCCAACCCACCAGGTGCTCCTCAGAATGCCTTATACAGGGCCGCTATGAGTCGGAACCAATTCACGGCACTTAACAACAACAAAGATGTCATTTTGCAGGTTTCTCCAGACAGGCTGGAGAGGAAGTTCCCAATCAGGTTCCCAAATTTTCTATGTCTGTTACCTCTTTAGGGGCATCCCTAGGTGGTTCAAATGGCTAAGCACTCAATGACTGGTTAGTTGAAAAGTTGTTGGTGGTTCGAACTCACTCAAAGGCAGGTCTGGAGATCTGCTTCTGAAAGATACAGACTTGAAAACCTGGGGGAGGTGTAGTTACTTCTGCTCTGCACACATGGGATGGTGGAGGAGTGCTAAAAGTTGGTATGGATTCAACAAGTAACTCACAATGACACCCTGTTTGGAATTTAGAACAATGTTACCCAGTTAAAGTATGAATGAATAACATCAGATCTGAACTCCTCAGTCCTCGTCAGAACCTGGTCTCCTACTGTCCAAGGGAAGGAGAGGAACAGGACGAGCTGGGCCCTTCCCGCTTCAAACACCCCCCCACCCATAGCCTCACGGAAGTGTCCGGAGGCAGGGCTGGGGGTTGGGGGTGTCAGCCCTGCAGCCAGGGCCTCAGAGTGTTCAGAAGGAAGGAGCTGGCAATGGCTCCTGGCAGAACAGGGACCCCCAGATTTGAGTGTGAAGCATTGCCCATTGCCATGAGTCACCTCTCTGCTTCACAAGCTCCCCTGGGTTCCTGTTAACTGCTGAGGGCCCTGAAGTCCCTGCAGTGAAGGTTGATCATCCCTCCCCTGCCACATCAAACCCAAACGCACTGCTACCGAGTCGATTTCAGCTCACAGCAACGCTAGAGGACAGTGCAGATCTGTTCCCTAGGGTTTCCCAGGCTGTCAGTCTATACAGGAGTAGAAAGCTTTAACTTTCTCCCACAGAGTGACTGGTGGGTTTGAACCACAGGCCTTGTGGTTAGAAACTTGACACCTAGTCCACAGCACCACCAGGGCTCCTAGCGTATTCTTACGCTCACAGCAAAATGACTCCACGATTCTCCTTGCTGCCCAAATCTGTCATTCTCTTTCACCTTTCAGCCTCTTTCTCCTGTAATGTCTGCTGCCTGGAATGTTCTCCCTAAGCCCCACCCAGCCCAGTCCAGCCCATCTCCTTCAAAGCCAATGTACCAAGAAGCTTCTCCCAGCAGAGCTGACCCCTCCTGTGTTCTGGCTGTTGGTCTCTAACCAGTTCCTGTAGACACAACTCCTAGGAGAGATGGCGGTTTCTGTCGAGATGAATTGTATCAGACATTTTTAATGTCACCCAGGCCACCATGAGTCAGAAACAACACAACCGCACCTAACGGCAGTAGCCACTCAATCAACAATGCTTGATTTGTTTTCTCCAATAAAGTTATAAGCAACTTACAGGTAGTGATCAAAGAATATGAAAGTTCCAATTCCCGCCCAAGACTCTGCAGATGTAGCAAATGAATAGCACATATCCATCCTGGCGTGGCGCTGTAGGACCAGCATTGGACTGCAACAAGGTGGGAAGTTCAAACCCACCAGCTGCTCCTTGGAAACTCTATATGGGGTCATTATGGGTCAGAACCGATTTGACGGCACGTAACAACAACAAATCCTTATAAAGAGGGTCAGAGGAAAAGAGGAAGTCACCCAAGGAGATGGACAGACACAGAGGCTGCAACAATGGGTTCAAACCTGGCGACAATTGTGAGGAGGGTGCAGGACGGGGAGGGGCTTCATTGCATTATGCATGGGGTCACAGTCGGAGCAGACTGAATGGCCATTTTCATCTTGGAGAGCCATCTGTCATCAGCCAGTTGCTTGTACTGTGGTGGCCTGCATGTTGCTATGATGCTGGAAACTGTCCTAGCCGTATTTCAACAGGGTCACCCATAGGAGACAGGTCTCAGCAACTTCTTCCTGAGTAAGACAGAAAAGTCGGACGATCTTCTCCCAAAACAAAACTGATGAAACGCTTATAGATCGCAATAGGATCTAGTCTGATAGGGTGCTGGAAGATGAGCCCCCTGGGTTGGGAGGTGCCCAGAATATACAGTGACCACAACCAACCAAACATGAAGATGTCATAGGACTGGGCAGTGTTTCATTTATACACGGACGGGTTGCCAAGCATCACAGCCAACTTGACAACATTGTGGGAACTGCTTGTGTGATTTTTTTTCAGTGAGAAAAAAATGCAATGATTCTCCCAGCGATGCTTGTTCTGAAAGTACTTTAGCCCAGTGTTCAGCACCAGACTTCAAAGAACATTCGTTGTATGGAAGAGCCTCAGAAAACATAAAGACCTATGCCCTCCACTTCTCATCTGCTCAGCTTCTGTTTTTCCATCTCCCTTCATCCTCACCCATTCTCTTGCTCGCTTCCACAGAGAATGTCCATTAGTCGGGATGGTTTTAGGGAAGCCAGGCCTGTAATACTGGCAGTGCCGAGCACCAGGGAGGACTCACACAAATGCACAGGGTCTCCGGGGCTTGGCCTTCAGTCCTAAAAGCTCTTCTCCTAGCTCCCCAGGTACCAGGCAGGCCACGGTCCAGCCTCAAGTCCACACATTGGCGTCCATACCTCTCTGAGGAATTTACCATGGTTTCGTAAATGTGTTGGGAACTACTATTAAAAATAAAACCGGAAGTGTGAATGGAGAGTTCTTCTTTCTTCCTTCTTACTCCGAATTGGGCGAAGGTTTACAGAGCGGATGGATCATCAGTTTCCCATTCAACAATTCACACTCACTCTGTTTCATCTCACTGACTGCAACACCCACAGTGTAACATCCCATCTCCTCTCTGTTTCCTGTTTCCATTTCTTCTTCTTTCCTATCCCTTCTACCTTGTCCCTGAGTAAATGTTGCTGTTTTGATCTCAAATGGTTAATTATTCTAAGGAGTGAGTCCCTCCCTACTGCTACTCTTCCCCTTACAAACCTGTCTTTCTATTATATGGCTGAAATTTGAGCCTGACCTGAATGGTGTGTAGGATCAGTACATTGCAAACCATGAGGTTGGCAGTTCAAACCCACCAACTGTTCCTCAGGAACCCTATACAGGTCACTATGAGTCAGAACCAACTTGACAACACTTAACAACAACAACAACAACAACAACTTTGATCAAAGGCCATAGTCTCGGGAGTCCCAGGAGGCTCCCTCTATGATTAAGGATTTCTGTAACACAAACACACTCAGGAGTCCTAGACAGTCACAAGACACGTTCCTACCCTGCGTCGTGAACAACGTGCAGGCCCAGATCTCCGAAATCTACTCCTGGAAACACAGCCACACCCGTCCCACTGAAACACAAGCTGAGAAGTTTCAGATGTACCAACAATGCCAGACACGCAAGCCAGCCAGTCAACCCCAGAGCTCAAGCACATGTTCCCCAAGGCCTAGCGCATTGGATCCCTTCTGGGGGTGTAGAGGGAGATGTGCATTACAAAGACAACAAAGATAAACTCAGTCACTACAACTGAGAGGCAGGAGGAAATCCAAACAGGAATCCCCTTCTCTCCCCCATTCCCTGCAATGAGCTCTCTTTCTGGTTACACCCCTAAGTGGGAGACTAGACTGCTTAAAAGAAGCCTTGGTCACAAAACAGTTAAGCACTTGGCTGCTAACCAAAAGGTTGGCAGTTTCATCCCAAGTAGCGGTTCTGCTGGAGAAAGACCTAGGGGTCTGTTCCCATAAAGTTGGCAGCCTAGAAACCCTTCAGGCCACTTCTACTCTCTCAGGTGGGCTTGCTATAAGTCCAACAACAGACTTCTTCATGCAAGAACCACGTCCTTCCAGGTTGTGGTTCTGTCCTTTTGACAAATTAGTATCTGGATGCTAATCTCTCAGTGTTCTTGTTGTTAAGTGCCATCGAGTTGATTCTGATGCATAGCGACCCTGTCTAGGGTTTCCAAGGAGCAGCTGTTGGGTTTGAACTGCCGACCTTGTGATGTGCAGTCCAGTGCTGATCCTACTAGCATTACACCAGAAGTCTCTCAACATAGCACTGTCTCTAAGAGAACTTTGTGCAGAGGAAGAAACATTCTGTATCCTTGTAAGACAGAACCTAGGCACACATCACTACTGAGCACCTAATGTGTACCTAGTGTGAGAAGGTCCACAATCCAACGAGATGGATTGGCACAATGGCTGCAACAATGGGCTCAAATATTACAATTGTGAGGACCACGCAGGACCGGGCAGTGCCTCGTTCTGTTGTGCATAGAGTAGCTATGGGTCGGGACTGACTGGTCAGCACCTACCAACGAAAACAAGTGTGGCTGAGGAACTTGATTTTTAATTTCGTTTCAATTGCAAAAGGCATATTACACAAAACAGCCTTGTGTTTGCCATAGTAAAATGCTGTCTTCTGCACACACGCACACACATAGACACAAGCAGACAATTAATATCAGCCAATGTAAAAAGGGCTCTGCTTATCAGTTGCATCACCTCACTAGACAGAAGGTTTCCTAGATCTCTCAGACAAGGAGTTCAATCCAGAAGAGCTGACTACAGCTATTTCTCCACCAGAAGGAAAGCGGGCATAAAAGTTTGAAAGATGGAGACAATGATTGTCGTTGTTGTGAAGTGCCATCGAGTCGGTTCCGACCCACAGTGACCCTGTATAGGGTTTCCAAGGAGCAGCTGGTGTGCTTGAACCGCCCACCTTGCAGTGCAAATGACTTTGAAGTCCAGCGCATTAACCCACAGCGCCAGGACTCCAGAGACAATGGTATAGAATATTGAAGAGACCATGTGTCCTTCTTTGTTGAGGAAATAAAGAAGAGAGAGGAGTCTGGAGCATTCTAGAAATATTGGAGGTCTGAAATAAATATGAAACATGCCAAATAAACATTTAGCCAGACTGAGATTGCAAATTCTAAGTGGCTACAAGAAAAGCAAGACTGGAAATATCATCAATCATTTGTTGAATTAGCAGTCTGGGAATTTGGCTTTTGGAATGAGTTTCAGAGCAATCAGCCAGCACCCATACTAATCCCTAGACATGTGGCAGAAGCAGTCTGGAGTCCCCCTGAGGCCGGAGAATGGGAACAACAGCTCAGCCTAAGAGCCCTTCACAACATGACAGGTCCTGCTCAGAGGTCGACAGAGCTCAAGGGTAAGGACGTTTGGACTCTGTCCACCCAGTCTGGAGACGGGCTGTGAATCTGAAAAAGAGTTCCATAAATGCTGAGGTGGCCCTGGTCAGATTCAATTGTTTAAGAAGAAGGTCATGAGTCAACTAGTATGCTGTTAGATCTGGGACAGCCCAAGAGTGGAGATGGTGGGACATCACCGTTAGAACAGAGGTAAGTGGTGACAGTTCAGTATAAAGACAAGCAGGGTGAAGACAGGTGATTGCTGTAGTTGCTGCTGTTAGTGTTAAGTGCTGCCAAGTCAGTTTCGACTCATCATAACTCGATGCATAAGAGAACGAAACACTGCCCAGTCCTGCACCATCTTCAGCATTGTCACGCTTGAGCCCACTGCTGCTGTCACTGTGCCAATCCATCTCTTTGGGGGTCTCCCTCTTTTTTGCTGACCCTCCATTTTACCAAGCATGATGTCCTTCTCCAGTGACTGGTCCCTCCTGTACGAGCCCAAAGTACGAGAGACAAAGTCTCTCCATCCTGGCTTCTAAAGAACATTCTGGCTTTACTCTTCCAAGACGCTTGTCTGTTTTTCTGGCAGTCCATGATACCTTCAGTATACTTCTCCAACACCGTAACTCAAATGCATCAATTCTTCTACAGTCTTTCTTATTCATTGTCCAACTTTCACATGCCTATGATGTGACTGAAAATACCATAGCTTGGGCAAAGCACCCCTTAGTCCTCAAAGTGACATCTTTGATCTTTAATACTATCATACAGAGAGAGATGTTATCCCCAGTGCTCTCCCCAGAAATGCAATGAAATACCAAGCCAAACTCGCTATCGTCAAGTTGGTTCTGGTTCAATAGCAACTCTGCAGAACACGACAGAACTACCTCACAGGGTTTTCAGGGCTGTAAACCTTTACAGCAGCAAACAGCTTCATCTTCCTATCCAAAGAGTGGCTGGTGTGTTTGAATTGCTAACCCTTCAGCTAGCAGTGAAGAGCTTAATGTAATACCAGTACATTTAAAAAGAACTCCATCTGGGTGGAGCTCAACATGGAGACCGCATAATATAGACAGAAAAATGGGGGCTTGAGTGGTAAGTGTGAGTTTGAAACCCAACTCGGCCTCTTAACCCAGATGTCTCCCCTCTGCAAGATTCCATGGAGACAGCATAATATAGACACCAATATAGAAAAATGGGGGCTTGAGTGGTAAGTGTGAGTTTGAATCCCAACTCTGCCACTTAAACCAAACCATCTACCCTTTGCAAGATTCCATTTTCTCGGCTGGAAAAGAGAAATAATTAACTCTAATAAGAGTTGTTGTGATAATTAAATGAGGGGGAGGGGGGGAAGGAAGCAACGAAGTACCTAATTCATGTTAAATATTCCAAAAACGAGACTCCTTCCACTTCTCTGCAACGGAAGCCTTCCGTTGCAAGAACTAAGCCCAAGCTAACCACAAGAAGTGTAATGCCCTCTCTCCCTAATGCAGTCAAGGACTCAGGCACAAAGGAGAGTCTCCAGGAGAAGCTGTGGACCATTTGTCAAGGAAGCTTAGCAATTACACTGCTTTCTTTTAATTGCTAACAACAGAAACCAGCTCTGGTTTACTGGGAAGATGTTCCACAGCTTACAGACGCAATATAAAGACTGGTTACCCAGAACCAGGAACCATCCCACCAGGGTACAGCTAGCAGACATGACCAAACGGGCAGTACCTCTAAGAGACAAGGTTCCCAAGAATCTGGTTTTCTATACTCAAGTCACATGCTTACCCCGGGGTGGAATCAGGGTGGGGAAAAACCTCCATGGTGGAGCCAGACACACAACAACATCGAGGGAGTGGTATGCACTGGTAACACACTTGGCTGCTAACTGGAAGGTTGCAGGTTCTAGTACACCCAGAAGTGCCTCTGAAGCGCTCCTTCCAAAAAACTCATGCATTGGAAATCCTGTAGAACACAGTTCTATACTGACCACGTGGGCACATCTTGAGACCAAACTGACTCAGCAGCAGCTGGTAAATCCCAAAAGGTAAGCAAGCCATGTATGTTGTTGTAGGCTGGGGCGTCGGTTCTGATTCATAGAGACCCTATACAGGATTTCCCAGAGTGGCTGATGGGTTTTGAACTGGCGACCTTGCAGTTACTCGTCCAGTGGTTAACCTACAGCACCACGTCAGGACAGATGTGAGGCAGGTATAGTGAGACATTTATTCTGAGATACGCTCTTACGGTTTTTAGGTGCTATCAAGCCAGTGCCAACTCATCGTGAACCTATCTATGCTTAACAGAATGAAAGACTGCCTGCCAGACTCACCACTGTTCTGTTGGAGCCCATTGTTGGAGCCATTGTGTCAGTCCATCATGCTGACAGTCTTCCTCTTTTTCACTGACCCTCTACTTTACCAAGCATGATGTCTTTCTCCAGGGACGGGACGCTACTAATAACACGCCTCAAAGTCTCGCCATTCTAGCTTCTGAGGAACATTCTAGCTGCACTTTTTCCAAGATAGATTTGTTTCTAAGATGCAGCATGAAGCGCTCCATGGGAGTTCGGCATGGGTGCAAATCCTGGCTCCACTGCTTGCTAGCTATCAGCACCTGAAATGTTACTCCCTCATCCTCTCTTCTCAGTTTCTTCTTCTGTATGGTAATGGCATCTATCTCATAAAGTGGTGTAAGAATTAACTGGGATAATATATATGCCAAGCACATAATAGGATCTCACTGAATGTGAATGTTGTTGTAATTAATAATGCTGAGGCATTATCGTTGGGCACCTCCCAGATATGCTCAAACACTTAGCCATCTCGTCAGGGCCAGGGAGTCAGAGACCTTACTCCTCTTCTCACCAGCCCTTCCTGACTTGATTTCTCCATGTAGATAATGGACCAGAGCTGCTTCCATGGAAGCTGTTTTGACTTCGTTGTGCAAGTTACTTGGTGAGACACAGAAGAAACACTCCTTGCTGGAGAGATGCTAAAGACAGTCCAACCCCACAGTGGGAAGAACTATCCACCATTTGTGGATTCGTCTTTGTATTCGCTCTTCCAATCATGACTTTAGGTTCCTGGCCATGGTAGTTTACCTTACATGGGAGGGCCTGCTTCCCAGCAGTCCATCTGGCCCGGAGAAGAGGCATTTTCCTGAGGAAGAGGGTGTCTTGGGGAGGGCGACTGGGGAGCTGGGATGCACAGCACACGCTGACAAAAAACCACAGCACTGGCTTCCTCAGCAACTCTCAGGAGGGTATTCAGTGAAGAAAAGGTAACTGGTCTAGGCACACAGAAGTTTCACAACAGTGTATGCGAGGGAGAATGGAAGTACCAGAAATGGGCTTCACACAAGGATCACGCAGGCCTCAAAATTAACATGATGCCAGAAAAGTACCTACTCATACCTTACGGTTCTACTTAAAGATCTCCTTCCCATTTTACACACAGAGCTATAGAGATGTGAAGTTCATGTCTTAACTCTCTATGCATAGCATTTGTCCTGTTGAAAACGAACTCCGGGGACTTGGGCTAGGCTCCCAGTCATTATTTTAAATCTTCATTTTTAATAGCGTTTGGTTGCCAAGGAAATCTCAACACAATAAAGCTGTGGCCGAGACCCAACTTTTTGGCTGTTCTGTACCATACCAGTGGATTGAAATTTAGCAACGACTGTGAGGACGGCCCACAAGTGGGTCAGAAGTCTCCCGCCCGAGCTAGGGTCTCTGTGTGTCAGAACTGACTGGACAACACCTAATGACAACTTCAGGAAGTTTACGATCCTAATTAATCTGAGATAACAGATGGCCTCAAAAACATACCTGATTGTCAGTTACATTTTCTGAAATCAAAAAACCCACTGCCGTTGAGTGGGTTCCAACTCCTAGCGACCCTAGAGGAGAGAGCAGAGCTGATCCATAGAGTTTCCGAGGAGCAGCTGGTAAGTTTGAACCGCCGACCTGGCAGTGAGCAGCTGAGCACTCTGACGACTGCGTCACCAGTCCTGTTTCCTGAAGGCACTTCCAAATCCTTAAAACGGCCAGCAACCACACAGCCCAGAAGTTTGGTTAGTGGGTGATGGGCCACGTTGAATTTTCTCCTCAGATTAAATCAATGTGCCAAGGCAGCTCCTTCTTCCCCAGAAACCACAGAGCCGCGGGGACACGTGCTGTAAGGGGACCTGAAACGCATTTGCTGTAGAAATGAAATGCTATTCTTGGAACACCTATGTCATTGCTTTAACCGAATCTCCTTTACACAGTGAAATGGCTGCTGCTTAGCAACGCATGCAAAGGAAGAGCCGCAATCTCGCTCGCTTGCTTGCTTCTTCCCAACTGGCAGAGTATTAAACACACACTGTGACGCTTCTTTTCTTTGATGTTTTCATGTACGCAGAAAGAACCTTACATATGACAAAGAGGTTTTCACTGTCCCTGAAATACTGATCTGGGGCACTGTTGCTGTCATTGTTGGGTGTATTCCGGATAAGCCCTACTCATAGTGACCCCACATAACACAGGAGAAGTGCCACAGGGGTTTATATGAGCCATGGTGGAGCTATGGCTAAAGCACTGGGCTGCTCCATAAAGATTTGCAGCCTGGGAAACCCGAAGGGGGAGGCACTAAGAGTCAGAATCAACTCGGGGGCAGTGGGTTTGGTGTGGGTTGGTCTTTGCAAGTGTGGATCCCCAGTTCTTTCTCCCTCAAAGCGACTGGTGAATTTGAACCTCCAACCTTCTGGTTAGCAGCAGGGTGCTTAACAATTGTGCCACCAGGGATCCTTTGGTATATTAGCTGGTGACTGCCCCCCAACCTCATTATGATTAACAACTGAAATTGTTGTTGTTAAGTGCCATCAAGTCAGTTCCGACCCATAGTGACCCTGCATCAGGTTTCCAAAGAGTGGCTGGTGAGCTTGAACCTCCAACCTTGAGGTTTAAACTACATTGCAGTTCAATGCATTAGCCCACAGCGCTACACCAGGACTCCAACACCTGAGACAAGCGCAAGTAAACAAAACAAATGAGAGGGGAAATTTGCAAAAAATCGTCTCATTGCAAGGTCTGTACAACCAATGCCCTGAAACAAAACAGCAGAGACTTTGGATCCAAAAAGTTACCTGTGTATTCTTCAAAGAGATGGAAAAAAACAATGACAAACTTTATATGGAAAGGAAAGAGACCCAGTATAAGCAAAACACTGCTTAAGAAGAAGAAAAAGGTTGGAAACCTCTCACTCCCTGACTTCAAAATTCATTACACGGCTACAGCGGTCAAAACAGCTTGATACTGGTACAATGAGAGATATACTGATCAACAGAAGAGAATTAAGAATCCAGAAATTAACCCTTCCCCATACAGCCAACTGATTTTCGACAAAGTACCTAAATATATTGCATAGGGACGGGACAGTCTTTTCAACAGATGGTGCTGGCAGAACTAGAAAGTGATGTGCAAAGGATTGAAACAAGACCTTCACCTCATGCCTTATACAAAAACCAACTCAGCATGGATTAAAGACCTAAATGTGAATCCCAGAATTATGAAGGCCATCAAAGAAAAAATAAGGACAAATGTGAGGGCTCTAATTCAGGGCATACACAGACTACCAAACATTTTGAAAACTACACAAACAAAAATAGACAAAATACATGATTTGGATATACTAAAAATTTTAAACTTATGTGCATCAAAAGACTTCACCAGAAGAGTAAAAAGGGAACCCACAGAATGGGAAAAAATCTTTTGCAATGACACATCAGACAAGGGACTGATTTCTAAAATATATAGGAAACTGCAACACCTCTACAAGAAAAAGACAAATAACCCAATTAAAAAATGGGCACAGGCTATGAACAGACACTTCACCAAGGATGAGATCTGGGCAGCCAACAAACATATGAAGATGTTCTCGATCACTAGCCATCAGAGAGATGCAAATCAAAACACCAATGAAATATCATCTCACACCAGCAATAACAGCAAAGATCAAAAAAGTAGAGGACAATAAATGCTGATGTGGAGAGACTGGGACACTCCTGCATTGCTGGTGGGATTGCAAAATGGTCCAACCTCTCTGGAAAGCAACATGATGCTTCCTCAGAAGGTTGGAAATAGAAATACCTTATGATCCAGCAATTCCTCTACTTGGTATTTACCCATAAGAAATACGAGCTATAACACAAGTAGATATATGCACACCAATGTTTATAGCAGCACTATTTACAATAGCAAAAAGATGGAGTACCCATCAACTGAAGAATGGATAAACAAACTGTGGTACATACACACAACGGAATATTATGCTACCTTGAAGAACAACAAGGAAGCTGCAAGCAATCGCATAACATGGATGAACCTTGAGGACATTATGTTGAGTGAAATTAGTCAGTCACAAAAGGAGAAATACTGCATAGGACCACTACTGTAAAAGACTAAGGGAAAGAACCCATACTAAAGGCAGGGGGTGGGGGGGTGTTCTTTGCTTGTTACCGGGATGTAGGGGTGGGGGTGAAGGGAGGAAGGGGAAGGTGGAGCACAGGGCAGGGAATAGACACAGGATAGTTTGTGTGCTGGGGAGGGGGGCAATACACAGGAAGGGGGAGGGGAATGGAAGAACAAGGTGGATGGGAATATTGCTGGGGACCCCTGCCCAGAAGGCGAGACTCCTACACTGAGCTGCCGGTGTTCCCATTCCCTGGCAGGTGGTCTGAGAAAAGTCACGTTGCTACCAAGCCTGTTTCCTTGACCACACAAGAGCTCTGGAAACCAGGCCTGCCCAACCTGCCACCTGAGCATGCTTTGAGGGTAAAATTAGATCAATTACGTGCAAATAATTTATCAACAGTAAAGCCCAGAAACACTCCACGCTTTTAAAAACTTATTATTAAGCACCTAAATTTAGTCAATATTAACAGTTGGAAAAAAAACATCTCCAGAAATTTGACTTTTTGAATAATCCCTTTGACTTCTTTGTAAGTTATTCAGCACTGGCTCATAGAAAGCTTCTATTTTCATCTTTAAATAGCTTTGATTTTTATTTTTGAACTAGAGAGGTATTTGCCTCAGAAATTCTGAGGCTTTCATTCCGATGTGCAAGGATGACTCTGGTGTTTGAAATGTTTCTTTGGAACTTTCTAGGTGTCTATAACATGATGGAGACATGACAACTTCAATCTTTTCTCCTAACAACATAACATGAACAGCCATAAAAACTCTGAAAGGTGTTTCTATGGAAAAACTTACGTTGCAAATAAGTGAGTACCTCTACCCTCCAGTTAAAGGTGAGAGACCCAACTCTTCCAAGAATATTTTTCTAAAACATCAAACTGTGCTCATGATGCCAGTTGAGTCCCATAAAAGCAAAACTAACCCAAACCCGTTGCTATGGAGTTGATTCTCACGTGACCCTATAGGACAGGGCTGCACTGTCCTATAGGGTTTACAGGAGCAGAATGAATCAGTTGTTTCCTGTGGAGTGGATGGTGGGTTTGAACTTCCAACTTTGCAGTTAGCAGTCTGATGCCTAACCCACTGTGCCTGTCAGTCATATAAAGGGCATGCCAATTGGCTCGAATTTCTTCACTGGGTCTCATCCATTGTACCAGAACCCTTCCCCTCAAATCCCACTTGAATCAAACCAAATCTCAGAATTTATAGAGCAGTTAATGACTGTAAGGAGTCCTGGTTCTTGTTGTTGTTAAGTTACTTCAACCCTTGTTGTTGTTGTTAGGTGCCATCGAGTTGGTACCGACTCATAGCGACCTTATGCACAGCAGAAGGAAACACTGCCCAATCCTGGGCCAACCTCACTACTGTTGTCACGCTTGAGTCCATTGATGCTGCCACTTGGCCAATCCATTTCGTTAGGGGTCTTCCTCTTTTTCTCTGACCCTCCACCTTACCAAACATGATCTCCTTCTCCCGCGACTGGTCCCTCCTGACAATATGTCTGAAGGATGAGAGACGAAGTTTGGCCATCCTGGCCTCTAGGAGCACTCTGGCTGCACTTCTTCCAACACAGATCTGTTGGTTCTATGGGCAACCCATGGCACTGGACTGTCACCACTCGTATGTCAGTTTGTCATCCTGTGGTGGCTTGTGAGTTGCTATGATTCAGAAAGCTATGCCACTGATATTTTAAATGCCAGCAGCATCACCCATGGTGGACAGGTTTCAGATGAGCTTCCAGACGAAGACAGACTAGGAAGAAGGAGTGACGAACTACTTCCAAATAGTTAGTCACTGAAAACCTTATGAAGAGCAGAGAAACACTTCTACCCTAGGCCTCAGAAAAATGGAATTAATAATGTTGTTGCTAAGTGCCATCGAGTCAGCTCCAACTCATAGCAATGTTGTGTCAGGCTTCCAGGAGTGGCTGGTGGGTTTGAACTGCTGACCTTGAAGTTAGTACTCACCCTACAGTGCCACAGTTGCTGTTGTTAAAGTGCCATCAAGTTGCTTCCAAATCTTAACGACCCTGCACAGGGTTTCTGAGGAGTGGCTGGTAGTGTTGAACCTCCCACCTTCAGTCTGGTGCATTATCCTACAGCACCACACCAGATCTCCAGAAATAATAAAAGTCCCTGTCTAAAAAAAAGTTCAATGAAATATTGGATTTTATAACATGTTTAGCCTCCCCTGGCACAGAGTAAAGAGGGTGTGAATGGTTTGCAGTTGGCTGCTAACATAAAGGCTGGAGATTCAACTCACAAGGATATGCCTGGTGATCTTCTTCTGTGAACATGATGGCCAAGAAAACCCTGTGGAGCAAGCGGTTCTACTCTAACACATGAAGTCGCCATGAACTGGGATCGACTCGATGGCACACACAGGTATGCTCTGGATTTGAGGCAAAGTGTGGGGTAGCATAGTGAGTTATGTATGAGTTGGGCTGCTAACTGCAAAGTCAGCAGTTCAAATCTACCAGTTGGTCCTTGGGAGAAAGATGAGGCTTTCTGCTCCCATAAAGCCTTGGAAACCCTATACAAGGTCGCTGTGAGTTGGAACTGACTGGGAACCGACTGGAAGACACACCACCACTGCTCTCAAACTTTTCCTTCTTGCTCACAAGTTGGTGAGTAAGCACTGGTGTGCTTGCAGTGAATGATGAAGCCAAGAAGAGCTTTTTCTTTCTCTTCACTGCAACTTACAGATGTTTGGCTGGATGTCCATTGAAGGACAGTGACATTGATTGAGTTGTAGATCTGGCAGGCAGGCAGGAAGGCTCAGAGGGGAGGCTCTGGGCCCAGCGTTGTCCCTGAAGTTGGGGATTGTCACTCCCTCAGGGAAAGACAATGCTCTGCAACGTCTACTTCCTATCCAACATCGGGGAGCTACAGACGTAACTTCCTTTGGAAAGACATAAGAAAAGTTACCCCTTGTGGCACTCTGGCATAAAGCACTGGACCGCGAGGTCAAGTGGAACCACAAGGTCAGAGGTTTAAGCTCACCAGCCACTCCTTGGAAGCCCTATACAGCGTCGCTATGATTCGATGGCACTTAACTACAGTCTTCCATTGAGAAGGGGCTAACTTACAAAAGAAGCTGTTGTAAACCAGGCTTTTCCCTCAGTGTGCTCTTAGAGAAACGGCCTCAACTCTTGTCACATGCATAGGACACGGATCACAGTCCTTTCAGTCTGAGGAATCTTCTAGAAGCATTTCTCAAAATGACATGTGGAGTTGCTTCTAACTGCTTCCACACCATCTTGTAAAAAAAGCTCTTTTTATCTTTACACAAACGACTTTCAAGTTGATGTGTTTTGTTTTGTTATTTTAAGTATTTTTTCCATAGAATTCTGACATCTTTCTCCTTTTCAAAGGTATAACACATTCTTAAAATGTACTTTGGAACATTCAAGGGGTCTGTTTGCTGGCTGTATTCGTTGACAATCCATATTATACTCCAAAGCACCCAAATTGCCTTATCTTTACCTTTGGGGGGAAGTAATATTCATTTTTAGATCAACTTTGAGAAAGATTAACTTCCTCAACATTTACGTCCCAGTCCCATGCCAGTTTTGTTTGTTCAACAAATGGTGAGTGGTCACCTGCAGCTTTTAATAACTGACTCTTTCGTTTGGCCTGGTTGAGAAACTGACAGAACATCCCAGAAAGCTGAGCCTTGAAATCTGAAGTCATCCAGGGCAGCTGGTATCTGGGAAGTGTCTCTCTCTGACTGTCAGGACAAGCAGCAGGCTACAGTCTGGACCCTGGATGAGGCCGACGTCAGCCAGTCGACCTAGAGAAAAAAAACAAGCTCTAAGGCCAAAAACAAGTTTGTAGTGGTTATGAGTCGGGCTGCTAACCTCAGAGTCAGCAGTTCAAAACCACCAGCTGTTCTGTGGGTGAAAGATGAGGCTTTCTGCTCCTGTAAAGATTTACAGCCTCGGAAACCCTGTACAGGGTCGCTATGAGTCGGAACCGACTCCACGGCACATGACCACCACCTCCATGGCCACGCTCTCTCTCTGGCCTCTGTCTTTATCTACCTATCGTTCCTGACACTGACAAGCTCGAGACCCATCCTGCTCTGCTTCCTGTCCCCATACCATACCTGCGCCTCTCTCCTCAGCCCTGGGCTGCCTACAAGCCCTGATTTCAAGTCCTTTCATGGATCCTCCTTAGAGCGAGCTCTTTAATAAGTTATGAAAAGACAAGAATTTATTCTGTACTTTCAAACTCACTGCCATCGAGTTGGTTCTGACTCGTAGCGACCCTGTAGAGGGTTTCTGAGGCTGCAAAATTTTACAAGAGCAACAAGTCTCATCTTTCTCCCTTGGAACAGCTGGTGGATTTGAACTATTGATCACATGGTTAACAGTCCCATGTTTATCCTACAGCAATACACCAGGGACCCCTCATTCTAGATCTCAATGTGCCAACTGAGGACAAGAGTGTGCCAGTTCCATTCCTTAAAAGTCCCTCATCAATCTCATGCTCATCTGAATAATGTTATCACTAGCTGGGATGTCCCTGGCTGACACAAACATTTAATCACTGAACTAATAACAGGATGACTGATACTTCAAACCCGCCCAGAGGCACCTCAGAAGGAAGGCTTGGCTATCTGCTTCCTAAGGCCCACAGTTGGAATTGGCGTCTGTGTTGTTGTTGTTGTTGTTGTTGTTGTTGTTAGTAGCTGTTGAGTCCAATCCAACTCATTACAACTCACACGTATACAGTAGAACTGCACTCCATTGGGACTTCAGTGGAAGAATTCTTGAATTCTATACAAGAGATGCTGGTTCTCCTGAAGGGAAAGGGTGTGACCTTTTGGAAGCAGATTACCAGGACTTTCTTCTGAGGAACCTCTGAAAGGATTCAAACTGTCAATGCTTGGACTAGTCGTCGAACACACCACCCAGGGCTCCAGACATATGACTAATGGTCAGCATCTCAAAGGATAAGAGAAAAATCTGCCATTATCTGGACTTAAATATACAAGAGACTCCTTGACCGAAAGTGCCCTAAGCGCTCATTTGGTGACAGGAAGCATTAGAAGTATCAACTCGTTTAACCTTCCAACGATGCTATGAGGTGGCACTACCATTGACATTTTATAAATGGAGGAACGAAGGCACAGAGAAGTCCAAGGTCACACAGCAGGTGGAGGTGGGCATTTACATCTAGTGGCTATGGCTCTAAAGTCTATATACTCCATACTACTATATACCCTCCACCACTCATCTGTCAGTTTCTCATACTGTAGTGGCCTGTGAGTTGCTGTGATTCTGAAAGCTATGGCATGGGTATTTTAAATACCAGCAGGGTCACCCATGGTGGACAGGTTTCAGATGAGCTTCCAGACAAAGACAGACTAAGAAGGAGAGCTGACTACTTCCGACTATTTAGTCACTGAAAACCTTATGAATAGCCAAGAAACACTATCAGATATAATGCCGGGAAATGGAAGGCACTCAAACTGTGATGGGGAAGGGCTGCCTCCTCAAAGTAGAGTTGACCATGATGATGCGAATGGAGTAAAGCCCGTGGGAGTAAAGACCACGGGATCTTCATTTGCTGATGGAGCACAAAGGTGGAGGGTCAGAGAAAAAGAGGAAGACCCCCAAAGAGATGGATTGTCAATATAGCAGCATCAATGGGCTCAAACATGGCAACAATTGTGAGGTTGTCCCAGGACCCAGCAGCGTTTCATTCTGTTGTGATAGGGTTGCTATGAGTCAGTGCCAACTCGATGGCACCTAACAACTATATACCCTGCCTCTCACATAACTGGAGGGTAAGATTAATGAGCTGGTGTGGCTCTGTAGGGCAAGGACTGGATTGCAAGGTCTGTTTGAACCGCAAAGTCAGCTGTTCAAACTCACCAGCCGCTCCTCTGAAATCCTATACAGGGTCCCTATGAGTCAGACACAACTCAACAGCAGTTAACACTGCTTTCCATGTGGACAGCTTGCCCACAGCCAAAGAAAGCCAGATCACTGCTGCTCTAGCTTATGTGAGAACTGCTCCTTATCACAACATTATTCATGAATCTGAAAGCCAAAAGGCCAGTCTCATCTAAGCAAAACTCAGCCAGGCGAACTGCAAGAAGACCCCGTAAGTAAGTGCGTCAAAGGTTTGAAAATTCCAGAGCTGGAAGGAGAGAATGTTAAAATTCTTCTGCAGAGATGTTTCTTCTTACCCAACCACTGCTCCTACCCCTCCAACCTCCAGGACACACACCTGATCCACCCCCACCTCCAGGACACACACCTGATCCACCTCCACCTCCAGGACACACACCTGATCCTCCCCACCTCCAGGACACACACCTGATCCTCCCCACCTCCAGGACACACACCTGATCCTCCCCACCTCCAGGACACACACCTGATCCTACCCACCTCCAGGACACACACCTGATCCTCCCTACCTCCAGGACACACACCTGATCCTACCCACCTCCAGGACACACACCTGATCCTCCCCACCTCCAGGACACACACCTGATCCTACCCACCTCCAGGACACACACCTGATCCTCCCCACCTCCAGGACACACACCTGATCCACCCCCACCTCCAGGACACACACCTGATCCACCTCCACCTCCAGGACACACACCTGATCCACCTCCACCTCCAGGACACACACCTGGTCCACC
>NW_006408559.1:11507679-11518400 GCF_000296735.1 Chrysochloris asiatica
CCCACCTCCAGGACACACACCTGATCCTCCCCTACCTCCAGGACACACACCTGATCCACCTCCACCTCCAGGACACACACCTGATCCACCTCCACCTCCAGGACACATACCTGATCCTCCCCACCTCCAGGACACACACCTGATCCTTCCCACCTCCAGGACACACACCTGATCCTCCCCAACTCCAAGACACACACCTGATCCACCCCCACCTCCAGGACACACACCTGATCCTCCCCACCTCCAGGACACATACCTGATCCTCCCCACCTCCAGGACACACACCTGATCCTCCCCACCTCCAGTACACACACCTGATCCTTCCCAACTCCAGGACACACAGCTGATCCACCCCCACCTCCAGGACACACACCTGATCCTCCCCACCTCCAGGACACACACCTGATCCTCCCCACCTCCAGGACACACACCTGACAATCTGCTCCCACCCACTATACACTGCACACACCTATTTGATTTTCTGTAGAATCACCTGAACATCACGTGATAACTCTCTCTTGGAACACAGGAATGTCAGGAAACTCTCAACCAGCTTTCAAATGCTTTATACTAGTATGTCTCATTCCAGGGACATGTGATCAGCAGGGACCAGTCCCTGGGGCAGCACATCACGTGGGTAAAGAGGAAGACCCTCAACAAGATGGACTGATACAGTGGCAGAAACAATGGTCTCAAACAGAACAATTTTGGGGATGGCAACGGACCGGCCAGTGTTTCATTCTGTTGTGCGCAGGGTCGCTATGAGTCCGAACTGACTAGACAGCATTTAACAACAAAAAGAACAATAATGTATGTCTCGTGATTCACAAAGGAGCTCTGGTAGCGTAGTGGTTACAAATCGGGCTGTGAACCACAAGGTCAGCAGTTCGAAACTACCAGCTGTTCTGTGGGAGAAAGATGAGGCTTTCTGCTCCTATAAAGATTTACAGCCTCGGAAACCTTGCACAGGGTCACTATGAGTAGGAACCAACTCCACGGCACATAACCACCACCACCATGACTGAAAAATAGTGAGGACTTTTTGAGGGATGAGTCCTGGGTGGTTAAAACGGTTAAGCACTCTACTACCAGCAGAAAGGAGTCCTGGTGTGGCGCTATACGATGAGCACTACACTGGTAACTACAAGGTTGGCAGTTCTAACCCACCAGCTGCTCCTCAGAAACCCTATACAGGGTCGCTATGAGTCAGAACTAACTCAATGGCACTTAACAGCAACAAGAGAAAAAAGGGTGGTGGTCCAAATCCACCTAGAGGTGTCACAGACAAAAGACCTGGCTATCTGCTTCTGAAAATCACAGCCTTGAAGCAGTTTGACTCTGCACCATGCAAACAGCAACCACAGGAATAACATTGTTTTAAAGGCTTGGTTACACAGCAAGTGCAAAGCAAAACAAAAGCTTACAGACATTAAGTCCACTAAAGAGGTCTTCCGAAAATAACTTTCAAACCAAAGTCAATACAGTTAGTTGGGAGGAGGGAACAAATGAAGGAACAGGGAACTGAGGATGCCATGGACAGCCCTCAGGGCCAACTCCCGTATGCTGGGTGGCCATCCTGTCTGCATTTTTAGGTTCTGATGGCAGAAGGAAAAGCCAACAGAAATTGTTTGAGGAGGGACTCACAGCCCTAAGAAAGGACTGCGGCAGACAGAAAGAGCAGGGAGCTCATTAGGTGCTGCTCAAAAGGCAAATGAAGGCCTTTTCTTTGACAAGCTGCAAACAGCTGGATAAGTACAAACTTCTAACACCCTTCTCCAGCCTCCAACAGCTGGCTGCGCTGCTGAAGCAGGTCGTCAAACAGAGCACTGCCAACAGAAACACAGTCCCAGGCAGCAGGCAGAGGGTAAATGCAAGTAAGACAGGCATTTCTGCAGAACAGGAAGAGAAACACCCATTAGAGAGGGGCTGGGATGACGGATTGAGTCTTTTCTTTAAACGAGACCATTAGATTCCTAGTCCTGGTGTGGTGCTGTAGGATAAGTGCTGGACTGCTAACCACAAGGGAGGCAGTTCAAATCCATCAGCTGCTCCTTAGAAACCCTATACAAGGTCAGAACTGACTTGATGGCACTTATAGCAATAGTAGCATGGAGTAAGTAAGTATTTGTTCCCCGCCTACTGAGAAAAAGAGGTGTGGTTTCTGTCCTCAGGGTATGCATAATTAAACCTCTGCCTTGGAGCCCATTCCCAGTCATAACGGCCCTGAAGGACAGGGCAGAATTTCTGCTTAGGGATTCTGAGTCTCTAAATCTTTCCATCTGACTGACCACAAAAGAATCCTTATACTGTGGTAGGCCACTGCTCCCCACTGCCTTCTGGTAGCTGTTTCAGACTGCTTTGCTAAGACTGAGGTGGGAGTTTGAACCACCGACCTGGTAGTTAGTAGCACAGTACTTATCCCATAGCATCACCAAGGCTTCTTAGTATGCGTGATAGTACAAGCAATACGGTGTGACGTTCAGGCTATAGAGTGACTCATATGACAAGCCCCGCTTTATGGACAAATATGCTGGTGACGCAGAGGCCAAGATCCGGGAGGTTAACTGAACACTCAGGGGTTTGAACCCACCCAGCAGCTGAGTTCTACAAGTTGGAATCAACTCACCTGCAATGGGTCTACGCCCAGTAGATGGAGCCCTGGTGATGCAATGATTAAGCGCCCCTCTGCTAGCAGGAAGGTTGGCGGTTCAAATCCATCCAGCGGCTCCACTGGAGAAAGCCCTGGAGTTCTGTTCCCTAAAGATGACAGCCTATGGGGTAGCTGTTCTCAGTCATATGGGCTCACTATGCATCCAAATCAGTACCACACACCCAACAATCACAACAAAGGGCTCTGTTACTTACCCACAATCTGCCAGAAGGTGCTACATTCAAACCCTTATCTGACTCCCACCTCAGTCCTAGCAAAGCGGTCTGAAACGGCTACGAGAAGGCAGCGGGGAACAGCCGCCTACCACAGCATAAGGATTCTTTTGAGGTCAGTCCCTAAGGGGCCGCTGGGCAGTGAGCTAGCCGAGAGCACACAATGTGCGGAAGGACAGAACTAGGAGTTTTTATGTCTTTAACCTTCTACATTGCATTGGCTTCTTGTGCTATGCAGTGGGTTCCAACCAGTTCAAACAATCTGAAATGTGTCCACTTTTATAGCTATTTGGAGCCAATGACATTTCTAAGAGAGAGAGAAAAATAATGTCTAATGGCTTACTTGAGCTTTTATTTCATTCCTGACCTTCCTCAGCTATTCGCCGTGAGAAAAGCTCACACACCATCCACAATGGCATTACTACCCTAATCAATGGCAAGGAATATGGTGGTACAGTGGTTAAGCGCTCAGCTGCGAACCAAAAGGCTAGCAGTTCAAAGCTACTAGCCAAGCCTTAGGAGAAGAATGAGGTTCCTATAAAGATTTACAGCCTCGGAATCCTGGTGGAGCCCTAAGAGTCAGATCTACTCAAAGACAATAGACTGGAGATGGAACTTTGCTCAAACCTCCATGAGAGGCTCTTGGAAGAAATCATCCACACATCATTATGCATTCAAGAAAGCAAATGGGTCTTCCAGATGCTTGGGTCCTAGAGAAGACCCTCTGAGCTCACTTCCAGAAGGCCTTGAGCATGTCTCCCAGATTCCAGCCTAGAACAACAGAGAACATGCGGCCAGCTGGACCCTCACTAGGAATTATCTTTTTAAGTTGGAAAACGAAATGTTAGAAACAGTTATCTCTATTCAACTTAATGTGTCCCTGCAAAGCAACACTGCTATTGCAAACCCCCATCAATTCTCCATCCTAAGCCCCCAGACCCAGCAGTGACATTCTTCTAGGTAGAAATCAGGTCTCCAAAAATTGAGGCCTAGCAGCTGAGCACCTTGTGAGCAGAGGTTAGCCTAAAGCTTTGTAGTGTGTGCGTCCCATTGACACTTCTTGCTGTTTGTTGTTCCATGCCATTGAGCCCATTCCAGCTCCTAACAACCCTGTGCACAACAGAGCAAAACACTGCCTTGTCCTGCGCCGTCCTCACAGTAGCTTCTAGGTGTAAGCCCATTGTTGCTGTCACTGTGCCCATCCATCTCATTGCGGGGGCTTCCTCTTTTTCGTTGACCCTCCACTTTTCCAAGCATGACGTCTTCTTCTGGGGACTACTCCTCCTGATCACATGTACAAAGTACAAGAGACGAAGTTCACCAGCCTCACTTCTAAGAAGTATTCTGGCTGTATTTCCTCCAACCCACATTGTTGTTACTTTGTCTGGCAGTCCATGATACTTTCAATATTCTCCACCAACACAATAACTCAAATGCACTGAATCTTCGCCAGTCTTCCTTATTCATAACCAAATTTCACATGCATATGAGGTGACTGTAAATACCATGGCTTGGGTCAGGTGCACCTTATCACCAAGTAATTACTGAGGATGGCCACAGGCTTAAATCTGATCCAGAAGTCTCAGAATATCCAACTGATGAGTGAAACATAGATAAAAACCATAAAGTAAGCTTCATTAACACAGGAGGACATTATGCCTGGTACTCAGGGGAGGAAGGGACATCCATTCACACTGACGTCCATTCAGCTAAGAACAACGTCCATGATCCACATGCCACTTCCAGCCCCCACCATCTTTCTGATCATCAAGGAGTTGTGTTTGCAGGACAGGGTGATGAATCAGGGATAGTTTCTCACCTGGATTCCTAATGTGAGAATGTAAACATTTCCAGTAGCTACTTCCTCCTCTCAGGGGGCCCTCCCCTTAAGGCCTGGTACGACTGCCCTGGTCCATAAAGTCAGAAATGGAAGTGTGGACATCTGCATCTCAGGGCTCCGTCCAGACAGGTCAGACTTCACAACCCCAGGAGCGTCAAACAAGTCAGAGGGCAAGTCCACAGGCGCAGCCAGCCAGGTGACTGTCCACAGAGCACTCTAAGGTGGGGGGAGTATGAATAGCATGGACACACAGCTCTCATTGCACATGTATACACATGTGTGCATGCACTGGTTCATGTATGTGCAAGTATGCACACCTGCCTGCACACATATATACATGTATGCATGTGTGTGCATCCACTCATACATATACATATGAACATCCATACATGCCTAGTACAACTCCCTTGCACATACGCAACAGCACTGTACACACATGTGGACCTGTTCATATATGTGCATGTGTGCACAGATATGTATGTGTGCACGTTCATACATATACACACGTGCATACATGCACACCTAGTACACACCCACGTGTGTATACATGACATTTGTGTACACGTGTGGATCTCTCCATATATGTGCACATGTATACATGCATGTATACATGTGTGCTCACTCATAGATATTCACATGAGCATACATAAACACCTGTATACACCCACTCTCACACACATGACAGCATTGTACCCAGTGTATCTGTTCATATATGTGCAAGTATGCATGCCTGCATATATGCACGTTTGCATGCAGGTGTCTGTACACCCACTCAGATACACATATGAACATAAATACATTCCCTGCACACACCCATTCACACATGTGCACATATACGCATATGCATCCTGTGTATGTGTGCGTCCAGTTGTAGATATAAACATGAACATACATACACACCCAGCATACACCCACTCACACATACAAGACAGCATGCATACACAACATACATACACACGGCCACATATATGCAAATGTGTACACATGCATATATACTTTGTACACACATGTTTATGTGCACCCACTCATACACATATGAAAACACATGTGCACACCCACTCACACATACACGATAGCATGTATGCCTACATACATGCACATGTGCACATATGCAACCATGCACATGCATCTATGCATGCACATGTGTGTGTTAACTGGCAGATCTATGTATGGAAATACATGTGCACACTCACACGTGCATAGCATTCATACACACATGTGCATGTACATGCTCAGCTATGTGTACGTATGTACATATATGCAGGTGCATGTGTTTGTGCATCCACTCATAGATTTGGCATGAACATACATACACCTATGTACACGTGCATGGTACTGTGTGCACACATGTACCTACACATGTGTGTACATCCACTCAGCTATAATATGAACATACACTCACACATCTATGTTCATGTACATGCATGATGCTGTGTGCACATCTGTGAGCATACATACGCATGTGTGTATCCATTTGTAGATGTGACACGTGCGTGCATGCATGCACACACATGCTTGTGCAATCACATACAGACAAGCACAACATCCGTGGAAACAGAATCATGTCAGATCAGTGTTGACATCCTGGTGCCTCGGGTCCTGTTTCTGTCCAGTTCATCTTTGATTCACGGCAACCCCAGAGCACAAAGGAACAAAATGCTGCCTGGCCCTCCCCCACCCCCGTGACCAGCCCTGGGGCCACAGGGTTCTCACAGGCACGTCCTCCCCAGACCTTCCTCCGAAGTCCATCTTCAGCTGGAAGCACCGCTGACACTTGTTGGGCATCACGGCCACACTCCTGCCTTCACTGACAGAAGGAGAGGTGGAGGCACATGGTGCACTGACAGGAAATCAAACCTGGCTTTCCCCCATGGAAGCCGGGATTCGTACCCAGGACCGCCACTGCCTCACACTTGGGTAAAACAGATCATCATGAACATGTCATGGGACTGTCCTGAAGATTAAATAAATTGTTATTGTGATGTGCCATCCAGTCAGTTCTGACTCACAGTAACCCTGGTTTGTGAGGCTGTAAATCTTTGTGGGAGCGGAAAGGATCATCTTGAGTTAGCTGGTGGACTCGAACTGCTGAGCCAATGGCTCACAGTCCATCACTTATCCTGCAGAGCCACTATGCTCTATATGGCATGCAATAATTTTGAGCCCCAGTGGGGTTGTGATATCAGCACTGCACTGTGAACTTCAGGTCGGCAGTTCAAACCCACCAGGTGCTCCTCTGGAGACTCGGGAGGCTGTCTGTTCCTGTAAACATCTACAGCCTCGGGAACTCTACACAGGGTCACTATGAGTCAGAACCGACTCATGGCAGTGGGTGGGTTGTTGTTAAATTAAGTGCCATCAAGTCGGTTCCGACTCATAGCGACACTGTGTAGGGTTTCCAAGGTGCAGCTGGTAGGTTTGAACCACCGACCTTGGTTAGTGTACAGTAATCCTTAGCCCAGTATAAGACAACAATAAACAGAGATGAAGTTCTCCTCTCACCCCCTGGGTTGTTCTGAAAGCTTTTCTTTCTTTTAATCTTGCTGACTTCAAGGAGAATTCTTACGGCAGTTTCTTTTTAAAAGTTGCTACACATTATAGTCATTTGCACATATGTATCTGTTGCGGCACCCTAATTTGCAAAGAAAAAGAAGGGAGTAATTTTCAAAGAAAGGTACATGCTCACTTGCCCTGCTTTCTGAAGCTCTCAGCTCTACAGCCAGCTGACTGTTTGCTCTCGGGGAGGGGCACTGAGTCAGAGAGAAAGGAGAAATCTTCATGGGAAAAGGGTTCCCAAAAATAAATTAAAAAGCCAAGAAAGGAAAGATAATGAGGGGAAATCTAGGGGCACATAAAAGAGTCTATTTTACTTATTAACAAAATCAAAGTCAAGTGAAATGCATCATCTGCCTTCAGACACAGTTATTTAAAGGCTACGGTTCCTAAAAAGACAGGAGTCGCTGCCTATGCCCACCCACTCTTGTGTATTTTTAAACCCTCACTTATAGGTTCCTTAGCAACACAGGGGAGCAGCTCCGACCCACTACACACACGCACACACATGTGCACGAGCATAGGCACACGCCCCCTCTCCCAAATTCCCCCTCCTTCTCTCCTGTCAAGTCCCATTTCAGAGACCCAGGTTCTCCATGACTGATTTTGTACTTACCTGCAAACCCCCATCTCCCCACCTCAAACGACCCCCAGGCCCAAGCAGCCACACTCACACCCATCTGAACTGTTTTACGTGATGTCTCCCACAAGTCACTGCTCTGGGGTGCCCTATGCAGTGAGGTGGGGGGGGGGTCCTCAATGAAGAACCAACACCCACCTCCAGCACAAAGTGCCCTCCCCTCCCACCCAGTTCACTCAATGACCCACCGGACTCTAAAGATGAGAACTTATAAGGAGACGGTGTCCAGACCACCCGGTACGGTTACCTCACTCCACTGGCCTTGGACCTTTCTTGGTGTCTGAGCCCAGCGAACCAAAGAGGGCAGTAATCCCCAAGTATTCGTATGCTGATGGCTTTTGTGTGTTCTTGAGTGTATTCCAACTCATAGCAGCCCTGTAGGGACGGAACAGAACTGTCCCATCGTGTCTCCTCGACTCTAATCTTGCTGGGAAGGAGCTCTTATGATGCAGCAGTTAAAGCACTCAGTTGCTAACCTTTTGAAAGGTTGGCAGTTTGAATCCACTAACTGCTCCGAAGGAGAAAGAGCAGGCAGTTTGCTTCTATAAAGATTTACAGTCTTAGAAACCCTATGGGGAAGCTCTATTCTGTCCTAGAGGGAAGCTATGAGTCGGAACTGAATGTTTGCAGTGGCTTTGGAGGAATCTTGATGGAAGCAGGTAGGCAGGTCTTTTCTCCCTTGGAGTGGCTGATGAGTTTGAACCACAGACCTTCTGTTTAGTAGCCAAGCACTTTACCCAATGTTCCACCGGGCCCTCTATAAGCTGGGAGCCTGTTGAAACTCCCCGCCCACAGAGTTTGATTCTGTGCATTTGGGTTGGCGGCATTTTTAACCAGTCACCTGGGAGGACCGATGCAGGTGGTAGACTGGGTTGGAGACTGAGGTGGCTCTATTGCCGAGGAAATGATGTCACAGAGTGGAGTCCAGTCTGAGGACTATAGGGCAGACACAGCAGTGGACACACCGGAGAAAAGCGTGGTACTATGAGCAGGTCTGCCTGGGCACGCACTTGTCTGTGTCCACAACTGTGTGTCCACATCTGTGTGTGCTTGCACTTGACTGAGTCCCTGTATACACATCTGCACATGCAGACTTTTCCATGTGCGCCTAAGCCCACATATGCCTGAGTGTGCACTTATGTGTATCTGTCCATACCTGCACGTGTACACACTTGTTCATGTGTGCCTGTGTGCACGTCTGTGCATTGGGACCCAAGAAGCCCAGCCTCCCGATTACCCATGTCCAGGAGAGACTGAGAGGCCCCGATGGAAGGCAAGTGGAGCTGCATTTCCTTTGCAAACTCAGCTTTGCAGCCAGCCCTCCCCCATGAGCCCTCCCTGCACCCAACAGCCTGCCCAATTCAAGCTTCCCACAATGCCAGCCCCAGCCCACAGCTCCCAAATTAGGATAAACTCATGTCTGCTCCCCCAAGGGCCATACTCGATGGAAACCAGGAAGGGGAACTGCCCGTGTCCTACCGTGCCTCCCTCCAGAGAGCTGCCCCTCCTAACACCAGTCTATTTTTAGAAAGCAAAAATCTAAAGCACAGACCAGTGGGCCCCGCTCTGAGAGTAAGGAAAAGAGCCACTCAGGTGAGACCCTGGCTTGACACAATGCAGGTTCCAGACCAGGAACAACAGCCTCACGGAGGAGGATGCAGCAGGCTGGGTCTGGGCAGGGTCTAACAGGACCTGATGATTCACATGAAAGCCCCCACACAGCAAGCCCACCCCCTCACAAACCCACACACCCCTGTCATCTGCCTTTGCTTACATAACTGCACATGGCTGGCAGGCTGCAGACTTGACACGGCTTTCTGGAAGGTTCAGGGACCCTGAATGAACAGACCCTGACCCTCTTCAAGAATGTTCTAGCAGGTATCTACAGAGCTTGGCTTGTCTGTCCTACCTACAGTTCACCTGTTCCCCAGACCTGGGGATGAAGGGACAGTGGGTTCCTTAGCCCTCATTTCTCATTTTGGGCTCCTGACACAATGGTGGGTGACCTTTTATCATAATTTGGTGGCAGTTTATCCCTCACTGCCCTCATCTCCCCAGTGCACCCATCCTGAGGTGCAAGTATACCCTACTCTCAAGCGCCCACGGCATCCTTCTATGCACCCACACACACCCCCGCCAAGAGGGAGCACCCACGTGGAAGGCTGATAACCAGTTGCGTGCCTACAGGTACCAGCATTCCTCAGACTCAGGCCAAAGGGAGCTTCCAAGCAGGGCTGACTTCGACATCTCTGTCCAGGACTGTTCTTACTGGCCAGTCACAAGGAGTGATCTCAGCTCCCTCGTTAGCATCCACGTTTTCGTCCAGTGACCTCTAGAAGGTAGGGGAGTGGCTGGAGATGGCATGGGCTTAGGGGCAACTTTGAGGACTACTCTCCAGAAAACTGGCGTCTCCATCTCTGTGCACACCACACACACACCAATCACACGTTCTGTGACTGCTGTTTTGACCTCAGCAAGAACCCTGTGTTTGTTCATTTAACAGAAAAAACCGGCAACACCTGGAGGCGCGCGTAGTGTCCCTCCACCCCAGAATGGTGGGATGGCAAGAATAGAACAAAATCCGGAGAAGGAGGAGACAGGAAAGAGGAGGGAGTCACGGACACGCACAGAGAGAGAAAAGCGGCGGCGCAGGTGCCCCCAACTCCGCGCACGGCGCCTGGGGAAGACGGGCGGGTGTCGAGCGCTCCGTGACACCTGCCTGGTGGCCGCCCGCCCACCCTACACCTACCTGTAAGAGACCTGCTTCCGGAAAGTTAAGTTCCGCAGCTTCTCCTCCAGCGCCTC
>NW_006408559.1:11518625-11538949 GCF_000296735.1 Chrysochloris asiatica
CCGGGCAGCAAATGGCAGCCCCCGCCCGCAGCATCCATCCGCGGCGGCCCGCACCGGGGCATTGTGGGAAACTCCGTGCCTCCACTCCCCCGCCGGCCAATCAGAGGCCGCCGCGCCCGTCAGCCCCTCCCGCCCTCCCCCACTCCCCCTGCGAAAGCCGGGGCTAGGGGACGGGGCGGAGGGGCGGGGGTTGCGGGAGAGGAAAGGGAGGGGGCTGTGAGTTGGGGGCCTAAATCTGGAACTGAGAACCCAGAGGGAACTCTACACAAAGCTGGCCGCGCCCGGGAGGAACACGCGAGAACGCTGAGACATGCACCTGGGGACCTGGCAGGACCCTCACCCCAAGGGGTTGCAGCGCCCCCATGCCTAGGTGCCCCAATGACGGTCAGCGTCCTGTCCACCCCGCCGCCGACGTGAATAGCGAACCAGAAGGCGGCACCTTGCCAGGGACATCTTTGGGGCCAGAATCCCGGAAAGGGTTTGTGCGCAACGTAAATTCGTGAGTCAAGTTGAGCAGCCAGGAGAAGCACCTGCTGCCCCTTCTCTGGGGCGTGGGCTGCACGGTATCCCTTCCCAGGGTGCCCCAGCTCCTGGCCCTGAGCTCTCTACACTGGCAGTCCCCCATACACAAATGCGGTTGACTGGGCTCGGGCACCACACCCCTTCCCACCACCGCCACCACCAGTGGTGTTGAAACTCAGGAATGAAGAGGAGCCCTGGGAGAAGGTGGGTGTAGCTGCCAACCACTTGGGACACCCGTGCTTGCAGCCCCTGCAGAATGACGTGGTCCATCGCAGCCACTTTCTTTCCCTAAAATGATCGAACATTCAAGTGGGGTTTAAGTGGTGTGGTAGAGTGTGCAAAAGAAAACAATGACTCTTTTCCGAATTAGGAGTTGACATTCAAGAAATCACTGCTGACCATAAACACGGGGAACAAACATTTAGAAGGTCAATGTTAGTAACCAAAATACACAGGTACAATTTAGCAGCACTTAGACGAAGTCCTGGTGTGGTACTGTGGGATGAAGCACCGGACCACAAGGTTGATTTGAATCACAAGGTCAGGGGTTCAAACTCACCAGCTGCTCCTTGGAAACGCATAAGGTCGCTATGACTCTGAACCAACTTCACAGAGTTTAGCAACAACAAGGGAGCAGCCCAGTGAGTTTCTTCCCTTGTCCTGTAACCCCAGACAAATTGTTTAATTGTTTGCATATCCAAGTGGCTAAAATTAGGCAATTGAACCTCAAACCTTTCCCAACGCCCACACTCTGAAATTCTCTTCCTATGTACATTCTAACAAGCCAAAGGTGAGAAAGGACCTTCCCCAAAGTACAGTGAAGAAATATCAACATCATAAAAACTCCCCATGGTGGTTATGCCCTTATTTTTATGACAAGTGTCCTGCTAAGAATTCACATGCCCACCTCTTTGCATTTTCACACCCCTCTCCCTCAATGAAAAAAAAAAAAAACAACCAAAAAACTTTGTTGCTGCCAAATGGATACCAACTCATGCGGGTTGCACCTATGTTCTAGTAGAATTGGGTTTCAAAGGGTTTTTTATTTTATGAATTCTCTGGCTCTAACCCAGATCAACTGAATCAAAAATCAGGCACCAGAGTTTGTATAAACTCCTCCTGATTTAAAACCTTTGATCTTTATCCCTGATAATCACTTGTGAAAGGGGTCCAGCAACCTCAACTGTGGTACATGCTGGGAATGTGGGCTGTTAGATGCACTTTGGACCTACTGAATCCTCTTTTGCGGGCATGGGGGGAATAAGTAGTTGTAAGGCGTAAGGGTTAGGACTACGGTTAGGTCTAGTGTTTTGTGTAGTGTTAGGGTTATAGTAAGGACTACCAAAAGAACAAACCAATCGTTGTTGAAAGAAGGACAGCCAGGATGCCCAGACTTTGTCTCTCATACTTCGGACATATTATCAGAAGAGACAGTACCTGGAAAAGGATATCATGTTTGGTAAAGTGGAGGATCGGAGAAGAAGAGGAAGACCCCCAATGCAATGGATTGGCACAGTGGTAGTTGGCACAGTGTTTCCTTCTCTTGTGCATAGGGTCCCTATGAGTCAGTACCGACTCAATGGCACCTAACAACAGCAACAGGACTAGGGTTAATGTTAGGGTTAGGGACAGGAGTTGGGCTAGAACCAAAAGTAGGACTTAGTCTAGTTTTAGGTTATAGTTAGGTTTTGTTTTTGTTGTTGTCCCCCACCCCCCTGCCCACCCCTTGGAATCTACTTCATTTTCTCTTCATTTGGAAATTCTGTAACTACACTATTCCCTCTTTAGATTTATGGGGTTTTGTTGTTACTTTTTCTAACTAGTTCACTATTTTCAGTCTTGTAGATTTGTCTTACTTTGTATACTTCTATATCTTGGTTGAGTTCTGGGTGATATTGTCATGTGTGTTAATCTCAGGTTGTTAGCTGAGGTTGCTGGTTCTCGGTCCAAAGATGTCCCGGCAGTATTTTTGAAAGATTGGCCTGGTTTTTACAAGTTATTTTCATTTCTAATCATCTGGAAATGTCCTAAGTTCACCTTCATATTTGATGGACAATTTTTTACTGGATATATGATTCTTAGTTAGTATTTCTTTCTTTCTTTCTTTCTTTTGGAGTTTTATATATGTCATCCCATTGTCTTCTTGCCTGCATGGTTTCTTCTTAGTTTAGTCGTATTAGTTCTTTGTAGGCAACATTTCCTTTTCCCAGAGCTGCTCTCAGGATTCTTCCTTTTCGTTGATTTTGAAGAGTTTCATTATAATATGACTTGGTGATTTTCTTTTGGGGGTCTGTTCTATTTGGAGTTCCTTCAGCTTTTTGAATACATATCTTTTCATCTTTCAAGATGTTAGGGAAATTTTCTTTAGCAAATTTCTCTGTGTTTTTTTATATCTCTTCCTGTTCCAGAATTTCCACATAATTCTTAGGTTTTCTTCAGATTTTTTGTTCTTTATTCTGAATGTTCCTTAAGCAGATGAATACTGAGAGAGTTGCTTTCAAGCTCACCATTGATTCAATTCTACTTCTCTATTCCTGCAAGGTTTTTCCTATTTCTGAAATCTTAGTATTAAACTTTCAGATTTCCATTTGTTGTTGTTATATGATTTATAAGCTTTCACTTATTTTGTCAGTTTGCTCCTGTAATGGTTTCCTGATTCTTCTAAACTTTTTTTCTGTGGTCTTGATTTCATCTGTAGTTTTCTTGATCATTGTCTGAATCCATTAAAGGCACGTAAGCATCATTCTTTTGAATTCTTCTTCATCAAGTAGTTCCAATACCATTTCTGGTATTACATTTTCTGACTATGTATTTTGGTCACTTGTTTGAGGCATTCTATCTTGTTTCTTCATGTAAGCTGAAATTGTCTGTTGTCTCCCCAGACATTGTGGTGATGTTGTGTTTATATTTAATTGATGATGTGTTCTTAGGCACTCACCACCTATACCCAGGAGGGTGTGAGAGACTAGAAGTATTTATGAAGTTCGCTGATCGCCGTTGGTGTGAAGTCATTCAGGGTGGGTTTTTCTGATGTTGACTGCTAATTATCGTGACCAGGTGACACGGGAGCAGGTAATGGCCCTTGGCCCATGGGTGGAGCTTCAGGAAGCACGGATGTCACTGGGCTGTAGGGGCACAATTGCTGTGTCCCCAAAAAACGGACAGCAGCAATAAAAGATCTAATGAGGCAAAATTCATGAGCCTCTAGCCCTGGGGGTTGTATCCCTGGAGCCTAATGCCAGGTAGAGCAGAGGTTGCACAGGAACGATGCCATTGGTTGTTGGACAGGTGAGCATGGGATTGGCAACACTCCCAGCCACTAGAAGGTTCTGGAAACAAGAAAGAACCACACCCCCTCGCCATCAACCTCCAACCGCCTGCAAAAGCTCAAGACAGCTGAGTTGCCTCTAGGTCGGGCAAACGCCCACCAATCTCTCTCCACTCTCCACTTCCCCTGCTCAGCTTCCTCTCCCAGTCCTTTCCTCTGAAGCTCAGGGTTCCAGGATCACCATCCATATCTGTATCACTTGGCTCCCATGGCCTTGTTGCAGAAGGTCTGCCCAGCCTGCTCTGACATCTTGCTTAGAGGTTTCAACGGATACTTTTTCAGAAGCAGATTGCCTGGTATTTGTTTCGAGGTGCCTCTGAGTGTACCGTTTGAACCACCCAGAGACGCCAGCATCTTCACAGGACTCATCTGTGCATGTAGAAGCCATCCGAAAGTGACAGAAGAAGGAATAATCGCCAGATGACCTGAATCCTTGTGCTTTACCTGCACACAGGTGCCCATGTTTACAAGGTCGGGGAGAGGGGTAATGGGGTGCTCTGTTGATATCAATGTTCCATGAGATCCCCAAGCCAAGGAAAGGTCCTCCTCCCTAGTTACTGGCCCAGATTCCTACCTACCTTACCACCATGCCATACTTTCTCCAACCAGTTCTGTAGTCCCATCCTCAAAATGTCTTTATATTACTCTTCCACTTAAAGGCTTCCCAAGGTGGACGTTAGACCCAGAGAGGGAGAGAGAGGGGCTGTGTGCTGCCAACCGGGGGGCAGGCTTGTAGGGTGTACCCTTTGGTTGATTGATGATGCATGGAGGGGATTGTGACCATGACAATGAAATGATATACGATAGGATGAATGTAAAATTAATGTTCTCCCATGTAAACTATCACATAATTCACAATAAAACACTTTAAAAAAAAAAAAATGCTTCCCAAGGTGTCATTTTACCCTTAGGATAAAGTTCAAACTCTTGGCCTGATTTCCTAGCTCACCACGGTGGGAGGTACACCCAACCCCCACCGCTGCCCCCTCCCCTTCACACCATCTTTCTGCAAAACTTCACACCAATGGTACCCCCTCACCACCAGCCTCTCCCACCCCCTCGTCTGCAGCAAGCATGAATCAAAGTTGTCAAAAATTCAATAAGCTGTTAGATCTGAAAAGTTGAAAATGAACGACCCTGAATGATGCAAAGTGTCCTTCCTTGGTGACCCTGAACCTTCTTAAAGTACAGATCAGAAGGCAGGAGGGAGGGGCTTACCTTCTGACCAATAAATTCACTAAGAATTGGTCCAAGGGATACAATGTGAGGAGCCCATTTAAATTCACAGCAGAGTGTTCATGTTGGTGGTTTGCTATGGGAAATGGTGTCATAAATTAGGGCATATTCCAACTACAAACCAGTATGCAGTGGACCTTACCAGACCACCTGAAAATGCTCCTTAAGGTTTCCAAGACTGTAAATCATTACAGGAGCAAACTGCCTCGTCTTTCCCCCTGTGGCGCACCTAACGTTGTTGTTGTTGTTAAGTGCCTTCAAGTCGGTTCCAACCTGTACAGGGTTTCCGAGGCTGTAAATCTTTACGGGAGCAGAACGCCTCATCTTTCTCCCACGGAGTGGCTGGTAGTTTCGAACTGCTGGCCTTAAGATTCACAGACCGATTCATAACCACTACGCTACCAGTGCTCCTTAGGTGCCATCAATTCGGTACCAACCCATAGCAACATTATGCACAGCAGAACGAAACACGGCTCTATCCTGGTCCAACCTCATTACTGTTGCCACACTTGAGTCCATCAATGCTGCAACTTGGCCAATCCATCTCGTTGGGGATTTTCCTCCTTTTCTCTGACCCTCACCTTACCAAACATGATATCCTTCTCCAGCAACTGGTCCCTCCTGACAATCCCCTTAAAAATAAGGCAAATTTATAAACATATTTATATGTATCTATAGAAGGAAATCTGATGGCGCAGTGGTGGAGTGCTCAGCTGTTACCAAAATGTTGGTGGTTCCAACCCACCAGTCGCTCTATGGGAGAACGTTTTCACAGTCTGCTTCTGTAAAGATGCCAGCCTTGGAAACCCTTTTGGGGCAGTTCTATTCTGTCCTATAGGGTCACCATGAATTGGAATTGACTGCACAGCAGGAAGTATGTGAAATTTATATATTTATACAATATTAATATATGTAGTTATGTAATTCATAGATAGAGAGACAGGTTATCTATGATATGTTATGAAGCGAATATATTAAAGCTCAATATTACATATTGTACGAACCTAGTTTGTTACGCATAGAGAGAGAGACATACACGTAAAAAGACTCTTCAAAAACTTCATGGAAATATTCCATTTTTTAAAAAAATTCCATTTTACCATGTACTTTTTGAGACCCTCCTCATACATCATGAGCTAATGAAGAGAAGGAAAGGAGAGAGGGAGGGAGGAAGCCAGGGGAAGAGGCCAGAAGGGCATTGTGGAATGCCATTCCTTGGGACTGAGACTGACCCGTGAATCCTCTGTCATTCTCCAAGGCCAGAAGTAGCCATCTTTCTTGAAGCTATATCTCTTTCCAGGGTCATGCCACATCCAGACTGGTGGGTGCAGCGATATAAAGACTTGGCTCCCTTGTCTCCATCTGCCACCCCAGCTCTGAGATCTTCATAACTGAGCCCAGGTCTCTATTGCAGCCTCACTGAAGCCCAAACACGTCTCTCAGCCTGGACTGTTCACAAGGGTTTTCCTAAGCATACTCTGGAACATCTTCATCTCAAATCCCTTTCCAGAACATTCTGCCTAAGGCAGACAAATAAAAGAAAAACATATAGACATGATGTCAACCACAGGAAAACCTGTGGGTGTGGCTTTTTGCTTTAGTTTAGTTTAGCTTTGTCTTTATTTTCCTTGCCTGCATTTTCTGATGTTCCGGAAACAGGCATGCATTGCTCCTGTAAGAAAAAGACTCTTTTGGTGCTAAACATTCTAATGCCCCATTAACCAATAACCTTGTGGATAAACCAGCCATGGCCACTGAGTCAATTTGGACTCAAAGAGACACTATATCAGGTTTTAGAGATGATAAATCTTTGGGCAAGCAGATAGCCTCATCTTCTTCCTTAGAGCAGCTGGTGGGTTTGAACATCCAACCTTGAAGCTAGTTGCCAAATGCCTAAGCCACAAGACCAGCAAGGTTCCTTTCTTTTGTGGAGAGCTATTTAAATTCATATTATAGCAGCTCATGAAATCTGTACTGCCATTTGTATAAAGAATCAGGTTGAGGGACTGTGACAATATTCTCATTTGCATTTCCCCAAAATATCAGACAAGAAGCTCAATCAAAGGAAATGAGACCATTCTAGCATGCCTTTTTAATGAATCTGTTCTAATTTCCAGGATTCATATATTTACTTTTTCAACATATTATAAGCATTTCTTGAAGCTCTGCTCTATGAACAGTGTATGAAAACTCTGGATTCCCACTCAACAGTAACAACAACAGGGATTTTAAGTTCAAGAACTTTCCTGACAGAGTTTGCTATTTAATTGTAATGAATGAAAATCACTCACTTGTAATGTGTTTCTAATGGTCTTCATGAATTGCCTCCTTGGCCATGAGAACAGACGAACTGGATGGTACCCACCTACTATTTGTTTAGTCAAAGAGTCTATAGAAGAATCCTGCTCATGGGGGTGGGGGGTGGAAGGGAAGGAGAACACAGAACAGAATTTCAAATTCTCATGGAATCTAGACTTTCTAGATTCGTGGAGGAGGCTGGATGAAGCTCTGAAACTATTGCCCTGAGATTATCTTTAAACCTTAAAGCAAAAATACCTCCTAAGGTTTTCTTTAAACTAAATAATGCACCAAACCAAACCCAGTCACTGTGTTGATCCTGACTCATAGTGACTCCATATAGGGTTTCAGAGGCTATAAAACTTTACGGGAACATAAAACCTCATCTTTCTCCCAAGAAGGACTTTAATGGCCAACTTTGCGGTTAGCAAATAAAGAATATCTACTGGACTACTAACCACAAGGTTGGCCATTCAAACCCACCAGCCATTCCTTGAAAACCCTATACAGGGTCACTATGAGTTGGGACCCACCTGATGGCACTTAACAACAATAACCTTGGGCATTGTGTTCTTTTAAGAGCTATTTATATGGGATGAAACTGACAAAAGCAAGTTGAAAAACTTGATTGGACACTTAGGGGCAGTGAGTGTCTGTTAATTGGGGAGGAACAATTGAGGAGGGCAAGAATGCACAACTCAAAATATGTGATCAGTTTCAATGACTTGAACATATAGAAACTGCTGAGTTGGTGTATGCTCTGCGGTATATATTTTCAACAACAAAAATAAATTATATATATATATATTTAACTCACTCCCTTTCTTTTTCACTTGGAGGAAGAAGAGTCATGTGGGAGAAGACAAGGTCTTTTACTGAAAATCCATACACAGCTCCTTCCACCTTCATCCTCCTAGATTACAGAGATGTAAAACCTAAGGTGCTCGAGTTCTCCAACTTCCCTGGACTGAGGTGTGACAAGGTGGCTTGGTACTGATGATTAGATCTGTCTCTAGTCTCTAGTGATGCTATAATAGAAATGCCACAAGGGGGTGGTTTTAAGGAACAGACATTCATTTTCTCACAGATTCGGGCACTAGAAGTCGGAATTCAGGACACGGCTCTGGGAGATGATCCTTGTCTCTTTCCGTTGGTTCCTTGGAAATCTCCATGGTTTCGATCCTCCCCATCTGTGTCTATGCTGCTCCATAGAGCACTCAGAAGTTATTAAGCTTAAACCCATCCTACTCTGATCCAGCATCGTGCACATAATAAATAAAACAGTATTTCGAACCAGGATTGCATCAGAGGTGCCTACATCAAGACCCGTAACAAATATTTGTTGTTGTTAAGTGCCATTGAGTCAGTTCCAACTAGTAGTTTCCAAGAAACAGCTGGTGAGTTTGAACTGCTGATCTTGTGGTTCAAACCCATCTTGCAGTCCAGTGCTTATCCTACAGCACCACACCAGGACTCCAACATACAATGTGGTTTTGTTGTTAAGTGCCATCGAGTCAGTTTTGACTCATAGCAACCCTGTCTGTATAGGGTTTCTGAGGAATGGCTGGTGAGCTTGAACCACTGACCTTGCAGTTCAAACCGACATTGCAGTCCAGCAACCCACAGTGCTACACCAGGACTCCAACATACAATTTAGGGGTATGCAATTCAGTCCATAACAGGATCTAAAGCAACATAAGCAGATGGAACCTATGGGGAAATGGTTTACCAGCACAGCAAGATAAACTGTCTTTGTTACTTCTTCACACTTACAGAGCCAGTTTAATGAATGCCTAGAGGCATCACAACCATGTTGTGGCCACCCAGGGGAAAACCATTACAAAGGATGCTAGAGTCAGGAGCTATAATGGACTTTGGTCCTTGTTGACCTCCCTGAGCAGCCTCCAGAACAGGACAACATGCCTACCTCTTGTTGTTGTTAGGTGCCATTGAGGCGGTACCAACTCATAGCGACTTTATGCACAACAGAATGAAACACTGCCTGGTGCTGCGCCAATCCCATAATCGTTGCTACGAATGAGCCCATTGCTGCTGCCACGGTGCCAATCCATCTCGTTGAGGGGCTTCCTATTTTTTGCTGATTCTCCACTTTACCAAGCATGATGTCTAGGGACTGGTTCCTTTTAATAATGTGTCCAAAGTATGAGTGATGAAGTCTGGTCATCCTGGCATCCAAGGAGCATTTTGGCTGTATGTCTTCCAACACAGATTTGTTTATTCTTCTGGCAGTCCATGGTACTTTTAATATTCTCCTACCTCTAGACATCTTAATATGTGAGACTGTTAGCACCCATCTGTTGAAGCCATTGCTGAGTGGATTGATTTTATTTTTTGCATCAGATGCATACCTAACTGCTACAATGCACAGATGCATTCAGAAAAAAAAAAAATTGCCGTGGAGTTGGTGACCCTGTACAGGATTTCCAATGCTATAAATCTTCACAAGAGCAGAAAGCCTCATCTTTCTCACGCAGAACGGATGGTGGTTTCAAACTCCCGACCTTGAGGTTCGCAGCCCGATTCGTAACCACTATGCTACTTGTTGTTAAGAGCCTTCAAATCAACTCCAACTCATAGTGACCCTGTATAGGGTTTCTGAGACTTCAAATCTTTGTAGGAGCAGAACGCCTCATCTTTCTCCCACAGAACAGCTGGTAGTTTCGAACTGTTGACCTTATGGTTTTATATATATATATATGATATTTTGTGAATCACTTCAAAAGTTAACTTTAAAATAGTTTAGCAAAAGGAGGAGAGTGATTGATTTTGCAGCCCAGGAGCTGCACCTGGGACCCTCAAGTGAGAAGAACAGAGAGCGGGACCCTACCCAGAGAGGCAGTGATTCCAGGGATGGAGACAGAGACGATGACGTGGACAGTTGGGGTGTCTGGGGACCCTGGACTCAGGGAGGGAGAAGGGCTGTGTGCTGGCAGCCGGAGGGCAGGCCTGTGTACCCTTTGTTGTTATTTGATGATGGAAGGAGGGGATTGTAATCATTGCAATGAAATGAAATACGATAGGATGAGTGTAAAGCTATTGTTCTCTCATGTAAACCTCACAATAAAAACTTCAAAAAAAAAAAAAAAAGTAGTATAGAAAGAAAAAAAAAAAAGTATAGAACAGAATTTCAAATCCTCAAATAATCCAGATTTACTGGCCCCTTTCACATTGAGACTTCTGCCCTGAGACACTCTTCAAAGCGTGAACAGAAACTGCTCCTGAAATCACCTTTTAACTAAACAGCAGTTTAGCTCACAAAGTAAAGAATCGTATCCTTGAGAAATGTGCTCTTTTAAACAATTATCCATAAAAGCAAAATGGATAACAGTTCCTCGGAAGCCTAGATAGGAAGATTGATAGGTAGTAAAATTAAATGCATGGAACGGGAACACTTGGAATGGAACTGCTGAGCCTGTTAACACAATGTGAACACTGTCACCAATGTCCCCGAACAATATGTGTAGACACTGTTGAACGAAACTTTCTTTGCTATATATATGTCTACTGAAACACAATAAAACATTAACTTAGAAAATGAATTTCGCAATATTGCTATTTAGCCAAATAGCCTCATTTCTGGAAATATATCCTATGGTTAAAAACCCCAAATAGAGAAGTTTCTGAATAAAGGAATATAGTTGTTGTAAAATTGTTTATAATAATGTATAAGAAGAAGCAATCTAACAATAGGAAAGTAAATGCATTTCTACATGCCCACTGAAATCAGGAGGCAGATCTGAAAAGCAACATTAGGGAGTCCATTGATAAACAATACAAATTACTTTGTGCTGTGCTAAATGAAAATGCTCGTGGTCCTGGTGGTATTGTGCCATGGAGTCAGTACCGTCCCATAGTGACCCCGTACAGGGTTTCCGAGGCTGTACATTTTTATAAGAGTAGAAAACCTGACTTGTAAGCACTATGCTACCAGAACTCCCAGATCATCTCAGAGGTCTATTGTTTGGCTGAAATTTGAGCCACAGGGTTGAGTTCCAGTCTAGGCCTGAAATGTGTCTCAGGGCCATGGTCTCGGGGTCCCACCTCCCCATCAGACCAGCAATGTTGTTGTTGTTAAGTACCGTGGAGTCGGTTCTGACTCATAGTGACCCTGCACACGGATACGGAGGCTGCAAATCTTTATGGGAGCAGAATGCCTCATCTTTCTCCCACGGAATGGCTGGTAGTTTCAAACTGCCGATCTTGAGGTTAGCAGCCCAATTCGTAACAACTGCACTACCAGACCAGCATTAGGCCCTCTATACAGGGTGAAGTGGGGAACATGCCTTACCCCTTAAGGATCACAGTGTTGTAAGGAACACACATGGAATGCTAAATTATATGACACACTGACGTCAATGCTAGAGTTCTGCTAGGTCCGAGGAGCCTTACAGCGTGACCACATTGATGTCTGAAGAAACATAGGGAAGAAGTGATTTCTTCCACACTAACGAGCTGTTCAGTGGGAGAAAGATGAGGCTTTCTGCTCCCGTAAAGATTTGCAGCCTTGGAACCCTGTGCAGGTTTGCTATGAGTCGGAACCGACTCCTCAGTACTTAACAACAACAACAACAACAACGAGTTCTGGTAGCATAGTGGTTACGAATCGGGCTGCTAACCTCAGGATCAGCAGTTTGAAACTACCAGCTGTTCCGCGGGAGAAAGATGAGCCTTTCTGCTCCCGTAAAGATTTGCAGCCTTGGAAACCCTGTGCAGGGTCACTATGAGTCGGAACCGACTCCACGGCACATAACCACCATCAACAACAACTTCTGAAAAATCAAGTGAAATCTCACCATGCACACACACAACATTGTAAACACACAGAAAACTGAGAGGTCTGGGTGTTGTGGAGAATGCCAACCACTTTGACGTGGCACAGATTTAGGATGGAAGCTGGGATGGATTGAATTGTGTCCCTCAAAAAGCTACGTTGAAATTCTAACTTCTGCTACCAGTGAACGTGACCTTGTTTGGAACTAGGATCTGTGAAGCCATATCAGTTAATGTGAAGGTACACTGGAGAGGGTGGACCCTAATGCAATATGAATTGATGTCCTTGTGTTGTTAAGTGCTGTCGATTTGGTTCCAACCCATAGTGACCCTGTATAGGGTTTCCAAGGAGCAGCTGGTGAGCTTGTACCGCTGACCTAGTGGTTCCAACTGACCTCACAGTCCAGTGTTTTTCTTACAGCACCATATCAGAATGTCCTTATAAAACAGGAGAAAAGACACAGAAACGGGGAAACACCAGGAACACGGCTTTATGAAGACGAGGACAGAGACTACCGCAAGCCCAGGAATACCAGTGGTCACCGGGAGCCACCAGAAGCTAGAAAGAAGTAAGGAAGTCTCCTCCAGACAGAGCATAGGTCTGAATTGAGATGCCCAGAACCCAGATCTGTGAGGAAATCACTTTCTGTTCCCAGTTGTGGGGCTTTGTGGCGGCAACCCTAAGACACTAAGGCAAGAGCCAAAGGAGAAATAGGGGCAGACAGACACGGTGAGAGGGGCGAATGACAGTCCTGTTGAGAGCTACTTCTGAGGATTTTGACATTTGGGTAATAAGCAAGTAAAAAAAAAAAAAGCAAAACATGCCTTTTTTTTCTAAGCAGAGCAGATGATATAATCAGGTATACATATCAGAAAGCAGTGAAGGTGTAGAGGGCAAATGAAAGCTGGAAGAGACAGGAGGCCAAGCTAAGAGGTGATTACAATATCCACACAAGAAACATGGAGGCCTGGACTGAGGCAGGGGCAGCCACCCAGGATGAGGAATAACTCAGCTGAGAGAGATGGCTTGGAAGAAGCCCAAGGAATGAACAGATTCGTTACAAACAATGAAGGCAGGGGCACAATCAAAGTGGAATCCAAGCAGTATGTTGTAGTTCTTCCAACATCTCTTCTAAATAACTTAGAAATAAGGGTTCTATTGATATGTCAGAGATAAATTGTTAAGGTTGAATTTTACCTGAACCCTACCTTTGATACTAGAAAACAACAATGATTAAAGAAATCTTCCTACCCTTTATTTTCAGGTAAACGACTTGCTGGAAAGAGCCACTTTCCCCATATGACTTTGTTACATAAGACCCACAGATGGCCCCTTGTTTGCCTGTGACAGGTCAAACACACACACACAAATTAAACCAAACCCCTTACTATCGATTCTGACTCATAGCAACCCTATGTTGTTGTTGTTGTTGTTGTTGTGAAGTGCCGTCGAGTCGGTTCCTACCCATAGCAACCCTGTATAGGGTTTCCAAGGAGCAGCTGGTGAGCTTGAACTGCCGACCTTGCAATTCAAACGGCTTTGCAGTCTGGCGCATTAACCCACAGCGCCACACCAGGACTCTATAGCAACCCTACAGGACCAAGTCAGAGTGACCCACTAGAATCAGATTGCCACATCTTTCTCCCATAGAGGGGCTGCTGGGTTTGAAAGCCACCGTTTAGATTAACAGGCAAGCACTTAGTCACCACCCCAAATAGACCCTCTAAATTCCCATTCCTCCTCTCATAATCAGTAACTGAAATTTCGTCCCCACAGATCAGTCAGAAACAAAATGCTTGGTGACCAAACATGGATTAGTCTTTTCTCCTTCCCCCAAGTCCCTGAACCCTCAGCCCCGAGCCACTACCTTTTCCTTAATTTTTGAAGACACTTGAGGCTCTTAGGGTCTGAGCATGCTCCCTGTTGCAGTCATCCTATTCCTCACTATTACAATATGGCCTCCCCCCGTTTGCTTTCTAAAGAAAGCTTCTTGATGCATTTTTCATTTGACAAGTTGTCCAAAACTCCCACATGCAGTATTTCAAGCCAAACCAAGCTAATCGCCACTGAGCCAACTCGAACTCATACTGACACCATGTGTATCAGAGTAGAACTGTGTTCCATAGGGTTTCCAAGGCTGCTTCTTCTAGATTGTCTCTGGGTGGGTTTGAGCCACCAACATTTCGGTTAGTTGTTGTGTGACTTCAAGTCGATTCCACCTCAAGGGGATCACATATGATAAAGCAGAACTGCACCATAGGGTCTCTTAGGGTGTAATCTTTATGGGCTTAGATGGTCATGTGTCTTCTCACATGGAAAGGCTGGTGGGTTCAACCTACTGACCTTTCAGTTAGCAGTTGAGCGCTTACCCCTTTGCTCCACCAGAAAGCCAGTGTAGTGTTTTAATACCCTGCGTATCAAATCCCACAAATTAAGAATAGTAACCTGGAAGCCTCTGAAAGGGACAAAAACTATGTGGTGGCTAACAGTGAAGAGGATTGTATGTTAAGACCATACACCTCCACAAATAACTGGTACCCATCTCGAACTCTAGGTCTTAGCCCATGAGCAAGGAAAACAAATCCCTCCAAGAAGATGGCTCCAAAGGACAGGAGCCAGGCCAAGGCGACTGTAGGCGAGAGAAGTAATTCTATAATGGAGTCACCTGAGTGGGCTGCCAAGCCCTGCATCAGATTCTAGGACATTGGGCCTGGCTCTTCCCACTTCATTAATCAAAGTGAATTCAGGGACTACAGGGGGGAATTGTTTACCAAGAGCTTTCCACTCTCTCTGCCTCTCCAAGCTGCTGCTGGCTGGAGTGTGAAGAGTCCCTGAGGACAGTGCTTTTAGGGCCCAAGTTTGCAGAAACAGAGTGCTTAGAGGTATGTTTTTATATTATCACTCACAGTTCCTGGGAGAGCCAAAAGCAATCAGCAGTTCACAGTCAGCCCGTCCACCATTAGGGAGCCACACATGGGAACATTTGCGGTTCCCCTTTTGTTTCAAGTGAGTGGGATCTTTCATTGAATTGCAGCCATTTAACCTCCTTAGTCCAAGGGACTTGAAAGCAACTCCCATTACAAGTATATGTCGCTTAGTGACCGTTGGGAAGATGTGTCACGTCCTATGTGTGTCGTCCCATGAAAGTTCTCTTTTTTATTTAAGGGAAATCAACTCTCCTGTTGTTTAATATTTCCCTTGAATGGTTTTAAGGACCCCAACCCACTCTCTGCAGCACAGGATACAGGCAGGTGAGTCAGAAGACACGGGTCTGGGATCACTAGGGCAGTAGAGCGAGCCGGGCTGGCGCTCTCTGTCCCCTCCCTATGGGCCCTTGTCCACCATTCCCCTGTCACTGGTCACTATCTCTGCCAGTTCCTTCAGCCTCCACCGGAAACTCCAGAAACAGCAGGAGCGACAAGGAGAACCAGAAGTAGGTTCTCATAAGATTTTAATATGGCGCTTGACACAACGTCCAAATCATACAGCGCTCTATTTCACAGAACTTATTACGGACGTTCAGTGACACACACCTCACAGTCTAATCTACTGACACGTGATCTTCAGTCATGTATGGGAAGAACTCTCAAAAAGGAGAAAATGGTTCTCACAGACACCTACAGAAAGCATCCAAATTACAATAGTAATTAAGTAGGTTTTATAAAAACAAGGTCCTACATATCCTTATGTTAGTCCGACGGGTAGTTTTGAACTGCCGACCTTGAGGTTAGCAGCCTGATTTGTAACCACTATGCTACCAGAGCTCATCATTAGTTGGCTCCAATTTATGACAGTCTTATATGTAGCATGAGCTGTTGCTTCATCCTTGCCATCTTTGTGGTCTTGGTGTGTTTGAATACAATGTTGAAGCTGTTGTGTCAGTCCATCTTATTAGGGGTCCCCTCCTTTTCACCAGCCCTCTACTTTACCCACCACGATGTCCTATTTCTAGTGATTGGTCATTCCTGATAAGTCTGAAGTAAGCAAGCTGAAGTCTTGCCATCATTGCTTTTAAGGAGAATTCTGGTTGTGTGTCTTCTAAGATTACTTTTTCATTCTTTTGGTGGTCCACAGAACAGTCAATATTTTTCACCAACATCACAGTTAAACATATCAAGTCTTCTGCATTTCAATGTATAACTTTCATTTGAGGTGATTGAAAAGTCTATGGCTTGAATCAGATGCACTTTAATTATCAATGTGACACCTTTGCTTTTTAAAACCTAAATAAGCTCTTTTGTAGCAGATTTACCCAATGCTGCTTTCACATTAGTTACACAACAATAAGACCCCAACAGTTGTCAAACGTGAGACAAAATGACACAATCAAATATTTCAAAATCACAGTATTAATTTAGTGTGATGGACTATGGTTTTGAAGCTGGTTCAGTGCCTTCAACAAGAATAGGGTCTTATTTACAGGTTCTTTGGAGATGGCGCTTGGTTGCTGGTCATATTTCTATACAGAAATGACTGTGAAGGCTTTACTCTGATGCTATCTGGCCTTATTAGTACAAAGACATAATTTGCATAATACTTCTGTCTCTATTCTCCCCATTTAACCCTTAGTCACACAAAGTACTACTCGGTGATCAGACACAAAGCAGACCTGTGGAGTCACATGGCATCTCGTTTTGAGAAGCTAACAAGTGATACAGAGCACATAGGTACTTATTATATAAAAGAATTAACTTTTAGGTGACAGTGTACATGAAAAAAACAATCTTAATGTTTGAAGAGAAATCACCAAAAGTCCATGTTTTTAGATTCACTTTTGAAAACACTACACTACTCCGATGGATCTTGGCAGAGACTATTAGAAAGGTGTTTACCTGTGCTTTAGTGACTACACAAAGGCTTTCGATTGTGTGAATCCTGACAAGCTATGGACAACATTACAAAGTATGAGTATTCCGGAACACTTCATTGCACTCATGAGGAATCTGAACCTGGACCAAGAGGCAGTTGTTCGAATAGAACATGGGAACACCGAGTGGTTTAAAATTAAGAAAGGTGTGCGACAGGGTTGTATTCTTTCACCATACTTATTCAACCTGTATGCTGAGCAAATAATCTGAGGAGCTGGGTTCTATGAAGAAGAATGCGGCATCAGGATTGGAGGAAGACTCATTAACAACCTGAGATATGCAGATGATTCAACCTTGATCGCTGAAAGTGAAGAGGATTTAAAACATTTACTGATGAAGATCCAACAGCACAGCCTTCGGTATGGATTGCATCTCAATGTCAAGAAAACAAAAATCCTCACCACTGGACCAATAAACAACATTCTTATCAATGGAGAAAAGATTGAAGTTGTCAAGGACTTCATTCTTCTTGGATCAACTGTCAACACTCACAGAAGCAGCAGTCAAAAAAATCAAATGATGTATTGCATTAGGCAAATCTCCTGCACAAGACATTTTTAAAGTGTTGAAGAGCAAAGATGTCAGCTTGAGGACTAGGTGCGCCTGATCCAAGCCATGGTGTTTTCAATAACCTCATATGCATGCAAAAGCTGGACAGTGAATAAGGGAGACCATAGAAGAATTGATGCTTTTGAGTTACGGTGTTGGAGGAGAATATTGAAAGTGCCATGGGCTGCCAAAAGAACCAATAGATCCGTTTTGGAAGAAGTGCAGCCAGAGTGCTCCTTGGAGGCCAAGATGACCAAACTTCATCTCTCATACTTCGGACATATTGTCAGGAGGGACCAGTCGCTGGAGAAGGATATCATGTTTGGTAAGGTGGAGGGTCAGAGAAGAAGAGGAAGACCACTAATTAGATGGGTTGACCAAGTGGCAGCATCGATGGACTCAAGCGTGGCAACAATAGTGAGGCTGGCCCAAGATCGGGCAGTGTTTCATTCTGCTGTGCATAAGGTCACTATGAGTTGATACCGACTCGATGGCACCTAACAACAACAACTCTCATTTGTTGTTGTTGTTAGGTGCTATTAGTTGGTTTTGACTCATAGAGAACTTGTGTATAACAGAATGAAACATGGCCCAGTCCTGCGCCTTCCTCACTACACTGGGTAGATTGAGCTTGTTTTGCAATTGATGTATTCATCGAGGGTCTTCCTTTTATTTTTATTTTATTTTATTTTTTTGCTAATCCTCTCCTTTACTTCTTTTAGCACTTGTTTAAATAAATCATTTCATTGTTTCCTAATCAGTTAACAGGAGTTCTGGTGTGACACTGTAGGATAAGCTCTAGACCGCAAGGTCATTTGAACTGCAAGGTTTGCGGCTCAAACTTACCAGTCACTCTTCAGAAATCCTATACAAGGTCTCTATGAGTCACAATGAACTCTATGGCACTTAACAACAACAATTGGTTAACATGGCTGCTAAATAAAAAGTCAGCAGCCCATTTGAATCTACCAAGAGGTAGCTTGGAAAAAGGCCTCCGAGATCTGCTTCACAAAAACTCGGCCATTGAAACTGTTATGGAGCACAGCGGAAACGCATAGCGAACAAAGGGTTGCCATGAGTCCGATTGAGGCAATGGTAAATGGGTTGGCCTGGAGCTCTCCTCCCAATAAGAGAGTCAACTCTTAGGTGGACAATTCAATGACTTCTCTATGGCACCCAATCATTAATTACAATTCACCAATTGCTGGCTTGCCTGATAGGTGACTGACCTGTCTGATGATCTGACGGATGCATAGAGTTCTTATTGATTAAGGGGGGGGGGGGGGGGGGGGGGGGGGGGGGGGGGGGGGGGGGGGGGGGGGGGGGGGGGGGGGGGGGGGGGGGGGGGGGGGGGGGGGTTCCTGAGTGCTGATGGCTTTGGCCTCTGTGCCAGTCAACTCATTGAGTTCCAGAAGATAACATTACTGGGTTTAGGTAACATAGTACCACAAAGTGGGAGGCTTAAAGCAACAAAAATTTTTTATCTCGCAGTCCTGGAGGTGGTTGGTGTTAAGTCCCATTAAGTGGATTCTCACCCCATGTACAACAGAACAAAACACTGGCCAGTTCTGCACCATCTCAGAATCCTATGTTTCGGCCCACTTGTTGCCCTTGTGCCAATTCATCTCTTTAAGGGTCGTCTTTTTTGGCAGTGACCACTCTAGTTACCAAGTACGACGTCCTTCTCTAAAGACTGGTGGCTCTGATCATGCGTCCAAAACACATGAAATGAAGTCTTGTCCTCCTTACTTGTAAGCAACATTCTGGCTAGGTTTCTTCCAAGACAGATCTGTTGGTTCTTCTGGCGGGCCATTTGAATTGTATAACCAATATTCTTCACCAACACCATAATTCAAAGTTATCCATTCTTCTTTGATCTTCCTTATTCATTGTCCAAGTTTGACATGCACACGGGGTGATTGGAAAATACCATGATTTGGGTCAAACACACTTGAGTTCTCAAAGTGACATTTTTACTTTAGAAAACTTTAAAATTAAAAAACACACTTTAAAAGGACCTCCTTAAAAGGAGGTGTCTTGCAGCAGATTTGCTCGATGTAATATGTCGTTTGATTTCTTGACTGCTGCTTCCCTGGGAATTGTGGATCCAAATAAAAGGCCAAGCTTCTCTTCATTTATCATGATGTTGTCTGTTGGTCCAGTTGCAAGGATTTTGTTTTCTTTATTTGAGGTCTAATCCATACTGACGGGCGTATCTTACAAGTTTGAATTCACCATGTCCACCAGGTCAGGCTTCATCTGGAGACTGTAGCACATCCTTCTGGCCTCTTCCTAGCATCTGGGGACTCCTGGAAATCTTGGAGTTACTTGGCTTGTAGATGCATCACTCCAGCCTTGGCCTTCGTCTGGGCTAGGGCAATGGTATCCTGAACATTTTCAAAACTTGCAACTACACAACTTCTTAAAGCAAACAGTATGTTCCCTTTCCCTCAGGAATCAGTGTGGATTCTCCTGACAGTGCCTTTCAATCTCAGAAAGTAATTCTATGAGTGTGTTTGGCGATCTGAGCATTGAGCTGTTTCCAGGAGATGGCTTCATCAAAGCTAATGGATAACTGTAGTTTGTTGGTCAGAAGTTCATTGATGTGCTTCCTGCTCCATTACTCAATAAACATTAAATATCAATAACAGACAGTGCTATTAAAACCACTCAGGATGAAATGTCTAAAGATGGAAGGAAGGAAGGAAGGAAGGAAGGAAGGAAGGAAGGA